>NC_047048.1:37912240-38215271 GCF_011762595.2 Tursiops truncatus | reverse complement strand
ATATTTAAGAATATAGTTAATCAAGATACAAGACTTGCTTTTATGTATGTAAAGTTGTCTGTACATTTGAAATTACTGGCAAGTAAATTACTTTTCAAACCACCATGTCAAAACCATGCCAGAAAAGCAGAGAAAACATCAAACTTCCATACTGAGGCCAAGCCTTACCCAGACCCAGTTCACCCAAAGTCCACATGTCATTTAGAGGCATTGTGGGAAGACTATATTAGGACTTCCCAATATAAAGGACTTCCCTTTCTTCCCTGTTGTGGATGACCTGGATGTGGTAGAAACAGTGGGATTTTGGAATTCCAATTTTCTACAACATTCCATCAAAAAGCTATTAGAAATAATAAATGAATTCACTACAGATCAATTCACAGAAATCAGCTGCATTTCTAAACACTAATAATGAACCATCAGAAAGTGGAAAAAAAACTCTACTTACAATTGCATCAAAAAGAACAAAATAGGGCTTCCCTGGTGGCACAGTGGTTGAGAGTCCGCCTGCTGATGCAGGGGACACGGGTTCGTGCCCCGGTCCGGGAAGATCCCACATGCCGCGGAGCAGCTGGGCCCGTGAGCCATGGCCGCTGAGCCTGCGCGTCCGTAGCCTGTGCTCCGCAACGGGCGAGGCCACAACAGTGAGAGGCCCGCGTACCACAAAAAAAAAAAAAAAAAAAAAAAAAAAAAAAAAGAACAAAATAACAAGGAATAAATTTAAGCAAGGATGTGAAAAACCTGCACACTGAAAACTTTAAGACGTTGATGAAGAAACTGAAGAAGACACAAATCAATGGAAAGGTACCGCGTGCGCATGGAATGCAAGAATTACTGTTGTTAAAATGTCCATTCTGGGCTTCGCTCGTGGCGCAGTGGTTAAGAATCCACCTGCCAATGCAGGGGACACGGCCCGAGCCCTGGTCGGAGAAGATCCCACATGCCGCGGAGCAACTAAGCCCGTGCGCCACAACTACTGAGCCTGTGCCCTAGAGCCCGCGAGCCACAACTACTGAGCCCGCGTGCCACAACTACTGAAGCCCACAACTACTGTTGCAGAGTCCGCGCTCCACAATGGGAAGCCAGCGCACCACAACGAAGAGTAGCCCCAGCTCGCCGCAACTAGGGAAAGCCCGCGCGCGTCAACGAAGACCCAAACGCAGCCATAAATAAATAAATAAATTTATCAAAATAAAATGTCTATTCCCCCCAAAGCAATGTACACAGTGAATGCAAGCCCTCCTAAAATTCCAATGGTATTTTTTCACAAAAATAGAGCAAAGTCTCCTAATATCTGTGTGGAACCACAGAGGACCCCAAATAGCCAAGGCAACACTGAGAAAGGAGAACAGGCTGGAGGCATCTCCTTCCCGACTTCACACTACCGGTATGAAGCTACAGTCACCAACACAGTGCGGAATTGGCACAAAAACAGGAGCACGGGCCAGAGGAACAGGACAGAGAGCCCAAAATTCAACCCACATGGAGGGGGTCCATTAATTTATGACAAAGGGGCCAAGGACACACCAAGAGGAAGGACAGTCCCCGCCATAAACGGTGCTGGGAAAACTGGACACCATCTACACCACACACCAAACTGACTAAAAACCCAGCTTTCCACAGCAAGCGCTTCTGGGTCGTCTGAAAACAGACGTCAGTCACCCAGAGGAAGCTTCTCCCCACTTCTCACCTTTTCCTCCCGGCGTCGCCTGGGTCGTCAGGAAATCCAGCTCCCATCAGCGTGGACGCAGCCCCGTGTTGTCCTAAAGCTGAAACCCCGGTGAGTCCTAAGGAGACTGAGCTCTGTCAGCAGAGACGCTGACCCGGGCGTCCCGGCCGAAGCCCCGGCGGTGCCTGAGGAGACCCAACTGCTCTCAGCTGGGCGCAGAGTCGAGCCCGCGGGGAACGCGTGTGCGCAAGCTCAGGAAGTCTCCTCACTTTCTCCTCACAATTTCCTCCCGCGTCGGCACCTCCGGGCAGGTCCTGAGGAGACTGGACTCCTGTCAGCGAGGACACGGCCCCGCGTTGTCCCGAAGCCCTGGCGGGTCCCGAGGAGGCCGAGCTCCCGCCAGCCGGCCGCAAACCGAAGTCCGGGGGCGGAACTCGCACGCACGGTGGGGTCAGCCGGGTGGGTTGCGCGCCCCCTGCGGGACGCCCAGGAAGTGCAGGCCCCGCAGCGCTCCGCTTTCAGCCAGGCCGCACTCCCTGCGGGCCCTTGGGCTGCTCCCACTAAATTTTGGAAATTCAAATTGAAATCGAGCTGAATATCCTGGCGCGTCTTCTCAAAACATAGTTAAGGAGCAACTAATTGGAAACCATATGGAATGAAATAAATGCAGACAGAAGCTTTACAACTGACACCGAAAGGCACTCAAAATTATCCACAGGGCTTCCCTGGTGGCGCAGTGGTTGAGAGTCCCCCTGCCGATGCAGGGGACACGGGTTCGTGCCCCGGTCCAGGAAGATCCCACATGCCGCGGAGCGGCTGGGCCCGTGAGCCGTGGCCGCTGAGCCTGCGCGTCCGGAGCCTGTGCTCCGCAACGGGAGAGGCCACAACAGTGAGAGGCCCGCGTACCACCAAAAAAAAAAAAAAAAAAAAAAAATTGTCCACAAATTTAAATCGCAAAACTAACAATTCTAGAGGAGGGACTTCACTGGAGGCCCAGTGGTTAGGACTCCGCACTTCCAATGCGAGGGGCGCAGATTCATCCCTGGTCGGGGAACGAAGATCCTACATGCCCTGCAGCACAGCCAAAATAATAATAATAATAAAATTTTAATTAAAAAATACGAGCTAGTGGACTAGACAGTGATGGCGGGTGGCCTCGGCCTGCAGCGGCTTGAAGCAGTGTTTCAGTTCCCTGCCAGAGATTGAAGTCAGGCCGTGGCAGTGAGAGCGCTGAATCCTAGCCACTAGACCACCAGGGACCAGTGGCCAGTGACAAGGCCCTGGCCTATCAGCTGTGTAGAAATGAATTTCCACATAGAGATGGAAAATAGTGAAACAAGTAAAGTGTTTATTAGGAGGAAAAAGGGTACGTGTAGATTGACACAAGGGCAGGCTCAGAGAGAGATTTTGCGCCCTCATGGTAGTTTGAATCACTTTTATGGGGCATTTCTTCCAGGTTTCCTTTGGCCAATCATCTTGCTTTGTCTGGTTCTAAGTCTGTATTTGGTTTATCTCAGGGTCCTCCCATGTGTGCGCGTGCATCTCTTAGCCAAGATGTAGTCTAGAGAAGAGGCCTATGGGTAGGTTGGCATCACTTACTGTGGGGTGTCGCCCCCTCCCTATTTGACCCCCAGGAGGCTTTCTGCACCCGTGTAGTCGGAGAGGTCTCCTTGACCTTGAGAATGAGGAATCTGTGGTCTTTTATCTCTAATCTGGGCGGGGCTCAGCCTCTCCTATTAGCCTCCTGCTATTATCTCTATCTTGGAGTATCTGTCCACACGGGACAAACTCCAGCTGCTCAGCCTGGGGCCCATCTATCTCCTGCCTCAGGAACTCTCCTTCCTTGCTGGTGGGATGCACATACAGCCACGCTGGAGGTCAATTTGGCAGTTTCTTCCAAATCTAAACAAATCTCACTTTAGGATCCAACAATCACACCTCCAGTATTTAGACGACTGCTTTGAGAAACCGTATTCAAACAAAAACTAACATAAAATTATGCACAGCCCAAGACTGTTGTTTTGGGTCTGTGTAGGGATTTTTGGTTGTTTTTTTGTTTGTTTTCTTCTTAACTCCATAGACATTATAACTGTACATACAATCAATGTTTGTATTTACCACTGTTTTTGTTATTCATTCTTTCTTACAGCTCAGGCTTCTGAAATATATCCTTCAGTAGAGTGAGGACAGGGTGGGACTAGTGAGGCACCAGGGGCACGACATTCAAGGAGGAGCTCCTGGGACTTCCCTGGTGGTCCAGCGGTTAAGACTCCGCGCTCCCAATGCAGGGGGCCCAGGTTCTATCTCTGGTCAGAGAACTAGATCCTGCATGCCGCCGCAACGAAGATCCCACGTGCCGCAACTAAGAACCGGCGCAGCTAAATAAATAAATATTTTTTAAAAATTATGCACAGCACATTCCTAATGGCTAAAAACTTAAAGATATCAGGATGTCCTTCTGTAGATGAATACATAAGGAAATTGGGGCACATACATGTCAAGGGGAGCAGAATGTGCCACCCCAAAATATGTCTCTTTGGCATAAGGATTATTGTGAGCTCATTTTTTTTTTAAATATTTATTTATTTGCCTGCTTCAGGTCTTAGTTGTGGACCGCAGGATCTTCATTGCAGTGCCCAGGCTCCAGAGCACATGGGCCTAGTTGCCCTGCGGCATGTGGGATCTTAGTACCCTGACCAGGGATCGAACCCACGTCCCCTGCATTGGAAGGCGGATTCTGAACCACTGGATCACCAGGGAAGTCCCTGAGCTCATTTATTTTTAATTAATTAATTTAATTATTTTTAATTAATTAATTTTAATTTAATTAATTAATTTGGGTGTGTCAAGTCTCAGTTGAGGCACACGGGATCTTTGTTGAGGCCTGCAGGATCTTTTTTTTTTTTTAAGTTGTGGCATGCGGACTTTAGTCGCAGCCAGCGGGCTTCTTAGTTGCTGCATGCGGACTGTTGGTTGCAGCATGCGGGATCTAGTTCCCCAACCAGGGATCGAACCTGAGCCCCCTGTATTGGGAGCTCAGACTCTTACCCACTGGACCACCAGGGAAGTCCCTCATTTATTTATTTATTTGTTTGTTTGTTTGTTTGTTTAATTTATTTATTTTTGACTGCACTGGGTCTTCGTTGTTATGCGCGGGCTTTCTCTAGTTGTGGCGCTACTCTTCATTGCAGTGCGCTCCCTTATTTATTTTTAAAAACAGCAGACACAGGAGAATCTCTGAAAAATGAGTAAATTTGCCCTTTTGGGAGGGAAATTTACATTTATGCAAATCTCCATTTGAAAGGGTTCTCCCTCTCCGCACAGGGAATTGAAGGATGACTAAATCACATGAAACTGTTGTCAGTGGAGAAGGCCCGAACTTAAATCTGCATAAGAATCATACCCTTGTTCACTGTGCTTTGCCTGATAAGCTCCCTTACTGGCTCCCCCCCAACCCCATCATCTTTCTTTTGGTTTTAGCTGAAGATGGCATTTAAGGAAATAACTTGGGTCATTTAAGGGAGTTACTCAGTTTCCTGGGTATCTCCCATGTATACAATAGGTATACATGTTATCAAACTTCTATTTTTTTCGCCTATTAATCTGTCTTTTATTGGTGGGGGGTAAGGGGATCTCAAGCAAACCTAGAAGGGTAGAGGGAAAATTAGTTTTCCTCCCATACACATGCAATGGAATTTACCGATAGAAAGAAATGAACCATCAACCCATGCAAAAACATGGACGAATCTTACATATGTCACCGTGCAACTCGGATTGGGACTTGAACCCACGAAGGAGTGGAAGTTACAGATAAGCAAGGGGAAAACCTTTGCCCTCATAATCCTGGCTCTGGGCTTCCTGGGAGGATGGTGTGGGGAGTCGACTGGCTGGGGGAAACACACAAATCTTCACGCTTGGAAGACCCTGCCGACATAGGAACCTCACACCCCATCTTTCCACCCACACCTGCAGCACACACTCAGCCCTCCATAATCAGCCAGTTGCAGTTTTTAAGACATTCTTGGGACTTCTCTGGTGGAGCACTGGATGGGAGTCAACCTGCCAATGCAAGGGACGCAGGTTTGATCCCTGGTCTGGGAGGATCCCACGTGCCACGGAGCAACTAAGTCCGTGTGCCACAACTGCTGAGCCTGTGCTCTAGAGCCCGCAAGCCACAACTACTGAAGCCAGCACACCCTAAAGCCCACATGCCGCAACTGCTGAGCCCACATGCCACAACTACTGAAGCCCACATTCTCTAGGGCCCGTGTACTACAACTACTGAGCCTGAATGCTGCAACTACTGAAGCCCGCAGGCCTAGAGCCCGTGCTCCACAACAAGAGAAGCCACCGGAATGAGAAGCCCACGCACCGCAACGAGGAGTAGCCCCCCGCTCACCGCAACTAGAGAAAGCCCACGCGCAGCAACGAAGACCCAATGCAGCCAAAATAAATGAATAATTTTAAAATCTTAAAAAAAAAAAAAAAATTCTCATCCCCAGGCAGATAAAGGAGTGTGAGGCTCTTGAATTACCCCAAAGCTGTCCCAGGGGGCTGGAGCCAAGGTGGGGATGCCTGGGCTTCTGACCAGCAGGTGAGAGGAAGGAGGAAAGCCAGTCCCAAAGGCAGGGGTCCCCTTAAGTCTGTGAGCCCTGGTGCCCTGATGGGGTTCATTCCCAGTGGGGACATCGGCGGGGCTGCAGTGGTTCTGTGTTCCACCCAAGCCCCTTTGATGAAGCCACAGCAGTGCCAGGCTCAGGGGTCTCCTGGTGGTACCTCAAACTCTGACACAGCAGCTTGACAAAGGAACGAGAGAATGTGCTTCAGAACCTTCCGAAATGAGGGAGAGCAGAGTGAAATTGAAAGAGAAGAATCTGAGGAGCTTTTCCTATAAGGGCCCCTGTTGGGAGAGGCAGGGATGGAAAAGCAGGGAACTGGTGGACAGCAGCCCTCACCAAGCACCTCCCTCACACATGGGCAGTTTTGAAACACAGAGGACCTCATGCCCTCCTGGAGGAGAGCAGTCCCAAGACCCACATGCATCTCCTGGTTTGGGATGGGGATCAGGGTGGGGGACCCCTCACCCAGCATGTGTCTCTAGGTGACACTCTGGTCACCTGACACATCAAAGGCCACCTACGAGGGGACCCTCCCATGAAGACCTCTGAGAGGTGAGTCTGAGCAGGGTAAAGTGGGCTGGAAGGAGGGGGTGCAGGCCTTACCAGGGATGTCATCTCGAGGCCCCTCCAAGTGTCAAGGTCTCAGGGGGTTCCAGCTGCTGGACCTCATCCCTTCCCCTGGTCACACTGACCCCACCCCCCGCTCCCCACCAACCATCTCCTCAGCCTCCACACTGGGATAAGCGGACATCCTAACCATGGGGGCATCTCTTCTAAGGAACACAGGCCTGCGGGTGCTCTGCCCCCTCTGTGGCCCCGAAGTGCCCCTAGATCACACATGTTCTGGTGGACAGGTTGTCACCCTGAACAGGTGAGCATCTGCAGGCTGCAGGGGGATAAGCCAAGAAAATCATACCCAGTGGTGGAGATGATGAAGAGACACCCAGACCTTTGGAAGCAGCTCTCCTCCCCAACCCCATGAATCCTCCCCCTGGAACCCTGGACCCTAGAGCACCAGCCAGGGCTGGTGTGAAGCGCCGGGCTGACAGCTGCTCTTTGCTTGTGGTTGATCTTTCCTTTCTCAGATGTGACTTGGAGTCTTGGAAAGAAATGCTGATTCTGTGAGATTGGCTTTTTCAAGTGGTCTCCTTCCATCTGGTCCTGAAGCAGGAGGTTGGGGCCGAAGATGACTTGATGCTGCCAGGGATGGGCCAGAAGGGGGAGAAATCGGACCTGGGACAGTTTGCTGCTCTCCACCTCCCAGGGCTAATAGCCCCTCACTCACCTAGAACTGGAATTTCTAGTCAACCGTTTATGGCAGGAGGAGGTGGGGTAGGGGGAGGCCAGGGGGTCATTTCAGCACCATGGATGTCTGTGTCAGAGCCATATGCCCAGGTAGCTCTGTTCTGAGGGCTGGATCCCCTTGGACGTTAGATCTGGGCTCAGAGATTGTTAGTCTCCATTCCAGCTTCCATGCCAGTGGCCCATCTGGTTGTGCTGAGGCGTGTATGTACCATGGATGGAGGCCAGCCCTGGGGTTGACCGCCACCTGGCAGCAGCAGGAAATGTGGCATGAGCCACGGAGAGGAGTTTATAGGAAGGCCTCAGCTACAAGCCAAGTCACTGGGCTGTGAGTTGCTGCTCCATAAATCGTGGCTTATTTTCTGGAAAACTTCCTTGCGGGGGTAGCCTTGTCAACTCAGATTTTCAAAAATGTCTAATTTGATTTGCTGTGAACTAATGTAATAAGATAGAACCTAATTTGATCTTATTGACATTGATGAGGCTGAATTAGCTAATGTCAGGCCCATTTCCAAAGTGCACAAAGGTTGCCGAGGAGGGGGCCCCGTGAGGTCAGACATCGCTGCATTGGAGGCCTCGTCTTTACTGCAGTTCCTGAGACCTGGAGGCCTGGGGTGCAGCTCGCAAAGACCACTGATGCTCTTGTTCCTTGGACAGCAAGAAAGACACCAGCTTGAGTCATGACTGCAAAGCACCTGCTACAGAGCCTGGGAAATCCCTTGCCCACCGGGGCCATGGCATGCACATCTGCAAGATCAGGCATTGCACATGGGACCTAGTTCCCTGACCAGGGATTGAACCTGGGCCCTCTGCATTGAGAGTGTGGAGTCTTAACTGCTGGACCACCAGGGATGATCCCCAGAAAAGTACATTTTTAATAAATTCTGGTTTGGGTCTAAATGTTAAATTTAAACTTAAATAATGCTGCGAGTTTTAATACACCTACTTTTCAGCATGTCAATTAATTTTTTCAACTGTGTTAACACTGTAACAAAAAAGGACCATTATAACACTCTTGAGGGCAAGAATACAGGGGCATCTGGCCCTCAGGTGGACGCAGGACTGCCATCCCCATGGCCCAAGAGTTTCTCCTCTTTCTCTGCAGGGACTTCTCTCCGTAACGCCCTGAATCTTTAAGAACCACAGGGTGCCATGAGTAAGAGTGCCCAAAGCCTTCATGCAGGGATGCTTTTATGAAATAAGTCCTGCTGAAATACTCCAGGAGAAACAGAGATACACCATGTGGCAGAGTCCAAGAGACAAGCGTAGAAGACTAACATCCCTGGGAGGACACCACACATCCCCACTGCGAACTCAGGGCTGCCAACACGATCCCAGCTGTGTCCTCCGGGATGCAGCGCCCAACACGCCCCACTCACAGTTTAGCAGTGGCCAGTTCATCCCCTCCAACAGTCCTGGTGAATCTCTGAAATTCAGTGTTCTGATTATTCAATGCCGTAATTTAGAAATTCCAAGTGAGGTAGAGCCCACCAGTCCTGTGCCTTGATCAGAAAATATACAGGTAAGGAAAAGCAAAGTAGAAGGTCAACCAAAGTCAACTGATTTTCTATATCACAGTGCTATGGTCGGAATGTTTGTGTTCCCCCAAAATCCACAGGTGGGAATCCTAACACCCATGTGATCGTGGTAGGAGGGGCAGCCTTTGGGAGGTGATTAGGTCATGAGGGTGGAATACTCAGGAATGGGATTAGTGCCCTTGTAAAGGAGACCCTAGCCCCTTTCCTCCATGTGAGATACAAGGAGAAGTCTGCCACCAGAAAGCGAGCCCTCACCCTACCAGGCTGGCAGCTGATCTCAGACTTTCGGCCTCCAGGACTGGAAGACATAAATTGCTATTGCTTATGAGCCACCCCGTCTGTGGTAGTTTGTGATAGCAGCCCAGATGGACTAAGGCAATCAGCAATGATGTAGGGGACAAATTGGAATTCGAAATGAAAAAAAAAAAAATTACAATAGCGCCCAGCAACAAAGAGTAGACCCCGCTCGCCGCAACTAGAGAAAGCTCGCGTGCAGCAACAAAGACCCAACACAGCCAAAAATAATAAATAAATAAAATAAATAAATTTATTTTAAAAAAAACACTACGCTAGGAGAAAAAAATGAACACGAAAGGCCATGCATTATATGACTCCATTTATATGAAATATCCACAGTAGGTAAATCCAGAGACAGAAAGTGGACTCGTAGTGGCGAGAGGTCAGAGAGAGGGTGGGGAGGAGGGTGACCGCTTAAGGGGCAGGGGATTTCCCTTTGGAGGGTGAAAATGTTTTGGAACTAGATAGAGGTGATAGTTGCAAATATTACAGACGTACTAAATGTCACTGAATTGTACACTTTAAAATGGTTACTTTCGTACTATGTAAACTTCACCTCATCAAAAGCCAAAGAAAGAGAAAGCGTCCCGCAGCCTCCCCTGAGCAGGGTGAGTTTGCTCCCCTCACCCTGCCCTGGCCTGGCCTCCAAGGTCTTCCCCGGTCCAGCTACATTTTGGACCTTTGTGCTCCAGCCACACCGTGCACTCAGCTCCTCCACCAGCAGCTTCCTCATCGAGTCCCAGGCCACCTTCTCTGACTCCTTCCTAGATACCTGGGGATCAGCGACCCCTCACCAGGGCTCACGGGGTCTTTCAAACGTTGCGATCTCAGCGTGCAGTTTCCAAGGGTCGTCTCGTCGGATAAGTGGAAATTAGCATTTTCTGAGCCCCACGACATGCAGGCACCTGGCTCAGGTACTGCCAGGCCTGTGTCCTGAGGGGCGGGCGCGGCTCACCTACAACCACCGGCCTCTGAGTAGCTCCTCACTCAGGCGCCACCAGGACCGAGTGTGTTAGTCAAACGAACACTGTCCCCGGGTGTGGAATCCCATGGGGGCCCAAGTCCACGTGAAGCCACAGGAGCCATGCAGCTGCTGTCATATACACAGGCTCCAGGAAGTGGAGTCACGCTGGTATTTTTACCCTTGGTTAGAGCGGATGGCGCCTGTGCCTCATTTCCATCTACACCCCTCCGCTCTCTGGATACTGAAGATACATGCGGGGTCCTCTTCATCCCTGCTGACCAGGATCTGGCTCTGCTGCGGCCCCCGCAAAACCTCAGGGCTCCACAGGCACACAGAGGGGACCTTTGCCTTCGGGGGCCTGGGGCTGCATGTGCTCCTCTCTGCTCAGGCTGCAGGGGACCCTGGACCCCCAGAGAGGTGCCCCCTCTGGTTCAGCACCCAGGGAGACAAACCTCCATCTATCCCACATTCAGTACTTCAGCACCTCCAACACCAGGACAGTCTTGGTCCAGCCCTCACTGGGTGGAGGATCCCAGCACCAGACCCAAGTCCCGCAGCCCGGCGGTGGGATAGGGTCTCCTGCCTGAGGCCCCGAGTAAGAGTGACGGGGCTGCCCTGGGAGGGACCACGGCGCCTCAGGCCAGCAGAGAGGTGGACATGGCTGGCAGGGGCACTGCCCAGAAATTCATATGTTGAAGTCCTAACCCCCAGTACATGTGAACATGACCATATATGGAAATAGGGTCTTTACAGATAATCCAGCCAAAATAAAGTTATTCAGGTTGGCCCTAATCCACTATGATTACATTGGTATAAAAAGAGGGGCTTTGGACAGGAACACACAGAGGGAAAACACCTTGTGAGGACTGGAGCTGCGCTGTCCCAAGCCAGAAATTACCAGAGGTGCAGGGAACCCTGAATCAGATCCTCCCTGGTGCCTTTTAAGCCACCTAGTTTGTGGGACTTCGTTATGGCAGCCCTAAGGGACGGACACAGGCGCCCTCTGCTCTGTCCCCCTCTCTCCAGACCACGGGGGTGGGGGTAGAAGCAGGGCCCTTCAGAGGCCAAGACCACTGCTGGATGGTTACTCTGGCCACAGCACTCAGCCCCGGGGGCCGACAAGGAGGGGCGGGGAGGCGGCCTCCCTGGAGCTGGTCGCTGAGCCTCCCCCTGCTATTCGTGGAGCCCAGAAAGCCCAGGAATAGCCAGACGCCACCCTTCCTATGTCATCTGGGCCCCTCTCCCAGCCAACAGCAGTTTGAAACAGCTGCTATGTCCCTTTTAATCTCAGTAGGGGAGAGACCTCAGGAAGGCACAGAAACAGGACACTAGGCCTGGTCACGGTGTCTCACCTGTGTCCACGGGGCCCAGGCTGGCCCTTTAAGGGACTGAGGGCAGAACTGGCTGTGGGCCCTGGGGTTAAGCCAGGAAGCGGGGAGGGAAGTGGTGGACGGGGGGCCAGGATGGCAGGATGCTGAGGGCAGAGCCCCCTCCCGACAGATGCAGAGGGAGGGGAGGAGGGGAGAGCCTCCTGCCTCCACCCGGACCGGACATGTGACCGCTGCATGGGTGGCCCTCCGCAGGTCCAGTGCCAGTCAAGTGTTGGCTCCAGGGACTTTGCTTCATGTTCCCCAGGATGGACGTGCTGCAGCACTGTGGGGACGGAGCCCACGGCCTGCCAAGAGCAGGAGAGCCTCATGCGGCCCATCCACCAGCGTCCTGCCTCTGACTGTGACCAACGCCTGCACAGTTACCTCCTGGCCGGGCATCCAGGCTCTGCTGGTCATAGAAAGGGCCACAGGCCAAGGCAGCGTCGGGCTCAGAGCTCTGCGCGCTTCCTGTGAAGGTGGAGGGGCCGCCCCACCTGGAGCAGCCCAGGGCACAGTAGTCGCTGCTGCTGCCCTGGGACTGCGGGGGAGCCAGCCTGGTAGGGCCTGCGGGGGCCCAGGCCTCCTGTGGCAGGTAGGCGGGCAGCGGCCCCCCCTCCTCCACACATCCTGCGGGCAGCGCATCTGCTGGGAGGCCGGTGCCAGTGCTCCCCTCCTCCTCCAGGCCCGCTAACGGCCCCACGTCCACCGGGTCATAGGTGAGCAAAGCGATGGCCTCCCGGACACGGGTCTCCCAGGCTCCTCGTGCAGGGCCTGTGCAGTCCGGGCTTGGCTCTGGACCAGCTCTGTGGGCCCCTATCCAGGTCTGGAACAGAGCACCGAGAGGAGGGAAGGCCTCAGGCAGTGTGTTCAGGACTCACTGTGGGAGCAGCCTCCCCTCCTCCAGGAAGCTCTCCAGAAATCCACTCCCAGAGACCAAGAGCACCTGTGCCCAGAACATTCTGTCTTCCCCCCATGGGCCAGCCCAGCCTCAACACAGAACCCCCATTCCCTTCAGGACCCTCCCCTGGCTCCCAGCACAGGCCTGTGCTCACAGAGGCCTGAACCAGGGTACAGATGGTGACAGGGCTGAAGACACTGCTGCCTCACACACTGCCAGCAGCTGCAGAGCCCAGGCACCCTCACCCAAACCCCACTACACGCACGCACGCACGCACACACAGGAGGTGCTGTTGGGCTGGCACCTTGGGGCCAAGGCCAGCAGACCTGGACCCTCTGTGGGGCCACAGGAGGCCCACTACCTCCAAAAGGAAGATGTTCCTGCATGTAAATCAACGACGTTAGAACACACCCTCACACCATACACAAAAATAAACTCAAAATGGCTTAAAGACTTCAGCATAAGACAGGACACCATAAAACTCCTAGAAAAGAGCACAGGCAAAACATTCTCTGACATAAATCATACCAGTGTTTTCACAGGTTGGTCTCCCAAGGCAACAGAAATAAAAACAAAATAAACAAATGGGACCTAATCAAACTTATAAGCTTTTGCACAGCAAAGGAAACCATAAACAAAACGAAAAGACAACCTACAGAATGGGAGAAAATATTTGCAAATGATGCGACTGACGAGGGCTTAATTTCCAAAATATACAAACAGTTCATACAACTCAATAACAAAAAGAAATCCAATCGAAAAATGGGCAGAAGACCTAAATAGGCATTTCTCCAAAGAAGAAATACAAATGGCCAAGAGGCACGTGAAAAGATCAACATCACTAATTATTAGAGAAATGCAAATCAAAACTACAATGAGTGGGCTTCCCTGGTGGCGCAGTGGTTGAGAGTCCGCCTGCCGATGCAGGGGACACGGGTTCGTGCCCCGGTCCGGGAAGATCCCACATGCCGTGGAGCGGCTGGGCCCGTGAGCCATGGCCGCTGAGCCTGCGTGTCCGGAGCCTGTGCTCCGCAACGGGAGAGGCCACAACAGTGAGAGGCCTGAGTATCGCAAAAAAAAAAAAAAAAAAAAACTACAATGAGCTACCACCTCACACCAGTCAGAATGGCCATCACTAAAAACTCTACAAATAACAAATGCTGGAGAGGGTGTGGAGAAAAGGGAACCATCCTTTACTGTTGGTGGGACTGTAAGTTGGTGCAGCCACTATGGAAAACAGTATGGATGTTTCTTAAAAAATTTAAAAATAGAGCTACCATATGACCCAGCAATCCCACTCCTGGGCATACATCCAGACAAAATTCTAATGCAAAAAGATACATGCACCCCCATGTTCATAGCAGCACAATTCACAATAGCCAAGACATGGAAACAACCTAAATGTCCATCAAAAGATGAATGGATAAAGAAGATGTGGTACATACATACAATGGAATACTACTCAGCCATAAAAAAGAATGAAATAATGCCATTTGCAGCAACATGGATGCAACTAGAGATTATCATACTAAGTGAGGTGAGTCAGAAAGAGAAAGACAAACACCATATGATATCACTTACATGTGGAATCTAAAATATGACACAAATGAACTTATCTACAAAACAGAAAGAGACCCACATACATAGATAACAGGCTTGTGGTTGTCAAGGGGGTGGGGGTGGGATGAACTGGGAGTTTGGGGTTAGTAGATGCAAACTAGTGTGTATAGGATGGATAAACAACAAGGTCCTACTGTATAGCACAGGGAACTATATTCAATATCCTATGATAAACCATAATGGAAAAGAATTTAAAAAAAAAAAAAAAGGAAGCTGTTTCCTAGGTGGGACCAGGAGTCTCCATCGAGTGCACCACACACCACACCTTCCATCATTGTCCTGCCCCCGGAGAGCCAGCCCGTGGCTCCAGACCACCTCCCAAGGGGCTAACTAAGCCCTGACAGGTGCTATGGTTCTACAGAGAAGGGGCTGGGTGCCTGCAGCCCAGAAGATGAGTGCAGGCATCAGAACATTTACTCCCCATGCAGCCCTGACAAAGTGCTCGGCTTTAAGCTTCAAATTATATTTTTGGATGACAAGCTTGAAAACTAGACTCCCTGTTAAGAGAGAAAAGAGCCAGGCAGAAGGCAGCCACGCAAAGCTGGTGTGGGAGAACCTGGGCAGCGCCACCTCCATCCTCTGCCCAAAGTGAGGGGCCCGAGAGGGTGGGGACCAGAGACCACCCATTGGAGCTCCTCCTCCCCTCCTCCTGCCTGTGGAGCAGGAACTACCAGGCCAGCAGGGAGGGTCCAACGGGGCCTCCAGGCTGTTCTCAGCGTCGCAGCCTGTGAGAGCCCCCCAGGGCACCACGATGGGGGGGGTGGTGTAGGGTCAACTCATCGCTACCCCGGGGGCCGGGAGGGGCCAGGCACTCCATGACGGCCACCAGAGTAGCCCAGGGACCAGGGAGGGCCCCAGAGGCAGCACAAGACACAGATGCCTTCAGGTGCACACAGCCCCCTGAGCTGGCACCTTAAACTGACCATTTACCTCCAAGGGCTGCTGCAAACCAGAAGAGGCAGAGATAACGTCATGAGAAACTTGACATTTTTTCCCATCAGCAATGGAATCAGAGACATGAGAAGAAAAAGAACTCGGCAATAGAGAATAAAGCTAATTTGTCTTTGGCCCCTTTGAGTCACAGTGCGTACATATACTACCTATATACTATATATACCACTATATATAGCAAAAAAGCTCAAAGCACTGACAGAGGCCCCCAACCTCACCCAGAGCCCACAGCCTGGGCGGTCCAGACATCTGGGCACCCCAGGCCCACCGGGTCACGAACCTGAAAGTCCCCGTTGTGCACACTGTACAGGGACTGGAAGAACGGGCCTGGGGACGGCACGTCCTGGTACAAGGCTGTCTTCATCCTGAGGTCAGGAGACAGTAATCAGAGGCCCAACTCCAGGAGGTCACTGCCAGGAACACGGCTCCTTCCACGCAGCAGGGACCAGCCCTGCCCCGTTAGTGCTGCTGTCGCCCTCTCCTCTCGTTGGGTCCAGGCCTGACACCTGGCACCTGCGGCCCCCTCGCTAATGACCCCACAGAACTGATTTATACCAAGACATGGGTCCCTTTAAGGTGAGTGGTGATGGCGGGTTCAGGGGTGGGGGTGACCAGCTGTGTCTTCAGCCGGAGGGGGAGACAGTACTTCCGGGAACCCCATCAGACTTCTCCCCGAGCACCGGATCTACCCACCCAAGACCCACTGCTCCTCCCCTGAGAACGGCGCCCCAGACTCTGACCCAGCAAGTCCAGATCAACCTCGCCAGCCTCCCTGGGGGCCTGTCCCGATTCCCCACCCCAGGGTGGCATCAGGGGCCACGAGTCACATCGCATCCACCCAACGTCCCCTCACTTTCCCGTCCTGAGACCCTGTCACACCCTGCACTTAGCTCTAGCTCTGCCTCTCCCGCCAGCTCACACACAATTGCCTCCCTCTGGACCCCACCCCTGGCCACCCTACAGGTTCTCCTCCTCACTTGTACCACAGAACTCCATTCTCAAAACATAAACCAGATCCCATCCCACGTGACCAGGCTTCAGGCGCTCTCCTGGGACCCGAGGGCAAGCCTGAGCCCTCCCTGGTCCTCTTGGCCACCCATCGGGCCCAGCACCCCGTCCCTCCCTCACCCTGGCTGCCTCTGTCCAACCTCCTCCCATCCTCTCTGCTACCCGTCCACGCCTGGCCGGTCTCCTGCGGGACGAGGCCCCATGTGTGATGGCTTGTTTCAGGAGGGCTTTTTGTTCATCTGGTTGTCCGTGGCACCCATCAGGGCGGGAAACAGGGCCCCGTGAAAACCAGATGCCCAACACTGTCTGCATAAAACCACTGTGCAAATGAGCCAGTGCCAAGCACCTCCACAGGCAGGAGACAAGGGCCTCAGGCGACTCGGCCCCAGGGACTTTGGGTCCCTCCAGAGCTCTTTTGGGCCACACTGCCCACCACCCACATGCACCTGGCAACTGGGGACATCCCCACTGGTCCGGGTCAGAGGCCTGAAAACCCCTCCCCACCCAGGAGCATTGTGGGAGGGGGTGTGGGTTTGGGCCCTCAATGCACCGCCTACCCCACACCCACAAACGCACACACACGCTCATGCACATACGAATTCTCACACCCACATGTACAATAACACATTCACTTACATGCACACACTCCCACACACACTCCTTGGCTACAGACCTGGGTGACAGCTTGAACAGCAGGTAGGTCAGGCTGGTCAGCAGGAGAAAGATGGACACAGAGACCAGGGTGCTGTCGCGCTGCCCCAAAGCTGGGACCAGGAGACCTATAGCAGGAAGGGCCCAGGGCTGTGTTCCTCCAAACTCACCTGGCAAAGGCACCTGGATGGGCGCCTCAGGCCAAAATGGAAGGTTTATGTCGCGCCTCCGAGAGTACTCTGGGTGAATCACGCACCCCTGGGCCTTGCCTTTCCCATCCATAAGATCACCAGAGTCCGAGATCCTTTCCAGTACCTCTGTGCACAAGAGTCAGCCCAGCCCCCTAAGCAGACGAGGCCCTGCCCGGGCTCCAGAGACAGCAGCACCAGCCTGCTGTGCAGCTGGGGCCACACTCGCTCCAAGGAGACCGGGAGCTGCAGCTCCCTGGGAGGCCCAGCACTTGGCAGGTGTTTCCCCTTCACACAGACCTCCAGGGGAAGGCAGTCAACTGGGCCACGAGGGAGGGGGTCCCAGGAGGGGTAAGGGGTGGGACGCAAGGGGGCGGGGAGGCCCCACCCAGGCCCCTGAAGGCAGCAGCGCCCACCTTGTCTCTGGGGGGAGTGGAAGCGGGTGGGCTGGCTCCAGTCACTCCATGGGCCCTCATAGCGCTCCTCCTCCGCCACCGCGTCCTCTAGTGTGGCCATCTGGACACGCAGCCGGGCCTCATAGGTGGAACCAGGGTCCAATTCAGTGGCTTCAAGTTTCAGCCAGGTCACCCCAACAATGTGATCCTTGTGCCGAGCCCGCTGTGGGGTGAACAGTTAGGAGGTGCTGGGGGTGAGACTGGGCCCATCAGCCCTCGAGGACGTGTACACACACACGTGGGCACACTTACACGTGTCCACACACTTACATGTATCCACGTGCATGCACACTCATCCACACAGGCACGCCCTGTGAACGCTCACACGTACACACAGGCACACTCACCACACCTGCACTCACTTACCCTTGTCTCTGGTCACTTCCCTCCTCACAATTCCAAGGTGACACCACCCTAGATGGGACGAGGAGTGACCCTGGCTGCTGCTCCCAGGAGAGGTCCCCACGGTAGGCAGACCCAGCCTTACCTCCCAGGTCTCCTCCTGCCTCTTGAAGGCCAGCTCGTAGCTGAGGAGTGAGGCCAGCGGCTCCAAGGCAGGATTGATGCTCCAGGTCAGGACACAGTGGTCAGAAGTGATGTTGCTCAGCAAGTCTGAGGGAGGGTCCAGCTTCACTGAAACAGAATGAAGCTGTGTGACGGTGTGGGGGCCAGCACGCCCAGGACTGGGGATCGCAAAGATTCCCGGGAAGGACGGGGCACGTGGCCAAGGCCTTCTCAGAGCAGAGGCCTCACTGGAAAACTGGTCCAGAGAAGCCCCAGGTGGGACAAGACAGCAGTGACTTCCTCCAGCCTCTGCAGACAGACAAGGTGAGTTTCAGATCTAAGCTGCTGCTGGAAGTTCTTCCTAGTGTCTTACTGAAGTCCTTCCTGCTGTGACTGAAGTAGATCGCAAGTGACTCAAACTGCAGCTCCTGCCCCAACTCAAAGCCCTGCACCTTCATCCTCCTCCAAAACCCTCCCCCTCCCCGGGGGCCCCGCCTGATGCTAGCCCTGGATCCGTCAGCAGGGACCGGGAGCACTGACTGGGCCGTGGGGGGTGATGTAGCCAGGATGCTCCCGGACAACGCAATGGCCCAGGCCTCACCATGTCTCCGGGGCAGGTACTGTGGATCCACCAGGCTGACCTGCTCCTTCCCAGAGACGTGACGGTGGAAGGTGATGGTGAAGTTGTCAGAAGGCACGAGCACCTCCTCGGGTGGCAGCTCCACTGTGCACACGCTGGCCCGGAAGACGCACCTGTGCTTGCTGCCTGGAGCATGGTTGCTGGAAAGGGCACGTGTCGGCACCAAAGGGCCACTGCACCAGCCCGGCTCCCTACCCCCACCCCTGCCCTCTACCCCCTGCCCTCCGGCCTCACCTGGTGAAGAGCAGCCAGGGGCCGGCCCCCTGGCCCAGCTCTGGGGCAGACCAGTGGCAGTCAATCCTGAGGATGTTGTTGGTGTGGCACGTGAAAGTCCCAGGCCCTGGGAACAGTGACCCTTGCAAGCCCACAGTGGCTGCTTCAGGGCAGGGCTGGGGGAGGGGGAGGGCGTGGCAGCTGACCCCTCGGACAGGCAGGCCCCAGAGAACGAGCCCAGGAGAAGTTACCGCGGGCAAGGCTGGGAGACCCCAAGGGGATGGGCTCTGAGCGTGCAACCTGGGTGGGGCTGAAGCCCCGGTCCCGCACAGCCCAAACCCAACCCTTCCCCGTGGAGCCTGACGGGGGCACCCCTGTCCCCAGCTCTGCCCCCACAGCCCCCCCCACACACACAGTGCCAGTCCTTACCTCCTCTGTCCCCTGGGACAGAGACGCCCAAGCCGACCCAGGCGCAGATGCAGGTGCAGGTCAGGAGCCAGGTGCCCACCTCTCGCATCAGGACCGCGCTCTGCAATGTCCAACCTGGAAGAGGCTGGGCTGAGGGGCTGTGTGTGGAGTGCCCCAGTGGGTGCTCCCGTGAGGGGCACTCCGAGTGGGTCACCACCTACATCCTCACCCTGTCCCGTGAAGGAGGCTGAGCACGCTGTCCAAGCAGCACCGGCAAGAACCTCCAGCTCAGGCCTCCTGGCGTCACTGGACTCTGACTCAGCCACGTGTCCAGGTCTGCCCAGCGGGCACCTCTCTGGGCCCAGGTCCCCTCCCACAGGGGAGGCACGGTTGGGGGAATGGGGTCGCGGACAACCACCACAGGGAAGCTCTGCTGGACCCCCTGGTCCCACACCTGGGCCGACTGTGTGAGGCGCGTCACCCACGCGAATTCCCACCAGAGCCACATGAGGTGGGGGACAGTCCCTGATCACTGACAAGGGAGCGGACCCCAGGGTCACACTGCTAGCTGCTCCCATCCTGGTGCTCTGCCCCAGGAAAGTGGAGGAGGATGGCAGCGGGGTGTCCATGCGACAGCCAACACCTCCCACATGCTGTCTGTCACACACCTGTCCCCAGGTGCCCTGCAGAGGACAGCGCCCCCGGGAGCAGGGCTCAGTGCAGGGGTGTCAGCCCCAGGATCCCTGGAGACAGGGTCTGGGTGCTGGGAAGCGCCTGGGGGTGAACAGGCCGCTAACACCCTGTCACCCCATTTGCAGCTCCAGATGGTACACTGATAGCTCCTCTGCAGGAAGCAGGACCAGCCTGGTTATGCAAGCCTGATGAGTGATAAGGAAGCAGAAGAGAAGCAGACGTGCACAGACCGCAGCACGGAAGCGCTCCAGGAGCCCGCACACACTCACCCGGTAGCAGACACCCTCCCACCCCGCCCCCTGCAGCCTCTCTGTGGACCCACAGGATGGACCCCTGTCAAGGCCAACAGTCAAGAAGACCCCACCCTTCCCTAGACTGAAGCATCACCTGCTACAACCAGCCACAGCAGGAGAGGCTGCAGCGGCCACTGGATGGAGACAGGCAGCCTGGCAGCAGCTGGCTCTCAGGGCGCATGAGGACAGGATCAGAGGGAGCACCAGGATGGGGGCGGCTCAGGCACAGCCACCACTGCCTGGCTAAGAGCTGACCCAGGCCACAGTGGGGATGGCCACTGCCCCAGCGGTGGAGGGACACCTGCATCTGTGCGACTTGGGCCGGCACGGCCACAGGCTGACTCAGGAGCGTGGACTGGGGCGCTCCAAGCTCAGCCGGCCCCAGGGGCAAGCGTGGGGAGGACAGGACCCACACGGGACACTCGTGCGAAGTAGCAGGCCAGGCCCACCCTGGGGAGAGGTGGGCAGGGCACACGGCAACTCGGCCATCTGGGGGGGGGGTCCCTGCTTTTCCTCTGCACAACGATTCTGTCCAAACATAGTGAGCCGAGCAGGGCCACCACCCTCCTATGGACGAGGAGGCTGAGGCCCAGAGATACCAGACTTGCAGGATTGGGGGCACTGGTCACCTGGCTTGGGCACTTGCCCCACCAGCTCCCACGCAAGGCTGTGAGCTTCCCCCACCCCGGGGCATCAGTCTCTCTCCTCAGGGAGCCTCGATACTGAGGCAGGGCTGCCCCCATCCTTGGCAACAGACACCGGGCCAGGTGGGGCAGAAACCCCACCTGACTACTCCCTGGTCCTGGAAGAGGCACTGGGATGGCCCCAGGGAGGCCTAATCACAGCTCAGACAAGACCAGGTCACGGGACGGCTGTGATGGCAGGAGGATGGGACCCAGAATCTGGGCCCTCGGGCAGAGCCGCCCACTACACCTCCCATCCTGCTGGGAGCCTGGCTGACATGTCCACCCAGCACTGTCCCTTTCCATCAAGACCTTCAGCACACAACCACTCTGGCCCCTTCTCAGGACCCCATCTCCTCCCTGGCCTCTGGGTCAAGTTCTGGCCCAAATGACCACTGGTCCCCACAGCTTGCCTGCCCTGGTTTCCCGGCCCAACATGAAGGCATGGGCCACCGTGCACTGGACCCCTGCCTCGGGGCCCACAGACGCTGCCAGCCCAGGGCCAGGTCTCCAGAAGGACTCAGCCCCCCGCTCCCCTGAGCGCTCACCTGCTGCCGGGCGAACTGCCCGGCCAGAGCAGGCCTCTGTCAGGGGGCTGGTGCATCGCAGCGCGCCCTCCGGACTGGCTTCATGGCAATTACCGCACCCACTTTCTGTCCCCTTTCACAGAGTCTGTATTTTTAATGGAGAGCGAGGGGTACCCTGTTACTCTCCCTGCCCACCCCAGAAGCTGGCAGACACAGAGGGGGGTGAAATGGAGGCTGCCGCTTATCCACCACTGTCCTCTCTGCTGGGGCAGGAGGAAGAAATCCAGGTCCTGGCTCCCCAGAAGCAGCTGGAACCTGGGGGAGGCGGGGACTAGCCAGGAAATGAGGCTGGAAATGGGAGCAGGCGGCTCCTGCTCTGGGCCCCACGTGCGCAGGTGGGCGACTCCAGCACCCTCGGACCTGATGCTGTGGGGCAGAAGTGCTGGAGGACTCTGCTTCCCATGGTGGTGCCAACCCTGCTGGGGAAGGGCAGGGAGCAGAAGAGGTCAAGGCCAGCTGGGGAGAGTGCGGAGAAGGCGCAGAGGGCAGAAGAGGGAGGAGGCTCCACGGCGCACTTGCCACCTGCCTTCCTAGAGAGCTGAGCTGGACGGGCGCCCGCCTCAGTGGGGTGGATGTCCGGGAGATGTGGAAAGGCCAGGCTTGAGCCAGGGGCGGCCTCGGGTGGACAGGGGCACAGAGGGCGGGGCCCAGAGCAGAGGGAGGAGGAGGTCCAAAGATGGAAGTTGGAGTAGCACAGAGAGGACCTGAGGTCCCTCAGGACGAGCCCTCACTGTCCCCTCTGCCCGGCTGCCTTCTGCGTGATGAGCCTTCATGAAGCCCCCGAGTCCCCTGGCTGTCTCCCCAGCCAGAGCAGACACCCCTGAGCCAGGCCCAGCCTGCTTAGGACAGGGGCGGGGACAGGGCAGGTAGTGGCTATGGGCACGGGCTGGAAGGACACTGACACAGGCCTGGGACTAAATGGGGGGAAACGATGCCCCTGCTCTTCCCGTGCTGCCCCTGCAGCCCTGGCAGCGAGGCTCAGCCGGCATCGCCCCTGCATCTGGCTCCTCCAGGGCAAGAACCTGTCTGATTTATGCTGCATCCCCTGCACCCAGCCCCTCACTGTTGAAGAAGCACATCCTGAACCTCCCCACAGGCCCGCCCTTGCCTGGGGTAGACAGTGTTATTAACGCCTTAGGTTCCCTGGGGGCTCTGAAACATTATTCAAGCAGAACCCTCTACTCCCCTCCCTTGCTTAGCTGAGTAACCCTCCCAGAATCCCACCCTCACCCACTGCCTCGTCCACAGCTCCAAGGGGAGTCCACAGACTCGCAGCTCCTCTTCTGTCCTAAAGCCCCCCAAAGGTGCCGTGGAGAGAAGGGGCTTTACCAAACTCAGGACTGGGCCTCAGCTCCACTTGTGGTTGTCATGGCTGAGACCACCTGGCCCCAGAACTCCCGCTCACTTGTCCCCACAAAGGTCAGGACCTACAAACTGCCTGACAAGCTCAGAGCCCTTCTGCCCAGAGGCACCCATGACCCCTACAGGCCTGGGAATGGCAGCCCAGCATCCTGTGATCACCACTGCAATCCTGCTGTCTCTGGGAGATGCCCGAGGCCAGGACATCAAAGGCGGTAAGATAAGGGTGGCCGCCCAAACGCCCTCCGCCCTTCTCGTCCAAGTGTGGTCCCCAGGCTCTTCCTGGGGCCTGGGATGGCAGGCCACCAGTCTCTCTGTCCCACAAAGTTCACGCTGACCTCAGTGGTTGAGAAGCCCAGATTACAGACTCACCTTCCCAGACGCATCTGCTAGGTCCCATGGCAAGTCTGACTGGCCCCCAACCCTGCAGCCCTGGAGGTGACTTGTCGCCCTACCACCCCTGCATCTGCAGCAAGTCCCTCAGCCTGATTCAGGAGATAACTGCACCGCCCGGTGACGTGAGCCTCTCACGGCAGGCTGACATAGGCCACCCACAACTGAAACCACGAGCGCAGAGCCGAGCAGCTGTCCCAAGTGGGGATGACAGGCGACCATCACCCCAATCATAAATCCTACCTTTCACTCCTCAGGAACAGAAAAGTTGCTGAACGTGGACTTTGGTGACCCATCCACTGATTGGCGGATGACTGTCCACCATGTTCCTCTCAAGAAACACCAGTGAGATATATTAAATTAGCGCCGGGAGGTGAGAACCCTGACCAGGCACAGAGCAGGTCTCCTTTCCTAGGCTTTCTGGGAGGTGCAGCTCAGGCGATCCGTGAGCACTGGGGTGGGTGGAGGGGGTGTTAAACATAAAAGTACTGCAGTCTCAGTTCAGGAAGGAAATAAAAAATGGGAGTCCCCTTTGACCTCGGAGAGGCAGCCCCTGTATGAAGCCAGGCACAAGCCCCTCCAGACCACGTCTAAGCCCCAACAAATGCACATTTAATGGCCTCGTTCCTCACTCTGAGCTTTGCGGCCTCCTTGCTGCTCTGGCTCTTTTCAAAATCTTTCTAGGGAACTACATAAAAACCTACCTCACGCCTTTACTGGTGGTGCAGGCCATGGTTAATAATCCTGCTGATGGACATTTGGATTGTTACCTACATACGCTATTTCAATTTAATTGTCATATATATAACTGACGTTATCATATTAGTTTCAGGTATATATATGCTACATGCTATTCTAAATGAAGGTAGGGACTTCCCTGGTGGTGCACTGGTTAAGAATCCGCCTGTCAATGCAGGGGACATGGGTTCGAGCTGTGGTCTGGGAGGATCCCACATGCCACAAAGCAACTAAGCCCATGCTTGGCCCACAACTACTGAGCCTGTGCTCTACAGCCAGTGAGCCACAACTACTGAGCCTGGGTGCCTAGAGCCCATGCTCCGCAACAAGAGAAGTCACTGCAGTGAGAAGCCTGGGCACTGTAACGAGGAGTAGCCCCCGCGCACCGCAAGTAGAGAAAGCCTGCATGCTGCAACAAAGACCCAAGGCAGCCAAAAATAAATAAATAAACTTTTAAGAAATTAAATGAAGGTTGTGAACAATTCCAGGCCTGGATCTTTAATCACCAGGATGAGTACTATACAAAAAATGGCTAGGGGGCTTCCCTGGTGGCACAGTGGTTAAGAATCCACCTGTCAATGCAGGGGACACGGGTTTGAGCCCTGCTCTGGGAAGATCCCACATGCCGCGGAGCAACTAAGCCCAGGCACAACTACTGAGCCTGTGCTCTAGAGCCCGCGAGCCACAACTACTGAGCCCACGTGCCAAACTACTGAAGCCCGCATGCCTAGTGCCTGTGCTCTGCAACAAAAGAAGCCACCACAATGAGAAGCCCGTGCACCGCAATGAAGAGTAGCCCCTGCTCGCCATAACTAGAGAAAGCCCGCGTGCAGCAACGAAGACCCAATGCAGCCAAAAATAAATAGATAAATTTATTTTTTTAAAAAATGGCTAGGTGTGGAACTGTTGTGTCTAAGGTTGACCGTTGTAAAATACTGATAGATATTGCCAAGTGGCCCCCCAAAAATGTACCAACTTCTACTCCCACTAGATGTGTAAGAAAGCCTGTAGCCCTCACCAACTGTATACATTATCAGTCTTTTAAATCTTTGTCAATCTAAAAAAAAAAATCTTTGTCAATCTGATAGGCAAAGACATTTCAATGTTGTCTTAATTTGCACTTGATTATCAGTGAAGATAAGCATCTTTTCATACACTTATTGGCTATGTGTTCTTTGGGGCACCAAATAAGGTCACATTTCAGTGTGTCCTTGTGCCTACGTTTAGGTGTGAGTGTGCATGTCTGTATTCTGTGCATCAAAACAACTGAGGCACAGTCTAGAGACCCCAGAGCTGGTTTCCAGTTTCTCTAGAGTCTGAGAAACCAGGACCCATGGAGAGATGGAATCAAAGGCTCAAGTCCATGAAACACCTTAAGAATGACCAGGGGCGTAATCATACTTCTTTCTAATATTTCAATTTCAATTAGCTTGGCCCCTATCTTACCTATTATAAGCACGTACTTTCATACTTACTGGTGCCATCCCTTCCCTAGTATCCCATCAAAAGAGCTTCCTTCTCTCTGTCAGGTTAGAACTTACTACCTTGAGACCAGCAGACCACACACCACCCACACCACAACCCCACAAGGAGACACCACCAAGGCTACAAAGGTGGGTTATCATGGACACTTAGATGTGGGAAGAAGGCCAGTGCCTCTGCCCAGAAGTGTTCTGACGGCACAACCTGACGCCCCACCCCCTCCCATAACAAATGGAGATAAAAAGAAAAACATCCATAGATGGAGGGTAAAAGACCATACAACCAGAGTCGCCAAATACCTGCTGAAATCCAGCCCCTTGAAAGCAAGGAACAGCCAATAACAAACACCATTGGTCAGACATGTCCTAAGGATGTTATATGTGAAGCTACATAAATCCTCACAACCCTATGAGGTAGACCAGAGGTTAGCAAACTACAGCCCACAGGCCAAATCCACCCCACCCTTTAAAAAAAAAACCTGTGAGCTGGGTTTCCCTGGTGGCTCAGTGGTTGAGAGTCCGCCCGCCGGTACAGGGGACATGGGTTCGTGCCCCAGTCTGGGAGGATCCCACATGCCGCGGGGCGGCTGGGCCCGTGAGCCACGGCCGCTGAGCCTGCGCATCCGGAGCCTGTGCTCCGCAGCAGGAGAGACCGCAACAGTGAGAGGCCCGTGTACCGCAAAAAAAAAAAAAAAAAAAAAAACACCTGTGAGCTAAAAATAGTTTATACGGAGAATTCCCTGGCAATCCAGTGGTTAGGAATCTGTGGGCAGTCCAGTGGTTAAGGCTTTCACGGCCGTGGGCCCAGGTTCAATCCCTTGTGGGAGACTTCCCTGGCAGTCCAGTGGTTAAGGCTTTGCCTTCTAACGCAGGGGGTGCAGGTTCGATCCCTGGTCGGGGAGCTAAGATCCCACATGCCTTGCGGCCAAAAACCCAAAACATAAAACAGAAGCAATATTGTAACAAATTCAATAAAGACTTTAAAAATGGTCCACATCAAAAAAATCTTAAAAAAATGAAAAATAAATAAAGTCCCAATCCCTGGTCAGGGAAATGAGACCCTGCAAGCCGTGCCTCACAGAAATTAATTAATTAATTAAGATAGTTTATACATTTTTAAATAGTTGGGGGGAAAAAGCTTAAAGAATTATACGACATGTGGAATTACTATGAAATTCAGATGTCAGCATCCAGCTTCACTGGAAGACAGCCATACCACCCACTCGTGTTATCTGCAGCTGCTCTCATGTGCTGACAGCGAAGTACTGGTGACAGGGCTTCCAGCCCTTGCTCTGCCGGCTCACAACTCAGCAGTGACCTTAACAGCATTTCAAGGGCCACCATACGGTTGTATCCATTCTCTTTATTCTTTTTTTTTTTTTTTTTTTTGCTTACTATGAGTGCACACCCAGCATGTCAAAATAAGAAAAGTGGGCACAGAATGTCATGTTTTTAAGGCACAGGGCAGTGCAGACTATCTTGTCAGCAAACTGGATAGCAGAGCAGTTTATCACGCAACGATACCACAATGGTCGACGTTGCCAGACCGAGCACTCGTCACTGGCACGAATCTCAACACAAAACAGAATTCCTGGACTTCCCTGGTGGCGCAGTGGTTAAGAATCCGCCTGCCAATGCAGGGGACACGGGTTCAAGCCCTGGTCCGGGAAGATCCCACGTGCCGCGAAGCAACTAAGCCCGTGCACCACAACTACTGAGCCTGCGCTCTAGAGCCCGCAAGCCACAGCTACTGAGCCGGCATGCCACAGCTACTGAAGCCCACGCGAC
Organism: Tursiops truncatus; assembly: GCF_011762595.2. Taxonomy (NCBI): domain Eukaryota; kingdom Metazoa; phylum Chordata; class Mammalia; order Artiodactyla; family Delphinidae; genus Tursiops; species Tursiops truncatus. The sequence goes on along the minus strand of NC_047048.1, from coordinate 38,187,961 downwards.
TAGAGCCCGTGCTCCACAACAAGAGAAGCCACTGCAATGAGAGGCCCGAGCACCGCAATGAAGAGCAGCCCCCGCTTGCTGCAACTAGAGAAAGCCCGCGCGCAGCAACGCAACACAGCCAAAAATAAATTAATTAATTTAAAAAAAAAAGAGAGAGAGAAAGTGCTCACAGGCTGTGAGTCTGCACTGCACTATTCACCTACAAATATGCTGAGGAAAACATCTGCATCTCTCACCACACTGCATCTACTGAATCCATCAGCAATGTCAACAGTGAACTTCCCCTGCTCTCATAGCCTGAACCACTATGAGATACATGTTTGCAACGCTGATGACGAGCAACACTAACTCTGAACCTCAATTATGCAAAATGGTATCCATTCCTTTCATCAGTGGACTTGCATTACAAAATATTGTAGGATTATATTTTGAATTTCTTTATAAGACTTTGTTTTCCTAGATTTTGACTCTTGACCCACAAAACCCAAAATACTTACTATCTGGCTCTTTACAGGAAAAGTTGTAAACTCCTGAAATAGACTATTATTATCTCCATTTTACACAGGAGGAAACGAACTTGACAGGCAGGCAGGCTGACTTCAGAGGGCACGACCTTCGCCACTGATCCACGCTGCCTCCAACAACAAAAACGAGAACAGGCATCTGAGGAAACATAACTAACTAATGGCACAGAAAGAAGACACTGAAGATAACAGCCACAGGATAAAACCACATTTGCAAATCCAGCACAAACTGCTCTGAAACAGAAAAAATTGGACACAGTGAGCTCAGGACCTGGTCAACCATCACGTGACCCATACAGATTAATAGTTTCTTGGAAAGATAACAAGTTTCAAAAAAGTAAAAATCTGTATCAGAGGCATAAATTTAAGTCCCATTATTTCATAAGTGAGACTTCATTATGAAGAGAATAGATACAGGGAACTACATTCAATATCTTGTAATAAACCATAATGAAAAATAATGTGAAAAAGAATACATGTACACATAACTGAATCACTTTGCTGTACACCAGAAATTAACACAGCGTTGTAAGTCAACTATACTTCAATAAACTAAAAAAAGAGAGAGATCTGAAAAAGCAATTAAGTCTGAGCAAGAAACCAATCCATCAATAACCAAGATCCTGTCCCCTGCTAGCCCAGGGTGTCCTTTTTCTCTTTAGAGTAGAAAGATAGACACAGAAAATATAAAGTGTAAAAAAAAATACTACCTATTAAGTTTATTGCAATCATAGGAAAAAAGAATATAAATCATAAAGAAATAGAAATCCATGTTACTCACAATTTTGTAACTAGTTTGGCCCTAAGTATAGTAGTCAGTTTTGGAATCCTGTTTTGGGGTTTGATGTCTACTTCTTCAGGCATTTAAAACACTGAGAAGGTGATATTAGAATTTTAACTTTAATTAAATTTTCAGAATACATTTTGATTAAATAAGTTTGCAATTAACAGTTTAAATACTGAGGGACATCTAATGTGCTAAACTACTAAGTTTTACTTTATTAGTCGTGCAAACAATGTAAATGTTTAAGAGTGTCGGCTGATGGTGAGAGAATGTCAACTGCCCAATAAATGTAAAAGATGCAGAACAGGACCTTAAAGTTATGGATACTCCTCTCCACACACACAGTCTCCTGGACATTAATGAGTTAATCCACTGACTGGGAGATGGGCTACATTTCCTCAGCCCCTGGCCAGCCACCCTAAAAGGGTTAGCTTTCCGCCACACTCGCAGCTGGGAATCCACCCTGGGGAATACGGTAAGCAGACGCTGACACAGCTGGGCCAGCCTGGCCCTAGTCCCGCCAGCGATGTCCACACTGAGCATTGCAGCACTTGTAGAAGGTGGTCATGGGCTCGTCTGCAGAGCGGGTCTGAAGCTGCATGAAATAAGCACGAGGGTGTTCGCATTTGGGACACGGCTCTGGCAATGAGAAAAACAAACAAGTGACCCACGTTTACTTAAAAAAGTGATGCTTGTGACCAACACACTTGTTAGAAGTAGGTGTTACGTGAAAGACAGCTCATCTGGAATCCCTTGCCCAGGGTGCCCTGCACCAAGATTTAAGGTTACCAACAGCGTTATCATTCCCACTGCGCTCTCACACTGAGGGAATGAGACCTGTGATCTTGGAAACAGTCCTCCTTTCCCTGGGTCCCTTTTCTTCAACTCTGGCTGAAGACTGGCTAGAAACACCATGTGAAAGGTGACACGGCTGCCGTGTGCATTACAGGGTCCATGCCCTGCAAATTCCCCTAAAAAGTGCATCTCCACCACCTGGTAATGGACAGGCCCTCTCATCTTCCCAAAGGAAATCCCAACGCACGACCAATCCACTTCCCCTTGAATTTAGGGATCCGTCTCGGCAGAAGTTGTCCAGGCTGTTCTTATCAAGATCTCAACATACATCCCACGCCTTTTCAAAGTGTCCCAAGGCACGTATTTACTTTCACTGAGATTTCAATTTGAGAACCTTGCTTCTGATGGAAATGCCTTCAAACACTCTCAAACACCATTTTGGTAAGTAATTCATCTCCTAATGACAAATTCTGCCAGTGCTGGATTTTTAACATAGCAGATCTGGACGTTCCCTGGGGGAAAAATACAGCAGTGATCATGTGCTAGCTCTTCCTCCTCTCAATACAAGTAATGTCTAGGGCTCTCCTTCCTTCTTTGGTCACATCTAATCTCTACCAGAAATGAATCAAAACTTGGAATAAATATTTATTTTACTGAATGTTTAGTGCAGTTTAATACTCTGTATCATTAACTTTTAGAAATCTGTATTAGAACAAAATCCTTAAACTGTTTTTTTATTACTCCAATCACATCTGCTAAGTGCCTGCTATATGCCAAACGCTCATTTGTGCTCTCACAATCTATGACTATGGATTAGCCCAGACAAATCAAGGACACCCTGAGACTCTTAAGTCAGGTCTGAAGGACTCCAAAGCTTGTGCCAATATTGTTTGCCTAACAAATACATTATTAGAGAAGAAAACACTTTCTAGTTTTAGAAGCCCACTTCACACAAGTACATCACAGACTCTGCCGCAGAGTGGCACAGCCAGCAGCCTCATCCTTACCCACAGCTCTGGAACAGAAAAGGTTTTCCCTCTCACCTGCAGTAGAGTCAACATTCTCCCAGGCAGCTGCTCCACCGAGCACATCATCCACTTCTTTCAGCTTTGGATACTTCCGATTTGTTACCTAATAAACAACAGCAGGTCTTCAGACTCTACAAGTAAGTGAATGGTACAAACCTGGGTCACCAAACCATACCCGTCCTCAAGTGTCTCCCCAGCCTTCGCTTCCTTCCTTCAACACAAGACTGGAGGAATACTAAATGAAAGCAGAGTTCCTGCTGTCACAGAGCAGGATGCTGTCAGAATTTAGAGGATCCGCAATTGGGATGTCCCCAAAAGAAGTGAGAAGATCTCTGCAAGGATTGGATGAAGCAACAGAGCAGGAGGAAAAAAATGGCTTAGGTGTGACCCTCTTCTTTTCCCACACCTCTAAAATACTTGGTAATCCAAGATAAGAGAACCAAATACAACTGAAGCCAAAAAGGAGTCCAGCCACTCTCCCCAGGCAGAGAGTTTTCTGTTTTCCAAGTTCTACCAGACGTCCTTGAAATGTCACCTTTTGCATAGTTTCAGACTCTAAACTCCTACAACACAGCTATACGGTGGAATAGTATACAAACATTAAGAATGAGGTAGTACCAACGTGCTCTACTTCTAAAAATTAAAGGTGTTCTAAAAAGGAAAGATGCACTACCGAGGGAGAGTAATAAAGTGTGCATCACTCACGTAATGAACATCCAATACATTCCAGTTGTTCAGACTAGAACATAAGAGGGAACAAGACTGAAAAATCCCTGCCCTCCTACAGCTTATGCCCTAGTATTAATAAACAAAGCGCATAAGTAAATTGCAAGGCGTATTGGAAGGCAAATGAGTCTTACGGAAAAAATAAAATTAGGGGAAGGAGCATAAAATTTAGAAAGAGGCTGCAATTTTAAATAATCCTTTAAGCAAAGACACGAGCAACGACTGACATGGGTACCTAGGGGAGAAGAGCGACCCAGGCGGAAAAGTCGTGCACAGGCTACAGGAGTAGTGCCCGTGCCGGGCGGGAGCGCCTCGGAGAGGCTGGCGTTGCGGGCAGAGGGCCCGCTGGACGCGAAATCTGCACAGAGGATGGGCGGGGAAGGTTAGGGTCGGCCTCCGCGCTGTGCGCGCCGCGCGGCCGGCCGGGGCCCACCTTGCGGGTGACGTTGTGCACATAGGGGCAGGTGTTGCAGGCGAAGCGGTGGCAGCGCTGCCCCTCCTCCACGATCAGCCCGTTCCCGCAGCCCGGGCAGAAAAGCAGCATCGCGGCGACTAGCCCGGTTCTCCCGGCAGCTCTCGCGACCGTTCGGCGCCGGCGCGCCGACGCTCCGACGCTCCGAACTCCCATTGGTCCCGGCAGCCTCCCCGCCCCAACCAGCCCACCAATAGTCACGCCGACTTCGCGCTCCCAGGGAGCATTGCGGCGGGCCGACTCCCAGTAACTCACTTCTCATTGGTCCTCGAGGTAGCCCCGCCCCTCAACGCCCCGAGGGAGCGTCTGCGGCGGCGGTCCCCGCGCATGCGTGCCGCACCACGGTCGCGCGGCCGCTCCGCGGGAGGCTAGGCAGCCTGGAGGAGGCGGGGGCCGCGGCGCGGCGGGAGCCGCAGGAGGACGAGGAGGACGAGGAGGAGGCGCTGCCGCACTCCGAGGCGGTGGACGTGTTCCAGGAGGGTCTGGCCATGGTAGTGCAGGACCCGCTGCTCTGCGACCTTCCGATCCAGGTGCGCACGGGCCGGGGGCCGTCGGGGCGCGGACGGACCCCGGAGTGTCGATGGGGGCTGCGGCCAGAGGCCTTGGGATGGCGTCTCCGGTCGTAAACGAGGGTCTAGGCTCCGGCCCGGCCTGGGGGCGAGCGAGGCTCTCGCCTCTGGCGCGGAATTTAAAGGGGCGCCAAAAACCCCCACTAGTTAACACACATGACTTTTCATCAGTGTTTTTAAAACGCAAAGTTGGTTTACAAAAGCCTACGGCAAACAAAATAATATCATTTTCAAATAAAAGATCACTGTTACCGGTTTTTCCTTTCTCCTCAATCTTCAGTGAGTTTTGGCACTGTCATGTTTTAAAGTCCTTGTTATTTTGCCCATCGTGGAATTTTTAAATTAACTTCTGTTTTGTTAACGGTTGTATTGACATGTTTATCTTTTACCGTTTTTTGGTGCCCCAGCCTTGCCGGAGGCCCTGGATCCTGATGATCGGGGGCTCTCAGGCCGGAAGGTGGGGCCCAGTGTTCCTCCTCCCACCCAGCACCTGGCCCGGAGGAGCCAGGGGCTGTTCCTCAAGGCGATTCATTCTCCTTGCCCATTTCTCCCGAGCGTCCATCCACTTCATAGAAAACGTGGATAAGACATGAGATTAAAGTGCTGAAAAACCGGGAAATCCTAACATATATGCAAGAACCTCCCAAAAATGTGGCACCACTTTTTGAAGACTATCAGCTGTTTTTCTTTGTTGTTTGGAGTGGTGAAGAGAGCTCCCACCTCCAGCCTTGGTCTTTTCTAGGTTACTTTGGAAGAGGTCAATTCCCAAATAGCACTAGAATACGGCCAAGCAATGACAGTCCGAGTGTGCAAGATGGATGGAGAAGTTATGCGTAAGTGCTGCCCTCCCCCTCAGGCCGTGCAGTCTGAACCTTCACGGGAGAAGATGTTAGCAGGGCTGGACAGTGGAAACTCAGGGCCGTGCCCAGGGTTGTTGGGGCAGCCACAAGCTCCCCCTGCCCAGCCTTGAGCCTCAGGAAGAAGCTTCTGGGTTCCTCTCCTGCAATCTGAGGCTGTGGCTGTGGATTCCCACCACGGATCTTCTCCCATCTGTGCAGCTGTGGTTGTAGTCCAGAACGCCACAGTCCTGGACCTGAAGAAGGCCATCCAGAGATACGTGCAGCTCAGGCAGGAGCGCGAAGGGGGCATTCAGCACATCAGCTGGTGAGTGCAGCCACAGCTCCTCCTTGCAGCCCTTCCTAGGAGCTGGACTTCACAGGACCTCTTGCTGGACATGAGCCTTTTCATCACCTGGGCTCTGCTCCAGAGTGTGGCCTGGAGCAACGAGCTCCCTGTCCCAAGCCTCGGCCAGGGCAGGTGCTTCTGTGCCACGAGCCCTGCCTCAGCTGCTCTTCACTGACATCACCCCACCCAGGCAGCTGGGTATCTTCACATGAGGACACCTTAGGGCACTTGCGGTGTGCCTGGAGGTGGTTTCCCTGGTTACAGATGGTGCAGCTGCCAGCTCCTCGCCTGGGTGCTCTCAGCTCTGTCTTCTTCTGGATCAAGTGTCCCGTTAACTGTGTCTTGGTACAGCCACCCGTTTCATTAGCAACGTGGGTTTGGCCCCCAGCCACCCCATGCATCCCTTTGAGAGCAGTGCGTCCTTGAACCTGCCTCAGGCCTGGTACACACAAGGTACAGGGAAAGAGCCCAAGGAGGAGGCAGGTGGCCTCAGGCCCCGCAGAGCTAAGCGCCTTGAGCCCTCCTCAGGCACAGTTGCATCCCAGCTGCCCTGCTCACCCTGCTCGTGGTTGACTGAATTCCCATCTTGCAGGTCCTATGTGTGGAGGACGTACCACCTGACCTCTGCAGGAGAGAAGCTCGCAGAGGACCAGAGGAAGCTCCGAGAGTAAGTTCAGGCTATGCCTTGAGCTGCAGGGAAGTATCTGGTCTGTGGCCCTCTGATTCCCCATGCCCTGCCATTCGGCTGGGGTCCTCTCCAGAGGCTCGTAAGGGAAGGAGGGATCTTAAATCAGTTCCTGGGGAATGTGTGAGACCAGCAGAGTCCCTGTTTGGACTGAGGTCCTCCTGCAAGGAGCTCCCTGGAGGCCTCCCTGCCAGGACGGGAGACAGAGAAGCAGTGGAAGGGGCCCTGCAGCTCCTCTCCAGCAGCGGTTCAGGGCTGCACAGAACCAGGAGGAGAGAATTAAGAGTGTGCATGGCCCTTGCCACCTCCTCACCTTCCCGGACACCATGCTCTTCCCACCTGGTCTCTGTTATCCCTCACAAGCCTCAGGTGAGGAGTCACAAATGTGCCCTTCGGTAGATCGGACGCTCTGTGCTTTTACTTCTTTCAGTTATGGTATCCGGAATCGGGATGAGGTGTCCTTCATCAAAAAGCTGAGACAAAAGTGAATCTCCAGACATGGAAAACCCTCTGTGCTGGTGGCCGAGCTTTTCCCCGAGAGGAGGAAGCCTTGGCCCCTGTGCCATTTTCCCAGAAGAGTGTTGAGATAGCCTCACCCCAGCTGGACCCACCTGGACTCTCAACGTGAACCCCGATCCCATGGCGGATCCCACAGGGCTGTGGGCCTGACCCTGTATACAGAATAAACCTATTTGCTTCTGAGTTTGGAAAGTCAAGCCACTGTACGCGGGCAGGCGGGACTGGCGCTGCCCCTCACAGTGAGGAGGCGAGGGCAGAGAACGTGCAGGCACGTCACATGGTCTGAATGCTGCACCTGAGCCCTTGGCCACCCCATTCCCCAAGCCATACACACCTGTCCCTGTAATCTCTGCAGCGAGGAGAAGGTGAAAGCTGAGCGGCTGGCTCTCTGTTTCTGCTTGTGGGGAAACAAAGGCCTGTGTCTGAGCCCAGCCATGGACAGGGCCTCCAGCTTCAGCCTAAGGGCTCACCTACAGCAGTGCCTTCACCAGCTCCTGGAAAGGGTGGTGGCTCGGGGCTGGAATTGGAGCTGCCAGCTGGGCAGGGAGGGCTGGGGTGGGGCACCTCTCAGTGTGGATGGGGAAGTGTGACTGCATTCATAGGTCCTTGTCCCTTTGTCGCCTACCAGTCCTTCTATAGAACGGGGACAGGGTGTGTGCACTTGGCTGAGGACTTCCCTGGGAGGCGTACGTGACACTGAGTTCCCTGTTCTGGGGACTTGTGAGTGGGAGGCCTGGGCACTGAAGGACCTCCCTCCACAGCCTCCAGCCAGAACCCGGAAAGGAGGAGGCAGCTCTGGTCAAGTTAGTGGCAGCTAAAACGCTCCCGGTCCATTTATTGGCCACATGAGGTGGTCGTCGAGAGGCTAGTTAGAAGGCAACCTCGGGAACTACTGTGATAAATGCCCGGAAGTACAAGGGGTTCAACAGCAGTGAACACGGCACAAGGGGTCTGTGCAAGGGGAGCAGGGCTCACAGGCGGAGTCCCGAGCCTCAGGCCTGGCCCCGGCCCACAGGGCACACGGCCCCAGCACCCCACCAGCTCAGTGGAGCTGAGCGTCCAGCTCGTACTTCTCACAGAACTTGTCAGTGAAGGGGATGCAGGTGAGGAACTCGCACCACTCACAGCGCACAGGGTAGAAGTAGAAGAGGACCACCAGGCCAGCCAGGAGGCCCAGGAAGACCACCTGAAAGATGATGATCTGACAGCGCTTGCGGTACAGGTCAAACTTGCCAAAGCTGATGTAGGGCAAGAAGGCAAAGGAGAGGAAGAGCCCGCTGACGAAGCCCGAGATGTGGGCGAAGTTGTCGATCCAGGGCAGCAGCCCGAAGGTGAACAGGAAGAGCACCACAGCCAGCAGCTTGAAGAAGGCACGCCAGGGCCGCGCCAGGACCTGCCAGCTCTGGAAGAGCTCCACGAAGAGGCAGGCCAGGATGCCGAACTGCGAGCCGGCGGGGCCCACCTGGGGGCGTGTGGGTGCCTGTGAGCCGGTGGGCCTGAGCGGGTCGCTCCGTCCCACCTCCCTCCGCCCAGAGTGTATCGGGACAGGAGCCAAGTGGAGCTGCTCCCAGGCGGGGCACTGTAGGAACTAGACTCTGTGGTGGAACCAGTTCATGCTGGGCAGCAGGTGCACGTAGGAGGGCCCCACCCTGGGGGCAGCCTTACCTCTGCCCGGTATGGCAGGAAAATGGCACTGGCCAGGTTACCAGTGATGCCACTCAGCAGGTAGATGATGGCTATGCGGTGCCAGCCTGCCAGCTTCTCCAGGTCCCGCAGGACAGTCATCTGGAAGCAGACAGACACCAGGCAGTGCAGGATCCTGTGGGGAGGGGGGGCATTCAGCGGGGAAGGCTCACCAGCTACTCCTGGGGTCCCTGGGACCACCCACTCCACCCAACCCCGCTCAGCCCACATGGTGTCACTTGCCCAGCGTGCAAGAATAGGGACAGCCACAGGCGGTAGAACTGGTCGGGCACCTCGGGGTTGAGGAAGGGCAACAGGCCACACACGTCGTCCATGCAGTGCACCTGTGCAGAGTGGCCTGTCAGCACCCGCCGTGGTTGCGGGGACGGGGAGGGACCCTTACCCCGGAGGCCTACCTGAGAGCAGAGTGTGGCCTCCTCGTGGAAGTAGCCCCTCATGAAGTCACAGTACTCCCGGGAGGTGATCTCACACCTGGAAGGTCAGGCCAGAGTTGGGAGGGCTTCCAGGCCCAGGTTTCAGCCCCACTTGCCCACCTTTGTTGGCCCTGGATAGGCCTAGCCCCTTCCTCACCCCATGCCCCTTGGTATCTTGAGTTATTTGGGGACTGGGGAGGGGAAGAGGGCATAGCCCCAGGGCAACACTTTGTGCCCAGGACCAGCTGCACATGCCCACACAGGCAGCCCTACCTGCCCTTGGTGCCAATGCAGCAGGGCCGGCCTGTGATGACACAGTCCATGTGCGGGTGGTTGGTGTAGTTCCCAGCGCTGTTTTTGGTGCAGATCTGTGTCACAAACGGGGGTGAGTTGGGTCAGGGTCTCCCCTAACCTTGGGCCCCACGCTATGCTTGGTTGGGGCAAAGATGGACAGGCTCCTAGGATGGGAAATAGGCTTCCTTTGACTTCAAGCAGGTACTACACCCTAAGCCTCAGTTTGACCATCTGTCAAATTGGAATAATGTCATTTGACCTCCCAAGGCTCCACGTGGTTCTGCTCAGAGAGGTAGGCTGTGGTGGATGGACAGGCTGGCTAACAGCCAGGGCAAAGCATCTGGAAGCACAGGGTGGTCCCCCAACGGGGACCTCTGTGGCATCGCTGATGGATGAGGTGTGGATTCCTCCCCCACACGATAAGGGTGACTCCCAAACAACCCCTCCACCCCGGCTCACCGGCCACTTGGTGATGTCATCTGGCCACTCATGGGGGTCCTCGGAGGAAGGCTCATCACACACCCTGCACGAGCCCAGGATGTGGTCAGTCCTTGCTTTGTGCCCTTGGCTTAGCCCCCTCCTGCCCGACTAGACAACAAGGAGAGCCATTGTACCTCTCTCCACCCGCACTCCCAAGGGAGACGTGGACAAAGGAAAGTAAGGGAGGGGCCACAGGACTGACCTGGGGTCCTGGTGACAGACAGAGCCAAAGTGCCTCTTGTGGTCAGCAAGGTCTGGGGCGCTGGGATGGAAGGGCCACTTCACCCACACTGCCAGCGTGGACTGTGGGAGGACACGGGCTCAGCCCTGGTCAGAGCCCACGTCCCGGTACAGTTCCCAGACGGGAGGAATCAGAAGCACTGATTCTGAGCTCTTCCCTCTGGCTCTACACCCCCACCGCTCTGATCTTAAAGTCTGGAAATTGCTCGCGTGTTGGGAGATGGTTATAAGGAATTCAACAGCATAGTTCCTATTAGCTTAAAAATAGAAACCACCAGCGTCCAAAATCAGAGAACTGCTACAAACTGCGGCACCTCCAAATAAGATGATAAAAACGTGGATAAAGTTTTTAAAATTCAGGGACTTCCCTGGTGGTCCAGTGGTAATGAATCTGCCTTCCAATGCAGGGGACATGGGTTCGATCCCTGGTCGGGGAACTGGGATCCCACATGCCGCGGGGCAACTGAGCCCTCGCGCCACAACTACTGAGCTCGTGCTCCTCAATGAGAGCCCGCGTGCCACAAACTACAGAGCCCACGCACTCTGGAGCCCGCGCACCACAACTGGAGAAGAGAAAAAACCCACATGCCACAACTAGAGAGAAGCCCACTTGCCACAACAAAGATCCCGCCTGCCGCAAATAAGACCCGATGCAGCCAAAAAAGTATTCAAAAAAAAATTTTTTTTTAATTTAGTGGGAAAAGGCAATACCATTTATAGAAACTTAAGACACGTGCACAAAAAACAAGATGGACACGTGTGGAAAGAGCACACCCAAATTAAGGACACATGCGTAATTCCCTGGCGGTCCAGTTAGGACTTGGCGCTTTCAATGCCGGGCCTGGGTTTGATCCCTGGCCGGGGAACTAGGATCCCACAAGCCTTGCAGCGCGGTCATTAAAAAAAAAAGAAAAAAAGAAAAAATTAAGGACACAGGGTCTACAGGGTGAGCGGCATGAGATGGAAGAGGTGCGGGAAAAAAGGAAAATGTTATGCAAGGGGCCTGGCACAGACGGACGGCATAATGTGCTGAGAACTAGGGGTTTAGGATAACCAGCTGGCTCTGAAGTCCCAAGGTAACCACAAACACAAGGTGCAGACAAGGGTGCGAGCTGAGCTGCGGGCAGGCACTCACCGAGCACTCCTCTTCCGAGGTCTGCACGCAGCCAGACCGGTCGTTGCGCACACAGCAGGCCGAGTGCTTCTCACGCTCGCGCGCAGCGTGGATGAAACTATGTACCTGCGGATCCTGGCGCATGCAGGGCGAGAACTTGGCACCCAGGTGAATGAGAGCCTCCTGCAGGAAAGAGGATGTGCAGCTGCGGCCGGGCCCTCGGCCAGCCCAGGGGCCCCGCCCCCCCCAGGCCCCACCCTCACCGAGCTGGGCCCGATCCAGAAGTTCTCCTGCTGAACGTACTTGACATTCTCATAGACCCCTCGGTTGCGCAGCACCTGGAAGTTTGGGGAGAAAGATCAGACGGAGCTCAGCCGAGCCCTCTCCTCCCAGAATGGGTGGGAGGGAGCCCAGAGCCCAGGGCTCGCCAGGGAAGGCGCCGAGGCTCACCGAGTCTACGGTCTCGTGCTGTGAGAAGCCTACGGGCGCCACGCCATAGATGCAAACGGCTAGAATGGTGACGAGCGAGTGCACGAAGGTGAGCCAGTAGGTGAAGAAGGGCCTGCGGGGCAAAGCGTCAGCAGAGGCGGCATCCCCAACCCGGAGCCCCACGCCCACCTGGAGCCTTGCCTCCCCGAAGCCGCATCCCCTCCACGCCTACCTGTGGTCGTCCATGTCTTCAATCTGGCGTTTGACATAGCTGTCGATTCGCTTGCGGTAAGTGCGGTTGGTTAGCCGGCCCACCATGCCCAGCCCATACGGCCGCTTCTCCCTGGCGAAGAACTTGCGCACCGGCATCGCGATGCGCTGGCCCCGCCGCTGACCCGCGGCGCTCACCACCTCCTGCCGCAGCCGCACCTTGGGCTGCGGGGCCGCTGCACCGCCCTCCTTCTGCTTGCGCCAGCCACGTTCCAGGGGCCTGGGGGAAGGGGTGCCGTCACTCCCAGCCCCAGACCTCCCACCTGCCGCAGTCCATCCCCGGCGGGACATGGGCGACACTCCGTGTCTGTCTTGCTCCCCACTATGTGACAGGCTGATGTCAGCCCACACCTCACCAGTAAAAGCATGATCCCCGGCTGCTCCTGGCATGGCAGGGAGGTGGGTTCGGACCTACATGAGGTTCCCTGGCTAATCTGCAAGTGTTAACTACGTCACCTCCTCCTTCCCCCGAGATTCTCTCCAGCCTGTGGGCTCTGGGACTGAGATCCTCTTCCAGGTGTGGGCAGTCCAGACTCGAATGGTGCCCACCCCTGGGTCCCCCAAACACAGTTGCCAAGCTGGGCTCCCAGTCCACAAGATGACCTCCTCCCGGGGCCCTCTAGGGTCGTGCCTTTGGGGCCAGCTGCTCCTGAGAGCCGCAGGACCTGCCCCCCGGCCCCCTCGGAGCCCGCCAGGAAGCACTCACAACATCAGGTGGCTGCGCTCCAGCTCGCTGCGGTCCAGGGCCCCACCCGTGAGGTCCGCCTGCTCTGGGGCTCTCTCCCAGTCCTTAAGCGCTGCCTCCGATGGGGACTCGAACACCTCATCTGGGTATGTGGACAGCTCCTCGTGGAGGACACCTTCCTGAGCAAACACGCGTGGTCAGTGTGGGAAGCATAGGCACAGGGGTCATGGGTGATGGTGCCAGGCTCTTACCCGGGCAAAGAAGGATGTGTCCAGCTCGTCGGGGAAGTCAGCCGTGTCCTCCTCCAGGAAGCTGGCAGGAGTGAAGCTTCGGCGCTGGACCCGGCGCAGTGTGCCATCCCTAACCGAGCGGCCCTGCCAGCGAGGGGGTGAGGACGCAGCGTGGTACTGGCTCAGCCCCCGCCCCCACCCCGGCCCCCGCACCCACCTTCACCAGCGCAGCGGCTGCCCGGAAGCTCATCTTGGCCACCGACTCGCGCTTGCGCCGCCGCGGGAGCCGGTTGAAACCCGAACGGGAGCTGGAGAAGGAGCAGAGGGAGGCGGCACCCGGCGTGACCGGCGTGTGCGGGGCACTCAGGCCATCGGCGGCATCATCCGCCAAGCGGAAGGCCCGGCCCCGGGCCAGGGGGTCTATGATCTGGAGGAGGGGAGGAGATGCAGGAGTCGGGGGCTGGGTCATAGCCAAGGGGGCTCCTCCCCCACCCGGCCCCGCCATGGAGAACACAGCTGCTGCTCGTCCCGCTGCCCAGAGGCTCCCTGGACAGCTGAGTGGGTACCACCCCACCCCACTGCACCAGAGGGGTCCCGTTCTCCGCCTGTATTTCCTTTACGCTGCTGTTCATCCTGGGATGCTCTCCCACCCAGAGGCTGGCCTGTGGTACAATCCCAGGACTTGTCCTCTCCCCCAAGCCCCGCTTCCCAGAGAGTATCTTAGGTGCCTTTACGGGACCATCCGACCACCCGCCCAGACCGTGAGCTCCAAGCAACCTCTGTGCTTAGACAGGCTGTGTCCCCAGCCCCAGCTCAGGGCAGCAGAGTGAGGGAACTGTGGGAGGCAGCAGCGGGAGGGCATACCTTCTGCATGCCCAGCTGGCATGGCCCCACGTACAGAGGAGGGGGCGTCTCAGTGCTGGTCAGCGACACGTTGTCCTGGCTGGGCAGGTCTAGCTCCCGGATGACCTGGGGCTTCAGCTTCCCGTAGCGCTGGCTGCAGTGACGGATGCTCTTGCGCTGCCACTTCTGGGTGCTGTCACTGTCCTTGCTCACTCCAAACCAGTCAGCAGTGCCCCTGCCAGGGGAGGGACTCAGCAAGGGGAGGCCAGCTGTCCCCTCTCCCCAGCAGGGGCCTCAGAGGCACTCCACCTGGGCAGCATGCCCGCCCCAAGCCTCCGGACATTCCAGGGTCTGGGGTCCAGGTGGGCTGGGTCTGATTAAGAGGATAGGTGGGTTTCGGCCCTGGCCACCCGCTAAACAATTAGCCAGCTCCAAGCTGCCACCAGCACCAGAGATGGCAGGCCTTGGTGAAATAGGTGAGTATTTCTCACAGGCCCTCACTCCATCCCTGAGACGGGCATTTGTGGGGAGACACTGAGTCTGGAGACAGAGGTCAGAGTTCAGCCCTTAGCTCAGCCAGAGAAAGCGTGGCCCTGGGCAGCAGCTTGACCTTGGACACCACAGAAGTCAGGCAGGGGGCGCCGCACACCCAGGCAGGCTGCCCATAGTCCTTGGACATGCAAGCAAAAACACTGCCAGCACCTGCCGTCAGGAGCCCCCGGGGAACACCAACCACGCTGGCAGCTCCCGAGAGGTCACAAGCCATGCACACGCCAGCTGACGCCAACACACTCATGCCCTGCCCAAGGTACCTGAGCAGGGACCAAGAGAGAGACGAGCGCTGTGTGAGGGCCCTGCGGGCAGCAGGGGCACCCAACAGGGGCAGAGTGTGGACACGCCCAAAGCGCACCTGTCGGCTGTTCAGGGGGGACCAGAGCATTGGGTGGGGGGGGCGGGCGAGAGAGAGAGGAGAGAGCAAGTTCTGGGGGGAGCAGAGAAAGGCAGTAGGTGACAGCAGTCAGTCCCCAGAGCAGGAGGAGGACAGGGTGATGAGGGGACGGGATGGAGGAGAAAGCCCTTGCCCCACTTCCAGCCCCAGTGCCCGAAGGGGACCCTGTATGCCTGCTTCTGTCCCACCGGCCCAGCCCCCAACCTGCCGCGGAGCAGCCGGGACAGCGAAGTACCTGCGGATGGTCTGTGTGATGGACATCTGGCGCTGCAGCGCCGGCCGCCGGGGCTCCTGGTGGGGTGAGGGGACGCGGGTGGGCTCGGCCGGCATGCTCACACTCCGCAGGAACGCCTGGCGTCTCAGGGGCTGGGCAATGGGGACCCAGTGAGGCGGCTGGATGGGCTGCACCTGCAGCCCCCGCTGGCCAGGGCCTACCTGCAGGAAGCTGGACTCCTCTGCTGCCGGGGGCACCACGGCCGGGATATCCAGCTTCAGCCACGGCGGCTTCTTGCGCTGCAGGCTGCTGGTGCTGTCCCTGCGGGCCTCACCCATGGTTCCAGGCAGAGCTAGGGGGGCCTAGGGGGCGTGGTGTGTTATTCAATAACAGCGCTGACAGGCACTTCCCTGGCATCCCAGTGGTTAGGACTCCACACTTTCACTGCCGGGGGCCCGGGTTCAATCCCTGGTCGGGGAACTAAGATGCTGCAAGCTGCATGGCGCAGCCAAAAAACAGCACTGGCAGATCTCTGAGGGTCCACGGGGCCCAGACACAGGAGGAGGGAGAAGCAGGGACAGCCCAACAGGCGTGGGCACGGCTCCGCTGCCAGAGTCCCAGCATGGGCTCAGCACCCACGCGCTTGGTTCCTGCCTCTGTCGTCCCGAAAGACACGGCTAGGCACACACTAGGTCCTCAAACAACATGCATTCCTGTGACGAATAGCTGAGGACCTACTATGAGCCACTCCTAGGTGCTTGGGACATGTTGGTGGAGAAGCAGGGAAACCGAAACAGACAAAATCCCTGCACTCCTCAAGCTTAGAGTCCAGACAAACAATAAGCTCACGTGTAGATACACTGTGCTAAAGGCTGCAACGTGTGACAGGGATAAAACAGCACATTAGGACTTTCCTGGTGGTGCAGTGGTTAAGAATCCGCCTGCCAATGCAGGGGACATGGGTTCGATCCCTGGTCCAGGAAGATCCCACATGCCACAGAGCAACTAAGCCCGTGCACCACAACTACTGAGCCTGCGTGCCACAACTACGGAAGCCCACACACCTAGAGCCCATGCTCCGCAATGAGAGAAGCCACCGCAATGAGAGGCCCGCGCACAACGAAGAGTAGCCCCTGCTCTCTGCAACCAGAGACAGCCCGCGTGCAGCAATGAAGACCCAACGCAGCCAAAAATAAGTAAAATTTTTTTAAAAGTTAATTAAAAGATAAAGCAAAAACCAGCACATTACAGTCGTCAGAGGAGCGATGCCTCTCTGTGCAGTGACGTCTGAGCAAAGGCTTTCGAGTTGATCTAGTGAGCAAGGTTAGGTGGCAGGGTGTTCCCCACACTGGGAATGGCCAGTGCAGAGGTATGAATAAGCACGAGGGCAGAAGCAAGCCTAGGGGCTGGCCCGGTCTGTACACGGGGCAAATCTCAAGCCTATTGGACACAGACCTCAGCTTCTTAACCACCATGACAGCTGCTCCAGAGACAGAGGGCTCACTATGCCCACGACAGGGTGCATGGTCCCTCCATCTCTCAGAGGAGGGACCACCTGGCTTCCCAGGGGCCAAGGGCTCCTATAGCCAAGGGACCTCCTGGAAACTACCTGGTGAAAAGGCCGCTGTGACCACAAGGGGGCGCCACAGGCCCAGAAACAGCAGCAAAGCCCCACAGTGCTCCGAGACGCCTTGCTCTGTGCCACCTTAAGCATCTGAGACCCCTGTCCCACATTACCTGGGCACAGGGGGAGGGCCCAGGGCCCAGAGCAGAGAGGCCAGGGCTTGATTTGGGCCACCCCAGCCTGGCCACGTGACCGGGAGGCAGTGGCCACATAAGCATGGCTCCTTGGCACTTAATTCTTCCTTTACGAAATGGCAGTTTCAGGGCGTATCTGCTTCCCTGGCCCCAGAGAAGGATCACAGGGCCTGGAAACAGGATATCCAAGACTAGAAGGGTTCCTAGAACTACGGGGGCAAGGATAGCAGGGGCGTGGTGGAGACTCCAAAATTCCGCAGCCTCTCAGAGCTCCAGACCCTGAAGATTCTGACCTGCGGGGTCTGTGACCCATCCACTGAGGCCGCTAGAAACAGCTTCTACTTCGGAGCCTCCCTCTCAACTGCCTGGAGAGATACAGAGAAAATACTTTACAAACAGGGAAACTGAGGCCTAGAAAGAGAGACCTGTCTTGCCCAAGGCCACATATTCAGGCGGCACAACTAAGGACACAGTTGCTACTGGCCCTTTACAGATCAGGGAAGGTCCAGGGGTCCAGAACCCTGCTCAGAGCCACCATCACCCCCAGCTCTCTATGGACCTGGGAACGGCCAAGGATGTTGCTCATCCCGCCCCCCCACCCCCACCCCCCACCCCCGGCCGCATGACACAGACGCGCGATGGCACAGAACACTGCTATGCTGCTCACAAAACACGGAGAGCCCAGGATGCTGCTCCCAGCTCCTAGCGGCCCTCTGCCACCCAGGGGTAGGCCCAGGACAACACTCACAGCTTCTATTGGCCCTATGACAATCGGGGACCGGCCCGGGACCCAGCACACAGGTCCTACTGGCCCTATATTGACTGGAGACCAGGCCAGGATGCAGCTGGCAGCGCCTACTGGCCCTGTACCAAATGGGGCTGAGCCTGAACACTAATCACGGTTCCCACTGGCCCTACCCCAACCAGGAACAGGCCTGGAGGGAGGCAGTCCGGGGATGCCTTCTGACTCTTGGCCCATCCCTCACGTTCCAGGAGTCTTTCCATCACAACATAGCTCCCAGGGCCAAGCCTCTCTCCCCTGCCCTCACCTGCTCTGGTCTCAGGAAAAGGGCTGAGGGCAGCATTTGTTCCCACATCTCTGGAAATCCCTTCCTGGCCCCGCCTACACTGAGCCCCACAAGCTGCGGTCAGATGGAGGGTCCCTGGAGGGGATGGAGGCAGCGTCTGACATGAGGGCATCCTGACTGAGAACTGGGTCCCTCTGGAACCAGCACTCGGCATCCAACTCGCACCACAACCCAGCCCAGCCCTGCACGGCTGTGGCTGACCAGGCCACAGGTCAGCACCCTGGGAGGGCAGCGTCTTCCTTGTCATCCGCCAGCCGCCCCTTCACAGACCAAGGTGATTGTAAGCTCTCCCTGCTGGTAAGGAAATGACTGGGCAGGACAGCTCCAGGTCTCAAGCACTAATGGTGGAACCTCAGACGGTGTTAGGCTTATCGAGAAGGCAGAAGGTGCTGAGAGGCGCGTCCAGAACCTGCAGGGCTGGGACAGCACCCTGGGTGCACCCTCTGAGCCACGGCGGGCCGGGCCTGCCAGGTGGAGATCCGGGCGATCGGACTCCTCAGATGGTGCTGTGCCCATGCGGCCTTGTTGGGAAGGGGCCAGACAGGATGGGGACCCCCTTAGCATTTCAGATGGGGGAGGCTATGGTACCTTAAGTCTGCCCCTGCCACCCGAGCACCCCATGCCTCACAGAGTTTCATACGCTCCTGGTAAAGCTATTGTGAGATCTAGAGAGGCCAAGTGTGGACCTGGGATCACTGCTGGTACCCGGCAGGCTGGGTGCCAGGGACGAGCCCCTACAGGAGCCTGCGCATGCCCAGCACCTCTAGGTGACAGAAGCTGGTTCTCCACTCAGGAGTGCCGGAACCGTTGCCAGCTGACTGGCTCAGCGCCACACACACACTTGCGACCCTCCCTGGCTCCCACTGTGCTCCCACAGCCTCTCCTCACACCTGGCTCTCCCAGTACATGCATTCTGCCCACGTGTTCAAGGATCCCCCGCCTCAGTCAGGCGGCCCCTCCCTGACAGGCCCTGGATTCCCTTGGCACAGTCGGGAGCACACCCACGTGTGTGCGGTCCGGTCCTGTCATGCCGGGTCCACAGTGCCTAGGACAGGGCTGCTCCAGAGCCACTGCTGAATGATCACTGTCATTTCAGAGCACGAGCTAGCAGGGGCCAGTCCCCATGAAGTGGGGTGACGGCAAATTCCCAAAGATGCCCCTTCACTTGGCTCTGGGAGGAGGAGCTACCACATGACCGGTGGGAACAGAAACAGCACAAGCGAGGAGGTGGGAAGCGGGTGGTGAGCACACACAGGAGCCAGATGCCCCCCCAACCCCCGCTGGCCTGGGCCCACCAGACACAGGAGCCGCTCACCTCACGAGGGAGGCACCAGCTCCCTGCCTGGACATACAGACCTCCCGGTGGCCCTCACCCCACCAGATCCCTCCTGTGTCTGGGGCAGAGGCTGGAGGGTGCCCCATAACCCCCACAGCTCCCTGCCCTCAGTGCTATGGGTTCCCGGCCTGACCCACCCCTGTGTGCCCAATCCCCCAGCGCCCCTGCGGCAATCTGGGCATCAAGGGGGTGGGATTCACAAGCAGGGTCGGGGGTGGCTCCACAGTGGACCCTGAGGGTGTGGGGGAGGGTCGGGTCCAGACCGGACAAAGAGTCTGGGCTGGGAAAGGGCACAGCGCCCGCCCAGAGGAGACAGTGGCTCAGTGTCTGGGTCTCCCCCAGGCGCACAGTGGGCTCTTGTTCCTAGACGGTCCCTGAGGGGGAATCCCAACAGCATCTCTGCTCTGCTGCCCCTCAGTGCAGGGAGAGACCACAGCCCAGGGAGGGCCTGCCTGCCGTCTGAGTCACTCTGGTGACATTCGTGGCTGCCCACCCGGGGCCCAGACCCACCAGGAGACACCCAAACAGGCAACTAGAAGCGCAGTGGGGAGGCTGACGAAGCAAAAGCTAACTGTGAGGACGGAGCTCTGAGCAGCTCAGGAGTGTGTGGTGAGGCTGGAGGGGATGCAGAGGGAGGGCCCGCAGGGTACCGGGACCACCAGGGCTGCTTTAAGCGGGAGCGAGGGGAGGGGGAGCCGCTGCAGCCAGCAGGGTGGAGGGCTGTGGGGCAGCCCTGAGAAGCAGCCATGCCTGCTCTGGGGATGATGGGGGACCCTGGGCAGGGGTCCAGGGGGGTCCAGAAGCAGGAGCCAGTGCAGGCAGGCCGGTGTCGGGGAGCCTGGCCTGAGACACTGTGCACTGACCCAGCTCCCCTCTACCACCTGCAACCCTGAGATAGCCTGAATTTTCCCCTCTGAAAATCAGGGGCCACAGCAGTGCTGGGCACACAGTAGGTGCTCGAGAAGCAGCAGCTGAATCAAAAAAAAAACAGGCTGGACCTAAAACGAATATAATATTGTAAGTCATCTATCCTTCAACTAAAAAGAAACAAACAAACAAACAAACGAGCAGGCTGGTGATGCCTGCCGGCTGTGGGGAGCTCCCCAATGAGGGCCTGGGAGCACGTTCAATCAGAGCACAAGGCGTGGGAGGACCCAGGCCACACCCTTTGGGGAGGCCCAGTTTGGGAAGGTGTAGCCAAGAGGCAGGAGGAGACCGGGGAGAAGTTCTGGCCCACCCAGGCCTGGACAGGCTGTGGCCGGGGTTAAGCTGGACCCTCTATTTCTGCACTTAGGCCTGCCCCACACACTTGAGGGACAACACAGACCAAGGGCAGCTGGAGGTCAAGCAAGCGGCCCGGCCCCAGGACCAGACCCACCAAGCCTGGGGCCTACCCTGCCCAGGGGACCACGGGCCACCCATGTCAGTTGGAGCAGTTGGGCCCACCCCAGGACACCTGCCCAGACGTGTGCCCAGCTCACCTGAGCATGGTCCCAGGATGCGCCAGCTCCTCTGACCTCCCCACGTGAACCCTGACCTCTGACCCTCAGTGTCCTGTCTGACCCCTAGTCTGATGCCCAGCCCCAGGTCTCCCTTGGGAGGGGGGAATCACCAGCTGTCTGGCAGCCTAGAATTCAGTCCTCCACTACGTGCTACCATGTGGCAAAGCGAAAGTGAGCTGGCTGCTCTGTGCCTCTTGACCTCACCATCAGTAACCGGCATCTTGTCGGGAATGATCCTGGCCAGGCCCTCACCCCTCCCAGAGACCCCTCCACTTTCCTGTGGAAGATATGAGGTTCAGAAGGGAGCAGGGCAGACCTGACACCCGGCCAATGGCTTGCTGGGTGCCCCGTGCTGTCCCCAGGAGGACACATCGGATCCCTGCCCCCCCAAGGCGCCCATCACCAGCTGTCACCCCAGATGATAGGAATGCAGGGATCCAAAAACAGAACCACAGGAGGCTCTCTGCACAGGAGGCCCTGAAGGTAACTGCCCTGGGAGGGTGGTGCAGGAAAGGGAGCACTGGCCCTGTGGACTGGGCGCTGCCCAAAGCCTCAGCAGACTATGACCCAGAGGGTCACTGGCCACCAGAATTAAAGCCTACGACCCGGCTGGGTCTGGCAGGGTGGACGCACCCTGGGGTCGGGGTGCCCCAGGCTCAGAAAGGTCAGAGGACCCGTCCGTGCCACAGTGGAGTAGGGCAGGGGCTCAGCTATAGCTTCTGGGTGGGACAATCTGGGATCTAGCTGGACCTCGGGAGTTAGGTGCAAGCCTGTCTCAAGCTACACAGTGAAAAGACCCACATCCCAGCAACAGGCCTGGACAGAAGGCAGATGAGCAGCCTAGTCACCAGTCAGAGGCCCCACAAGTGCCCCTGACCAACCCCCACCCCCACACGAGCTCCCGGTGCCCACATACCCTCTGGCTTAGCAACCCTTCTCAGGACACGTCAGCTGCTGGATAGTATCTGTAAGGCCGCGGCAGGGGACACCAAGCCCCTGAAGTCGATTATCGGAGCAGAAATGGCTTCAGTCAGCAGAAGCCTGGCACACCTGCCTCAAACCTGATTCTGGCTAGCCCCACTGACCTGTCACCACCCCTGCAGGAGTCCTCTGTGTCCATCTTACAGATCAGGAAACTGAGGCTCAGAGAGGCCAGTCACCACCTGTGGTCACCAAGCCTCCAGGGGGGTTCAAAGCCTGGGGCCATGTCTGCCCAGGAGCTGGGGAGGTGGCCACAGCCCCCCAGGGGAGGGGCAGACCATCTGGGCTCCTCAGGCTGGGGAGGGCTAACAGGCCCCTCTGGGCCACCACTCCACCCCGCCTCCACCCAGAGCATCTCAGTTCAGGGAGGAAGGAGTCACCCTCAAACACACCTAACCCAGAAAACAGGCAGAAGCTAAGGAATCTGATCCTTGGGCTGAAAGCCGATCCTGCCACAGACACCGATGACATGGAGGGACTGGAGCTGGGGAGGTGCGGGCGGGGGGAGCCCCTCACATCTGGGGAGAGGAGCTACAGGAGGTGCCCTGAGCAGCAGCTTGAGTCCAGAGGCCCTGAGGGTGGGCCCAGGAAGGCAGGCGAGGCCTGGGTGACTCCCTCTGAACCAAGGGCTCCCCTAGAATTGGAGCTCCCAAGGGCAGTGGTTTGCCGGCCGGCCCACTAACGCTGGACGGGGGATGCTGTCACTGCAGTGCTCCAGCTCTGGTGCTCTCAGTCAGCTCCCTGTGCAATGGGCAGAGATTGCTTGGAGGGTTTGGGAAGCAGCCTGGGGCCTGGCACATACCATCCAGGGCCACTCAACTCTTATGCCCCACTAGTAGCCCCTGCTTTTCTCAAGGAAAAGGACCCAGAATAACCCCTGGTTGCAGGGGGCTCAGCCTCAGGGACCCCTTGGGCCCCCACCATCTGCTGGGTGGCCGAGCTTCCTCCCAGCCTCTGGGTGGGGGCTCAGGGGGCTAGGGCTGGCTCCACAGGGGTGGGGAGAACCCAGCATCTGGCTGGGCCAAACCTGAAAAGCCAGTTTCATCCTTGAATCTTCTCTGCCAGGAAGTCCCCAGGTGGGGGTGGGGGGGCCTTTCCCAGCACAGGGCTAGGGCCTCCAGACGCAGACCTCGCCCACCCAGAGAGACACACAGACGCACCACCCCAAACTGCACACACAGAAGAAGGAACTCTGCTCAGGACCGTCTGGCTCCCCTGCCCATTCCCCACCCAGCCCCACAGACATGCCCGCAGCAGGGCAGACAGCCAGGCCCTCCCCCAGTGCCCTGAGCACCTGGGGTCCAGCAATCTCCCCAGCCAAGAGCAGGCCTGCTTTGAGGCACCGTGTGGTGGCCACAGGCTCAGCCCTGGCCTGCTCCTCTTGGCCACTGAGCACAGGGTAGGGAAAGTGTCCGGCAGCCTCCAGTGTTTAGAGCCGGGGAGATTGGGTTGTGAAGCGGAAGGTGGGGTCACTCCCTCCTCGCACCGCCCACCGCCCCCCCTCCAGTTCCACAGCTACTGCTATTATTGCTGAAATTATTCCCATCCCCAGGGAACACGGCTGGGACAGGGATGATCCGGAGAAGTCCCACCCTCTGAGCTGGAGTTTCGACTTGGAGACACCACCCACTGGTGGTGGCCGGGAAGGAAAGTGTAAGGGGGGGAGGGTACAGCTCAGAGGCGCCTGGGGACACCCCCGGACTCCGAGCCCTCCCGCTCCCGGGACCCTCAGCTGTCGGGCGGGGGATGGAGCCGAGATGTCCGGCCGGGTCAGGCCGCCGGGACGCGCTAATCCGGCCACGGGCTATTTTTGCGGCGCGCCGGGTTAGGAATCCGGGGCTGGGCCGCCTCCTCGGGCGGCTCGGGAAACTCCGGGAAGGAAAGTCCGGCCGCCTCGGGCGGAGAGTCGCCCGAAGCCGGGACGCAGCCAGACTCCGGCCGCTCCGAGCGGCTTCGGCCGTGGAGGGGTGGGGACGGGCCCCGCGCGCGGCGGACGCAGCCCCGGAACCCACCCGGCCCGCGCCCCGCGCCCCCAGCCCCGCGCGCTCACTCACCGCCGCCGCCGGCACCGGGGCCTCGGGGGTCCTGAGGGCTTCGGGGAGGGGCTGCCGCCGCCGGCCCGAGGGCACCCGCGCCGAGTCCCCGCCCGCCCGCCCGGGAATGCCATGGAGCGAGGGGCGTGCGCGCCGGGGGCGGGCCCGGCCGGAGGGGGCGGCCGCGCTGACTCAAGGCTCAGGAATGCGCGCGGCCCGCCCGGCCCGAGTCACCTCCTCCGGGAGGGCGGCGGGGACACCTGCGGCTGGGGGGTCGAAAGCGCCTTGGTCGGGGAGGGAGGACCTGGTGGCCCAGCTGGACCGAACCTGATGGTCAGCGTCAGCCGCTCCCGGACTCCGAGTGAGTCCTGACCTTATTCTGCTTTGACTTGTGCTTGAGAAGTGGGCGGGGGGCGCTGTGCGGAGGGGGAGGGGGCAGGCGGCCCTGGATCTACCGTAAACCGAACCGCCAGCCTCCTCCGAAGGCCGCGCTGCCCAGTCTCTCACCCTAAGCCGCACGGGAGCCTCACTCGCACACACATGCCCCTGCGTTCATGCACTTAAACACACACGCTCTGTACGCACTCACACTCATGCTCGCCCACGTGTTCCTTTACCCACACCTGTTTACACAGACTCACATACACACACCTCTGCATATACACACTGTAACACCTCCATGCTCACTCTCACCCATTTACACATGTGCACACAACCACTGATGCACACTCAGTCGCACCCGCACCAAAGGCAGGATCAGAGCAGTGACCTCCTCCCGGGGCCCCTGTGCTCCCCACCCGCTGAATCCCTGCTCCCCCAACAGGCACTCCCAGGCCAGGCTGGAACCCCTGGAGCAGAGGCGCAGAGGCGGCAGCACCATTTCCGGCGACCACTCTGTGCTCCTCCCTCTTTCAGGGCTCACCCACCAGCCCTGTGGGCCCATCCCTGCACTCCCTGAATCGAACACAAAATGGCCCATCTGCTGTAGGCTGAGGCCGCTGGTGGGAGTTTTCCAACATTCCTCTCCCTCTCTCCTGACATTGCAGGAGTCGGTGGGGCACAATCACCAGAGAAAGACCCGGGAATGGGGGAGGGGGTGCCAATAGCAGGGCAGGGCTGACCAGGAGCTGTGAGTGGTGGAGGGGCACAGACTTCCACCCCGTAGGGAGCAGAACTGGGACCATGGGTGTCCTAAGGACCCTTCTGCTGGGAACCAGAATACTGAGGCACATGAGGCCCAGCCCCTCCAGCTTTGGAGGGTCCACAAGTGTGTCTTCACAGGCCCTTTGCTGGTCTGGGACCAGGAGGCAGTGGTCCTCTCTGAACAGAGGTGCTGCCACGGTCAGGTCAGCAAGCTATGCCCAGGGTATGACCGCAGACAAAGCCCTGGTCCTTGGCTACACAGAAAGTAGACAACTTGCGGTGGCAGCCAATTCACAGTTGGCCCAGGAGCCTGGGAAAGGGACAGAATCCTCCAACTGTCTCCTCATCCATCCTCAGGGCAGAGTGGTGCCTGCACACTCCGGGTCATTTACGAACTCAGTATATCAACACAGTTCCTAGGTAGAGGGAGACAATGGAAGCTTTGGAGGGGCTGCAAGAGGACTCCTTCACTGCGGGGTGGGGTGGTGACTACAAGTGCCTTGGGGACACAAGGCAAGAAGAAGGCTGAAGGCTGCCCAGTGCCGATGCTCAGGGCTCTGGCTGCCCACACTGCCACCCCTCCCATGCCAGGCTCTCACCCACAGACAGGACAGTCTCTCCATGCCTGGCATTCTCGACCCCCGCCAGGAATAAGCATGCCGCGTCCACCTGGACGCTCAGCCTGGGCTGGCAGGGCCAGCGGCAGTGGTGTCATCTCTGGAGTCCAGGGCCTGGGCTCACCTCCAAAGCTTGCCGTGGCCAGGCATCCAGTGCCGCCAGGTCTCCTGCAGTGGGTACTGCAGGGTACCCAGGCCCCCTCCATGACCCAGACACTCATTCCCAGCTGCCAGCAGCATAGCCGTAGCTGGCTCACAGCTGAGACAGGTGCCCATCCCGCAGTCCCCCCCCACCTCAACCCCCGCCCCACCTGGAGTCACTTTCAGTGAATGAGAGCTGCCTTGCCCCAAGTAACATCCCCTCCCCAGAGAGGGTGGTCTGTGTGTCCAGTCACAGGTAAGTGGCTTCCCCCTGGTTCATTCGTTCAGGTTACCTCCAAAGGACCCTCTCAGCTCCAGTGGGACCCCAGCAGCCTCTGTTGCAAACCCTTGCCCCTCACAGGTGTGGCTCCCAAGTACACCTTGGCAGGCAAACCCAGGAATCCCCAGGTTCTGAGCCCACCGAGTCTCCTGAGCGAGGACCCGGGTATCAGAAGGACAGTATGAGCAGAGGCCTGGACCCAGTCCACAGGGACACGTGTGTGCACACACATGTGCTCTGTCTCACACCTGGCCCACTGCCCTGTGTTCTGGTGGAGGAGGGCCTGACACGGAAACCCCAGAAATCAGCTGCAATTGCCCAGTATGTGTGCAGGTGACTGGGGATGGGCAAGTATCTGGAGCACCCCCTGACTACACTTCACTCTAGGACCTGAGGGGGTGGCAGTCCTGACCACTGAGAGCAATCCCCACCAGCCACTCTGGAATCAGCTCAGCAGGCCAGCCTGAGCTTTGGGGGGCCTGAATGGGGCCGGGACCAGCCCCTGGCTATTTGGGGAAGAGGCAGAAGTGGGCCAGACCAGCCAGGGCCTGAAGTCACTGTCTATTTGAGGCAGCTGCCCCTCCCCATGTCTTGGGGCCTGGCAAGGGGGGCCCTTAAGTACCTGGCCTCAGGGCCCGGCAGCACTGGCAGCACAGCCCCAGGAAAGGAAGATGCAGCCCACTGCAGTCACTGCTCTGATCCTCTGCCCAAGGAGCCTCCGAGCCCCCAGGACCCGTCAGCTGCAGAGGGCCCCAGAGGCCGCCCTACTGAGATGTCACCCCCAGAAGGTGCTGCCCCTTCATGGTGTTAGCTGTCCCTACATAGAGAGAAGGACAGTGAACAGTGTGCTGGGTAGGAACAGTGCCGGCCTCTGTGGCTGGTGGAGCCGCTGTCCTTTCTCTCAAGGCTCCAGGGTCTGACGGCTCCTCCAGAGGCCATGGCAGGCCTGGCAGGGCACAGAGCAACTCACCCCAGTACTGGCCCCTTTCAAAGCATTGAGGGTGTCCTCACCTTCATCCTCCATGGACATCCTCCAAAGAGCCTCTCCCAGCCCAGAAGCAGGGCACTCTGGGGCTGAGAAGAGAAGGCCCCAGGTCCCTCCTCCCACCGAGACCACCTTCTTACCCCCAGCCTGCCTGCCCTGTAGGCCACAGTGGGAATGCTCAGCCCACCGCTTCCAGCCTGTGGTGGAGCCTCAGACCACAAACCAGGAAGTGGGGGGGTGGGGGGAGGGGGGGGCAGAGGTTGTGCAAGGCCCTGCACTCAGGCTGGAACATCTGGAGAAGGGGTTGCTGGCTCCAGCCCTGCCTCCTCCTCCTGGGCTGTCCTCCAAGCCTCTCTTTCCTCATCTTCAAGTTGGGAAAAAGATGTCCCTTTGGGAATGCGTGGACTCCCCATGATTTCTACAAGGACCATGCACTATTTGTGAAATGAAAATGAATACAAAACTGCACCCACCCTGCCCCTGCCCCCACCAGGGAGAGTGGCCCAACTGTAGCCTCAGTTTCCCTCCCAGAGCAGGGAGAGGGGGAAGGGAGGAGGGAAGGGAGGCTGGGCACACAGGAAGGCAGGAGGGGGAGTCATTGTTCGGGCAGAATGGCTGCAGCGGGTAAGGAGGAAAGAAAGGGGTGGGAGTCACATCCAGGCCCGCCTCACAAGCACTCATTGACGACACACCGCCCAGCCCCGGAAGGAAGCGGCACAAAGTGCCGCAGACAGCTGGGTGGCTTCCGGCAGGAGCTGAAAGGCTGTTGCCCCTCCCTCCGCAGGAAGTTCTGGTTGGGGCCCTGGGCGGAGCGGGGAGTACAGCTGGGCCTGGGCCTGGGCTGGAGTTGAGCTCCTGGGCTGGTCCAAGGAGGAGGAGGAGGAGTTGGAGACCAGGGTTCCCCCAGCTGGACTTGCCCTGAGACCAGGTGCCACACTCGCTCATCCCAGGGCCCCATTCACGTGGCCCGTCCAGCACCCCCCCCCCCCACACACACACCATCCTTTGCCCAACTGTTCTCCAAGGCCCCACGGGTACCCCTCACAGGGCCAGGGTGACACAAGTCAGACAGCTCAGGACATGGTCCAGGGCAGGGGCGTTCCCCCTGCTGCCCCAAAGGGCAGTGGCATACCTCACACTGCCCCCAGCCACTGCCCTGCAGGAGGGGTGTTCCTGGGTCCCCACAGCCCTCCTGCTCACCTCAGCCTCTTCAGGAGGCTGGCCATGCTCCAGCAGGCCCACCCCTGGACCTGGGCGGGCTCCTCTCCGCATCCTTCCGTGGTGGGAAAGGTGGGGGCCCCACTGCAGACACAGAATCCCAGGACCCATCCCTATTGTGATGGGAGTGGTGGTGCTTCCAGAAAGGCCTGGGTCCACTTCCAGGACAAAGTCTTCCTGGCCCACTCCCCCGCCCTATCTGTCCCCTCCACCCAAATGTTCCGCAGGTATGGAGCAAGTAATGCCCCTCCGCAGTCCCAAGGACCAGGGGCTCCGACACCACCTCCCTCACGCACACTCCACGCGCACCCCACCCAACCGTCTGGGGCACCCCCAAACCACTACACCCCCAGCCGGGGCCCCTCTAGGGCCCAGTCAAGATTCACAGGGACCAAGCCTCTTTCTTGGTGGTCTGACCACCAGCTGGAGGTCACCAGGTGGAGTGAGCGCTGCGGCTGCGGCGGGACCAGGGTGCAAGTGGGGCGGGGGGCATGTCACTGGGAGGGGCGCGGGGCGGAGCGCTTCCCTCCACTCCAGCTGCCTGCTCCCCCTCCTCACACCACAACTGTCGCGGCAGCCCCGGGCCTTTGTCCCGGATGGGAGGTAGGGCGCGGGGCAGGGGCGACAGCGGGGAACTCCGATCGCTAGCCCGGCCCCACCCCCGGGGCGGATCCACGCCTGCGCCCGCCCCCTACCCCCGCCGGGCTTCCGTCCTTCTCCGCGCAGGCGCCGGCTCCAGCCCCGGACCCGGCGGCGCTTCCGGGTGGGCGGTGGGGTGCCTTCCGCGCCGGGCTGGGCTCCGCGCCGGCAGGTACAAGTTTCGAGATCCCTGACGGAACTGCCGGTTGCCCGCGCGCCGCGGGGCTCAGGTGAGTGCGCGCCTAGGTGAGCGTGCTCCTCGCCGGACGCACGGCCGAAGGACTGGCTCGGGGGCAGAACCCCCGGAGTCGCACCGCCACCGCAGTGAGCCCTGAGTGGGAGCCAGTAATGTGCGCACGGGCCGCCCCTAGGCGTCTGCAGTTCCCAGACGAGCGCCTGACGGCGGGGTGGGGCTGGCTCGGCTGCTCCATTTGCCAGAAACAAAGCCGAGGCCCTGCCCGTGGTCGCCAGTGAGATCTGAGAGGAGCGCCCGCCACCGGTTTCCTGCTTACGTGCTGGGCGCTCAACCTGGCTCAGACGCCCCTGCCCGAGCCCGCCTGCCGCAGAAATGACCATAGGGTTGCCTCGAGGGGCCACTTCCCCACACTCCTCCCTTCAGTGTCTGGCCCACACGGATAAATGCTCTCCCTTTATTTACTAACCCACTGTTTGCCCAGGTTTTGATGGAGGGCTGGCGGGTCCCTTGGGTGTCCCCATCCAGGCTGCTGTTTTCTGCCCTCCACTGGCTGGGCCCAGCCTGGGAAGTGACCCTTGTCCCCAGGTTTTGCGTTTCTTCCTAACATTGGTGCGCGCTCGCTGTACCCAGACAAGTGCTTACCCGGCTTCTCATTTTATTCTCGGAACCATCTTGTATGACAATGTTGGTTCCCTTTCTGCAGATGAAACAGAGGCACAGACACCTTAGGTCACTTTCTGGGGCAGTGGTCACCCTTGGGTGCAACGGCAGGGTCACCCCACTCTTCAGCCTGAGGCTCTGAGGCAGGTTCAAATCCTAGGTCTGCAGAGGGGGAGACAAGGCCTCTCTGAGCCTCAGTCCCAGGGCATCTGCATGAGCCGACCCCCACTGCCCACGGTGGGTCAGGGCAGAGACCCAGCGCCACCCCAGAGCCTCGCGGCAGGCCGGGGGCCAAACCTGGGTGGAGAACAGGGGCCGCAGCGTCCTGGAGTCAGCCTGTGGTGGGTGTTGGCAAATGCGCCTGGCTGCAGACAGGGTCATATCAACATCCATTCTCAGCAGGCTTGCGGCTCCGGACAACATAGAATGTCAGCACTTACGCTAAAAATAACGGGTCTGTCACATGCCAGGGAGGTATGGGAATCAGCCCCTAAGGAGGGTGTTTCCAGGCCCCAGTGCTCACCTGCTGCTCCTTTCCTTGGAGAGCAGCTGGTCCCCGAACGCCCAAGGGTGTGTGGTCAGATTTCCCAGGCCCTGTGGCAGCAGGTGGGAGGCAGACAGTGTGCCGGTCTCGGCAGATCCTCCTCATTCCTCACACCTTACTTTTGCCTCACTTAGCCTTATTCTGACATCCTGGGTCATGAGACAGAGGACAGCTGGGGACTCATTGGGGGTCATACCCTGAGCGCTTGGGATGGGGCCAAGTAGACAGTCTGCCTGGTGCTCACCCATGTGCGTGTGTCAGGCCTTCTGGGCCATTCTAGGAGGGGTCTGGCACAGTGGGAGCCCTGCCAGCATTGGGGAGGGGTGTGGATGACACAGTGACCCACAATCCGTTCCTCGGCCAGGCCCCACTGAGGTCACAGCTGTTTTAAAATTCCTGGTTAGGGGCAGGTGCAAAGGGAAGGGTTCCAGAAAGAAGCTCAGAAGTTCATTTGGAGACCACGTGATGAGTGGCAATCAGAGGGCAGCAGCCCTCCTGTCCCAGGCTTGGGTGCCACTGTCCCCTCCCCAGGCCCTGCAGCCCTTTGCCACTCCTGCTTGTGGATGGCACGTGCAGCAGAGTGGCTACCAGTCACTGCTGCCACCAGCCTGCCTTCACGTGCCGTCATTTCCCAAGTCTTCCTGGGTCCCAGCGCAGGGCTGAGCATGCCAGGTATGGCTCAAGTATGGCATTCTGTTTGCACAGGCTGGTTGCCCTCTTTTTGCATATGAGGAGACAGGCAGGCAGTTGAATGAGTCCTTGAGCTCCCGACTTCACTGCACAACCATCTGTCCTCTCCTCTTCAGACCCTTTATCTTGTCCTTTCCCGTTTCAGCTTTCCTGAAGAATGGGGCAAAAAAAGCAGCGACTGTTGGAGGCCAAGCGGCATCAGAGCCCGCCAGATGGGACCCGGACATCTTCCCCCAAGGAGCCCCGCTTGGAGCCACCCACGACCCTCGGCCCCCAGCGCAGCATCTATTTCTCAAGCCTAAAGGGCCGCCCTGGTCGCCTGGGATCAGAGTTTTTCGACCAGCCTGCCGTCTCCCTGGCACGGGCATTTCTGGGACAGGTAATGGAAATGTAGCGGCGTGGCCTCTGCTGAAGGATCATCACCGTGCAGCGTCTGTGGGCCCCAGCCCTCTCCCCGCTGGGCTCACATCCCTGACTTGGCCCTGTGTGGGCCAAGTGTGCAGTCACTTGGGCACTTGGGCCCTGCGTGGCCGCGTGCAGTCAGCCGCTTTGCCCACATTTGCTCCTGGGTAGCTTCACCTCAGTCATCTGGGGCAGCCTCTGGGTCCAGGGTCAGCTGGGAAGAATGCCGAGGTTTTTAGGGGTGCCTGCCTGCTCTGGGCAGTGAGGACGGGGCAGCTACAACATTAGACTTCCCCTGGGGCTGTGGGAGCATTACCCCTGGTCCACCTGGGATTGCCCTCAGGGCAGGTTTCTTACAAGGACCACGGTCAACGCTGGCCCCCCTGTCTGTGAGGGGCTGCTTTTGCCTGCCCCGTCCCCTGACACAGTCAGTGCCCCTGCTGGAGCTTGTCTATGTGTGTAGCAGCTTTAGACACATGGCAGCTGAGGCCATGGCCTATGGGCTGCCCAGCATCGGGATTGTCTTGATGAAGGACAGCCTCCTTCTCCCCACAGTGGCTCACAGTGCCGAAGCTGGCTTCCCAGCAGCCCCTGCAGCTCCAAGTTCTGGGGTGGGAAGCAGGACTGCCCAGGGCCCTTGGGGGTGGAGCCCGTCACCATGTTGTGTGTACATGGCATGTGGCGCAGCAGCAGAGTTTTGGCCACATCCATCTGGAGTACCATCTGGCTAGGCCTGGCTTTCTGGTCCTCCTGGAGGTTCCATGGCTACCCTGTGTCCTTTAGTGAGCCTACTTTTAGGTTAAAATGGCCAAGGAGAGTCAGCTTCTGTGGCTAACAGAAAATTGGTGCCAGGAACAGATCCTAAAATGTGAGCTAGTGGAGTGTGACCTAAAGTGTGACCTCATTGAGAAGCGACCAGAGTCTGTTACATGAGGATGCTTTCAGCTGCAAGGGCCAGAAGGTCCTTGTAAAAGCACCTTAAGTCAGGAGAGGTTATGATCTCATGAGCAAAGGCACATGGGGCAGGTGGGTCCAGCATCAGGTAGAGGGCCCAAGGGCCTCAGTGTGTCACAGTCTCCCCCTAGGCTCCCCTAGGCTCGCATCACGCCTGTTTGAGCCTGAGGGTAGACAGGGCGATGTCCAGCAGAGAAGGGCGGGTCTCACCCTGTATGTGCCTTTGGTTAGGGTGGAGAGCCTTTTTCATTACCCCTCAGTGGACATCCTCACAGACCTCTTGACCAGCCTTGGTCATGCACTCATCCTTAAGCAGGTCACTGCAAGGAGCAATGAGTTGCCATGACAACCCAGACCACTCTTGTGTCACCCTCTCAGCTGAGAAGGGTCTTGCCTCTCTCGGGACCCTCCACCAGCAAGGAGGAGATGTGTATAATTGGGGTGAGGGGCAACCACCATCTGCTATCTGGAAATGATATCAGTGAAATTCAGGACAGGAAAGAAGACAGTGAGGAAAGGGCTGTGGGGGGCTCCTCCCCAGGCCCCATGGAGGTGTCAGGCTGACAGGGAATGCTCCCTCTCGTCTCCTGGGAAGATGGGAGGGAGGCCCCATCTGAGGTGCTCTGACCAAGCCCACCTGTGCACACATACAGGGATTTGTGGGCTTTGTCTCCAGGAAGGCCTCCTCTAACCCTTACCCCAAGTCCAGCCTCCAGCACACCCCTCCCTGCCCCCACAACACTGACCCTGGCCGCAGACACATTGAGCTCCGTGGGCTAAGGCATGGTGGCCTGGCCGTCCAACTTGCCTGAGGCTCTGGCCTAAGGACAAGGCAGGTGCTAGGGACAGCCCTGGTGAGGTGGCTGGCCCCTGAAACTCCACTGTGAACCCTGGTTGAGTCAGACCTGGGGCTCCGGACACTGGGCATGACTGCTGGCCATTCCTGGGGCCGTACCATGGTGATGCGTGGTGAAGGGCAGAGGGGCTCCAGGCGGGGGAGGACTCAGCTCCCGGGGTACTCAGTGCTCCGCAGGCCCTGCCTGGCTCTCCTGTGGCCTACTCTGTTCTCCTAGGTGCTCTGCTGGCCTGAGAGCACCCACCCCTCTGGGGACAGCCCCTGACAACTGCCCCCTGCCCTGTCCTCGGCTGGGCCCTCTGTCCCTTCCTGTACCCACCCTGCCCAGGGTGCTGTCCGAGGCAACCATCGCCAGGCTTGCCTTCCTGGCCTGCTGCCTGCGCTGACCCACTCCTTGTGGAGCTCGTTACCCCCAGGGCTGTGGGCCAAGCATGGGGCACTGCTGGGCAGCTGGTCCTGCTGCTTTCAGAGTTGGCTGGGTGGGGGCTGAGTGTGACGGTCCTTTGCAGTTAGTCCAGGGGGAGGGGGCTCCACAGGCTCTGGAATCCCAGGCAGGGCCCTGTGCCCTTCACACTGCTCGGCCCCAGGCTAAGCTTTAAGTCCAAGGGGACCCTGCTGAGAGGAAGTGTGAGAATTCACTAGTGCTGGTGCCCAGCCCAGCCCTGGTCGGCCTGAGATGGCTGCACCCTGTGGACAGGACACTTGGTGAGCAGGGCGTGTGGTCCAGTGGTCCAGCAGGATGGAGGGGATGGTGGGGAAGAGCCAGCTGTACCTGGGTTCCTGTACCTGTACACCCTGAGCTGGGGAGATGAGTCCAGGCTGTGGACTGTCAGGGTGGAACGAACCCGGCTCCTTCCTATGCTGAGCAGGTCTTGGTCCGACGGCTGGATGATGGCACAGAGCTCCGTGGCCGCGTCGTGGAGACTGAGGCATACTTGGGGCCAGAGGATGAAGCTGCCCATTCGAGGGGTGGCCGGCAGACCCCCCGCAACCGCGGCATGTTCATGAAGCCAGGGACGCTGTATGTGTACCTCATCTATGGCATTTACTTCTGCATGAATGTCTCCAGCCAAGGTGAGCGGTGCTGGGGCTTGGGGAAGCAGGAGGCCTGGGCAGAGCCGCCTCAGCTGGCAGACCCCGGGAGGACCGGGTTGGCTAGGTGATTGAGCAGGGGGTTCCCTTGCTAGGCTAGGCGAGGGTTTCAGGAACTTTGGCTGCACGGATGGTGGTTAGAGGTGCCAGGGGCCCCACAGAATAGAGGTCATGGGTTGACTTGAACACAGAGCCCATGGGTTCACGAGCCCACCGCTGGCCCCAGAGCTCAGTGCTGGTGTCACTGCCGGCCCAGAGAGGACTCGGGAGGGGCTGATGTGGGGAAACAAGAGTGAGATCGATTTGGGGTGAGCTGGGCTCAGGCAGGAGCCTCGCCAGGCGGCCAGTTATGGGGTCTGGGCCAGTTCTCAACTGGGGATGATACTGCCACCCTGGGGAACATTAGGCAACGTCTGGAGACATTTTTGGTCATCACATCTGTGGGGATGCTCCTGGCCTCTAGTGGGTGGAGGCCAGGGAGGATGCTCAGCAGTTCACAATGCACAGGATGGCCAACTCCACAGAATCATGGCCCCAAAGGTCAGTGGTGCCGGTGGGAGGGATGCTGGTCTAAAGCTCCCGGGAGGGTCCACGCACCTTGGGGGACCCACTGGGTCTTTCGTGGGTAGGCAGCTGTGTTTTCTGAGTGCTCTGTGCTGGGAAGGAAGTGCCCAGCACCGTCTTGCCAGAGCCGCTGCTGACCAGCAGCGGCGGGGGGGGTGGGGGGTGGGGGGGTGGTCTGCCCAGCCCACTCTGGCTAGCCGGTCCTAGCGTCCATCTGCCAAGCCTCCCGTTGCCGACGCAAGTGAATGAAGGCTCGAGGACAATAAGGGGCTGCCGGTCACACACGTGGAAGGATTCCATTAACGTGTGAGTTGTGATTGCCCAGAATAGACAGCTGGGGATGCCTGATGCCAGAGCCACAGGGCCAGAGGACACAGGGAATCCACGACTGGCCCTGTGCCCAGCAGAAGGCAGGTGCTGTGTGAAACTGAGTGACAGGGACTGCCCCTGAGGGCCCTGTTACCAGGCGCAGAGCTTATTCCGGTCGCTGAGCTTTTCTTTGGCGTTAGAACCAACCCCTCACGTGAGAGGAGACTGCACTTGGACAAGGGGCTGCAGTCAGTGAGGAAAGGGAGGAGCCCAAGTTTCTGCGGGTACAGTGGACAGAGCAGATGTGGGAGGTGGTGTGTTACTTTCTCGTTACGTGACCAGGATGCCCCAGGAATGTCGAGGTTAGGGGAGTTGAAAACCACATGGGTACAGACAGGGCCAAGGGTCATCCAGGTGGAGTGAGGGAGAGGGGCAGCTGAGACAGTCCTTGCCTGTGGGGCGGAGGCCGTGCAGAGACCGGGACTTGGGGCTGCGCGGTTGGTGCAGGCAGACGGGGTTGGCGGGGGGTGATGGGGAGGCCTGGTGCGATGAGGTAGGGGTGTTCTGTTCGTCAGGAGTCTGGACTCAGGTGCATCCCAGGAGAGGAGGGGTCAGCTACTCCTCCAGACCTGTCTGCAGGTGGTACCCACTATGTTCAGGATGGAACCAGAGAGAGCTTTGAGGCCAGTGAGGGGAGCTACCCGGGAATCACAGAGGGACTAAAACTCAAGGCTTTAGGTGCCCTTGGGCACATCCTGAAGTGCTTTGAAAGCTGGCTGGTTAAGGGACATCTGGTCGAACACACCCCCACACTTGCTGGCTGTGCAGGAGGCCAGCTCCTGGGTGCTGATGGGAAGGCCTGTGCGGCTGAGGCCTGAGAGAGGGACTGGCCTGGCCACGCCTCAGGCTGAGCCCCTCAGACTCCCAGCTAGTGAGTGGGCTGAGAGTCAGGGGAGCAGGTGTCCCAGGACAGTGGCCTTGCTGGAGGGTCAGGGCGCCTCTGTCCAGGGCGCAGGGAGTAATCACTGTCCTCAGCCAGGAATCCAAGGGGGTCTGGACAGAGATGTCTTCTCGAGGGAATCCCTGGGCCTGGGTGTCTGCTTGCCATCCCACAAGTAGCCTGAACTGGTTGGGGAGGGGACCCCACGGAGGTGGGGGGCTATTCCTGCTCTGTCAGTTTCCACACTGGATCCTAGGGTGGGGCTCACCTGCGTCCTGTGCACACTGGTGGCTGCTCCAAGCCAGGCTTCCAGCTTCCCCAACAGCCAGTGCGGGGGGTGGTTGGGGGACCCTGGGGTTTTCTTTGCTGACCTCACAGAGGGAGCTAGGGAGCTCCATGCCTCCCCAGCTGGTGCCCATAGGAAGCACAGGTGCCTTGGGGGTACAGGTGTGCGGGAGGGGGAGGCAGGCAGAGGGTCTGGATGGTGAGTGAGCACAGGTGTCACCCCCAAAGCTTTGGTCGGGCCTTGGGTAGTGGGGCGACAACCTGGGAGGCTTCATCTCTTCCACAGGGGATGGGGCATGTGTCCTGCTCCGAGCGCTGGAGCCCCTGGGGGGCCTGGAGGCCATGCGGCAGCTTCGCCACACCCTCCGCAAAGGTGTTGCTGGACGAGCCCTCAAAGACCTTGAGCTCTGCAACGGTCCCTCCAAGCTGTGCCAGGCCCTGGCCATCGACAAGAGCTTCGACCAGCGGGACCTGGCCACAGACGAGGCTGTGTGGCTGGAGCGGGGCCCCCTGGGGCCCAGTGAGCCAGCTGTGGTGGCAGCAGCCCGAGTGGGCGTCGGCTCTGCAGGAGAGTGGGCCCTGAAGCCCCTGCGCTTCTATGTGCAGGGCAGCCCCTGGGTCAGTGTGGTAGACAGAGCGGCCAAGCGGAACACACAGGCCAGAGCAAAGGCCAGCCGGGATGAGGATTTTTAATTGTTTAAAAATGAAATAAATGCTGTGTTTATAGAAAACAGTGTCATTTGTGTCTCGGCCGGAGCCCCTGTCTGTGGCCAGCTCGTCTCTTTGGGAGGACCCGGGGCCAGCAGGTGCACTTCCTCCTCAGGCCTGAGGCAGCCGTGTGTGGGGAGCAGCGGTGCAGTCACTCCTCCCCACCCCACCCCACCCCCGCCCCGGCCAAGGGGAAGCTAAGACAGCTGCGGGACACCGTTAGCCCAGGTCCTCGTGCCTCAGGTGGCACGGGGGCGACCGCTTGGCCATGGCCTCCTGGTGGCTAACACAGGACTGTGGGGGGCGGGGAGGGGCCGGGCCAGGCACCGGCAAGCTGGAGGGAAGGGTGCCTGCAGGCGGCCAGTGCTGGCCATACAGGCCAGGCCAGGCCAGGCCCTCGGACCTGAAGCTCTGGACAGCCCAGGCCCGGGGAACACGGGAGGGGGAGCGAGGCTCTGAGAGAAATACGAGCCAAGTTGGTGTGGGCAGCATGCAAGCCTCACTCCGAGGCAAGAGTCCTGGACGCTCTCCCAGCTCGAGCCTCACCTTCTCAGCTCAGAGCCCCTGAGGCTGTTTCCAGGACTGGAGGCAGGTGAGGATGTGGAGAGCAGGGGCCCCATGGGGAGGGAAGGAGCCTGGGGTTGGGGAGGCTCCCTCTGGTGCCCCAGCTCAGGTGAGCAGGGCCTGGAAGACAGTGATGACCGGATCCTCGTGGGTGGTCACCACCA
This sequence comes from Tursiops truncatus, assembly GCF_011762595.2. Taxonomy (NCBI): domain Eukaryota; kingdom Metazoa; phylum Chordata; class Mammalia; order Artiodactyla; family Delphinidae; genus Tursiops; species Tursiops truncatus. The sequence continues at coordinate 38,150,160 of NC_047048.1, read as the reverse complement.
GGACACTGCGGAACTTGTCCACCAGCGCGAGCAGCTGGGAGCGCCTCGTGTTCTCGTTGTACATGATCTCCTCCAGGTGGTGGCGGCCGCGGAAGTAGTGCAGGAGCCTGGGGGGTGGAGGGTGGGTATGAGCACAACTACGGAGCTGGCGGGAGGAGGGGGTCCTCAGACAGGCCCCTGCTCCAAGCAGTGCCCTGGATCCGCTGCCCACCGTGGCCCCTGAAATGTCACCCTGCCTCAGTGCCCTGACGGAGGTGAGGGCAGTGCAGGGTCAGCTGGCAGCGTCTCTGCTTCATGCTGCTGTGGCTCTTAGGGCACCTCGGCTGGGGGCTCCGTCCCTGACAACCCGACGCTCCCAGAACACCATACACCCAGTGCACCCAACTCAGGGTTGGGTGTGACAAGTCTGTGTCACCTATGGCGTGGACACCAAGGGCCCCACCCGATCCCCATGAGGACAAGAACTTGCTGCTGCTTCCCAAGACGTGACAAGAAACACCCAGGAAGTACAGAAGAGACCCCAACATGCAGGTGCCAGGTAGCGACGGCTGTGTACTGGAGATGCCACCTCAACCAGTGAGGGCTGTTTGCCATCGGGATTTAAGCTGAGATCCACTTTCTGTCCTGTCCCTAGATGTGGCCCCTGCTCTACCTGGCAAACATGCGGAGGTCCTCAGGGTTCTGTGCCGCGGGCACGCTGAGGATGGCTGCCCGTTCATGCTCGGACAGGCTGGCCAGCAGGTTCTCCGTCATCCTCCTGTTGAGTGGCGAGTCCCCACTGGGGAGCAGCTCTGCACTGGAGTTGTCCATGCTGGGGCTGGTGAGGGTCATGTCATCACTGCTGGCTGAGGACGGGCATAGTCAGGGAGCGGCTGCCCCCAACCCCACGAGTCACCTGCGCCCACCTGGGAAATAACTGCTGTGCCCTTGGGGAGCAGCCCCTCACCCCAAGGCCAGCCTGGTCATCCAACCCGTCCCACCCACTCAGAAGACAGGAGCCCTGAGCAGGCAGGTCCAGCACTGAGCCTGATGTCCAAGGCCCCATCTTAGCCTGGGGAGGTGCCTCCCCCTAAGCCTTCCAGCCCCTCGTCTTCCCCAAGCCAGGGACCTGGGGCTCGGGGCTGCTGCCTTAGGGGGCACACCGTGGCCAAAACACCTCCTTCGAAAAGGGACTATGACAGTCACTGTCTCCTCAGGCCCTGAGCATGGAGGTTTCAACGGTCCTCCCAGGGACGGGGTGTGGTCTGCTCTGACCCCAGGCTGGGCCAGGCTGCTCCTGACTCAGCAAGGTAGAGCCTTGTCCTCAGGGAGGCGGGGGAGGGGACCTCCCCGAGGGAGAGCTGCCCAGCTGGGCGAAGTGGCGTCCTCGCGGACACAGCTGCCCACGGACACTGTGTGTGCACGTTTTCGAGTGCAGCCCTGTGAAGGTGCTGTGGTCATTCCCTGAGGCGCCCAAACTGGGCCTCCTGGCCGCCTGCCTCTTCCAAGGGCGCCCAAGGTGCTCACCCCCCACCAGACAGATGCCCTGGGCAGGGGGTCCTACTTGGGGAGCCAAAGCTGAGGGCGTTGGGCGTGCTGAGGCTGCGGCCGCCAACCCTGGTGGTGAGGGGCACGTCATCCTCCCGGGGGCGGGGCTCGTCCTCACTGGGCGAGGCCATCAGGCAAACGTAGGTGTGCAGCTGGACCAGGAGCCTGCGCTGCAGCATCCACACCACCATCTGGATGAGCTGTGTCTGCAGGACGGGCAAGCCTGAGACATGACCCCCAGGTCACCCCGGAGGTCAGGGTGAGGCCCCACACCTCAAGAGAGGGAGCGCCCAGCCGCCAGCCGCTCTGCAACCCCAACTCCCGTCCAGAGGAGGCAGCGGGGCCACACCTGCCCTTGCTCCATCACACGCCCGGGCTGCCCACGGCTGTCCTTTCTTGCCCAGAGCTGAGGAGCAGGACCTGTGACGCGGAGGACCTGCTCTGCCTCCTCTTCCCCAGCCCACTGGCCTCTGTGGGGACCCTGGACACTGTTGAGAAAGAGGCTGCTGGCAGCCGCCCTGACAGCAAAAAAGTCCTCCCCTTGGGTCAACCTGAAAGCCTGCCCAGGGACCGGGAAGCCTGTGCAGGTGGTGCTCCAGCAGCCGTTGAGTGGGGGGATGTGTGCACATGGCGTCCACATCCTCAGACCCACACACCCACCTGCTCATCCCTGGGGGTCCCTTGCTGGGAGGGGCTGGCTGACCGGGCGTGGAAATAGGGGCATATGTGACCCAGTCACACCAAAGAAAATTGAAAAGGATTGTAAAATAATTAAATTATGAGGGACTTCCCTGGTGGTCCAGTGGTTAAGACTCCTTGCTCCCGGACTTCCCTGGTGGTGCAGTGGTTGGGGGTCCGCCTGCCGATGCGGGGGATGTGGGTTCGTGCCCCGGTCCGGGAGGATCCCACGTGCCGTGGAGCGGCTGTGCCCGTGGGCCATGGCCGCTGAGCCTGCGTGTCCGGAGCCTGTTGCTCCACGACGGGACAGGCCACAGCAGTGAGAGGCCCGCATACCGCAAAAAAAAAAAAAAAAAAAAAAAAAGACTCCTTGCTCCCAATGCAGGGGGCCCGGGTTCGATCCCTGGTTGGGGAACTAAGATCCTACATACCACAACTAAGCCTGCGTGCCGCAACAAAGACCCAGCGCAGCCAAAATAAATAAATCCATCAATTTAAATAAATAAAAATTATATTAAGAGACTTCATCAGCACTTGAGCACATTCTGAATGGGCCTGAAGTAGTAGGTATGGAAGGCAGGTGGCCTCACCCTGGGACTGAGCAGAACCAGAACTGGCTCCATCCGGGCCCCTCGGGCTTGGCCTAGAAAAGCCACCCGCCATCCGGACCATTGGGAAGTTTCCGCTGGGGAGGGGAGAGGGTGAACATGCAAAGTGTGTCTTTTATTCAGCTGGCACGACCTGGCACAGTTCCTGGAAACCAAAGGTGCCATGAAAGACAGCATTCAGAATAGTCACGCTTGGCATCTAAATGAGCGGACCAACAGGGTCTCCTCCTCATTCACAACTTGAGGAGGAAAAGGGTTTCCTTTTAAGCTTTTTTTTGGCGGTACGCGGGCCTCTCACTGTTGTGGCCTCTCCCGTTGCGGAGCACAGGCTCCGGACGCGCAGGCTCAGCAGCCATGACTCACGGGCCCAGCCGCTCCGCGGCATGTGGGATCTTCCCAGACCAGGGCATGAACCCGTGTCCCCTGCATCGGCAGGTGGACTCTCAACCACTGCGCCACCAGGGAAGCCCCCTTTTAAGCTTTTAAGGACTGGTTTTGCCTAACAGACCTGGCACTTATTAAAGCAAATACTTTACTTTTGAAGACAAAGCCTTGAGAACACCCAGACCCATATCTGACACCTGTCCCACCTGGCCCTGCCCAGAGCCCCAAAGCCCCAGGTTTGCAGTGGAGGGGAGGAGGCAAAGCCTCTCGGATCCAGGCTACACTCAACCCTGCCACAAACGCAGAACTCACCAGTTTGCTCCACACGTCTCACCCCTCCCTGGGGGCCAGCCCACCACACCCAGCACCCTGCCTGCCTCTCGCCCTGACCAAGACCCAGGACCCCTTGGATGAGGAGATTCTGGGGATCAGTGAGCCCAGGACTTATACCCACAGACCCTGTGGCCACCTGGACCGTGGCAGGCAGGGGAGGGAGTAGGAGTGTAGGGACCAGACTCAGTGAAAACAAAATCCCCTCTGCGTCCCCCAACTATGGGATCCCCAGGCCCAGAAGGGGGCACCAAGTGGCTCTGTCCTCCCAGGAGAGGTCACCGATCTCCTGCCAGTTGGGCCTCTTACCTGCGTTCTAACCCTAAGAAGTGCCCACCAGGGGCAGGGGGGCTCCATGGGGGGAGGGACTTGCAATGCTCAAGTGTCTGCAGGCGGCCTAGCCAGGGACACGGCTTCTGGTCACCCTGGCAGGGCAGGTACCACATACACAGCAAGCACCTCCCCCCAAACCAAGGCTAAAAGCACGGCAGCACCGAGAGCCTGGGATCAGGGACTGACCCAGGTGGGTGGTTCCTGGGCTCCCTGAGCTCCTGAGACTCACCTCCTGCACAGCGGGGGCCAGGGGGTTCCTAAATTCTGACAAGGAGACCGGCAAGGAGAACTTAGCGAGGACAGACGGCAGGTCGTGAGATGGAAACTGGCGTGAGAACTGCTCAGCCAGCGGAGAGTACCTGGGGACGGGGGTGAGGGTCCGTGAGCTCAGCAGACCTCCCCACCATTCAGGCGTCTGCACCCTCGCCATGAGCCTGTGGTGGGCAGGAGGGGGCGCAGCCTGGTGGGTGGGCCAGGATGGGTGCAATGAGGACAGAACCCAGATGCTTTCCCCACACCACAGCCCCTATGAGCCCCTTAGTCAAGGCCAAGGCTCCTGACCTCCCACCAGGTGCCCCGTGCAGCACCCACTGGCTGGCAGGCACGGGCAGGCGCAGACCCTTCCTGGAGGCCGTAGGTGCTGGAAGAGCACAGGCTAGGGGTGCCATGCAGGGCTAGACCAGGCCAGAACTGGAACGTGGGCCCAGCTGCCCTGGGGAGCACCGCCTGGCCGGCCCTGCCAGCCACTCCCCTGCCCACTCGGGGGCCCTGGGCTCTGGCAGCCAGGGGGACTCACAGACACACACTGGCGTTGGGCGAAAGCATGTAGACGTTGTTCTCACACAGCGGGTAGATGATGATGGCCTTGCCCCAGTACACCAGGTGCGCCGCAAGCTGGAAAACCTGCGGGCAGAGGGCCGGGAGGACAATGCTGGGGAGGCCAACCCACGCAGCCCCCTGGCTCATGGCCACAAGCCTCTCCGTCACTGGTCCCTGAGCCGTCCTGGCTGGCACCAGCACAGGGACGCTGGGGCACCCGAGATGAGGCCAGTCCAGCTGATCAAGGGGCTTGGCTGCACATCCCAGCAGAGGCCAGCCCACAGCCCAGCCGGCGCCCAGCACGGAGACGGGGCTCCACGTGACAGTGGATATGGGTCACTGCACCTGCCCCCTCCACACACTCATCCCTGGAGAACATCCCACTGTCCTGCTGCCCTGACTCTCAAGACACACACACCATGAAGACAGGACAGGGAGCCAGGGTGAGACCACGGCAACGGGCACCGCTCATCCTGCAGCACCACGGCCAAGCGCCTCTGAGGGTGCATGCACACCTGTGACAGTGCCGGGGACACCTCTACCTCGTCTCGGCAAACAGGGCCTCCAGTGCCACAGCCAAATCAAACACAGAAGAAATTTCAGTTCCATCGCTGACCCTCTTCTTTCTCAGCCCAAGTCCCAGTGCTGATGGCTCTAAAGGACACAGGCCCCCTTCCTTCCATCTCTGCCACCACCCTCGCCCAATGGGCTCCACCTCCCACCTCTCTGCAGCCAGAGCGCCCTCTGCAGGCCACAAGTCTGAAATCAGGATCACCCGGCTGGAGTCAAGCTGTCAGCAGGGAGACTGTTCTTTGCTTCCAAGTTGCTGTGACCACACGTCTCATCTCTGCCTCATGGTCACATCCCCGCCTCCCTCTCAGAAGGGCCCACCCAGATCATCCAGGATCATCACCCTGTCTCAAGGGCGTTATTCCCATCTGCAAAGTCCCACATAAGGAAGGTCACACTCACAGGTCCCAGGGATTAGGTCTACGGGGCCACTGTTCACCCAATCACAAGTAATGTGTGATCCTAATTTTGTTATTCAGAGATTATGTGTTAATATGTATATAAAAAGCTTAGAGGAATCTAGGTTACTACTAGGATATGGGATTATGGGGACTTTCTCTTCTTCTGTTTATAATTTGTACGATATTTGAATTTTTATAAGAATATATTAATTTCATCATGACAAAAAACCCTCAAAATACTTGCAGAGCTTTTTTGCCTAGGATGGAACATGAGTGATTTTAAATCATCTGGTGACATTCACACCTGTGCTTGAGGTTCCAGCTGGGCTCGCTGGCCTCCCTCCCCACGGGGGCCTCCGCTAGGTGGTCTGCTGCAGGAAGCAGCAGTCCCAGAGGCTGGTAAGGTCAACCACCAGGGCTGGGCCCCAGGGGGCGTCTGCACGACCACACCAGTGGCAAACCCTGATTTGCACCAGGTTCAGCGGGAAGGGGCATGGAAGGAAACAGCAAGGGGACCCCATGGCAAGGCCGGGGAGAGGCGAAGGGGACATCATCAGAGCTTTGTCTGTGTCTGGGGGAACTGTGAGGCACAGTGTCCAAACAGGCTCCGCGTTGGGCAGCCTCAGGGGACAGTGAGGGTCACCCCCTCAGAGCTGCACACCCACAGGCATCTGCTGATCAGCCAGTACTGGTCAGAACACAAACTCCGCAGTACACACACAACAGCTAGCGCGTTAAATGTTCTGTGTCTCGTGGGTGCTAGGAAGGCAGTCCAGGAGCCCATGTGAAACACGAAGGCAGCGTCCGATAAACACTTTCAGATGGGGTGGACAAAGGTCATGGGGCAGAGATGGGGGAAGGGCTTATTTGGGACGAAAGAATCCAGAAAGGCTGCTTTGGGGAACATGGCCCGAGAGTCAGGCCTGGTAGACAAGCTCCCCTAACGTGCTAAGGAGCAAAGGCCAAGGGCTCCCTGGAGGTGCCTCGCAGGGGCCTAGGTGGCCTGCCTCATGGTGCTCCACCCTTGGCCTTTGTAGGAGCCGCTGGTCCCTGGGCCAGGCCCTGCCGCCCCCTGGCGGTCACACAGTGCCCCGTTCCAGACCCTGAGTCCACCCTCAGGCTGTCGCTTGGAAGGCCCCCTGCCCCTGGCCTTCAACTTCTCCCTGTGCTTTTCCTTGGCCCCAGCCCCTGCCCAGGTTCAAACCAGATCCACAGCCAGGGAGAAGGGGCCCCCATCTGATCAGAAAGGGCAGCTCATGAGCACGTGGCTCGGCAAGGAGGTGGCACCTTGCACAGTAACACAGGCCTGTGTGCCCGTGGGGTGTGGCGTGGGGAATCAAGGCCACTGGGTTTGGTGCTGGCTCTGCATGGCTCCCACGTGGGCTAAGGCACTCTGCGTACCCCTGCTTCAACCCTGCAAGCCCCCAGCCCTGGCTGTGGTCCTGTGCGGCCCCGTCACCTGGCACCACAATGGCCTCACTCCTCTGCCACAGTTTCACTGCCCGCTCCCCTCCACAGAGGAGGAAGTCAATCCCGAGGCCTGATCCCAGGTCAGACTCCAGATCCACCCACCACCACAGCAGGCCACGCAGCAGCCCTCGGCTGGATGGAGGCCCTAGGGAGGCGACTTGAGGTGCCAGCTGTGATGCGTCCAGCCCCTCCCTGCTGCCCATCCTGCCCACCCAGGGTGTCTCCTCAAGCCCCCAGGGTACCTGCAGCAAGGCCAGGTCTGCGTCCTGGGCCAGCTGCTGCAGGTTCTTCACAGCAGACGTGGTCTTGATCACACGCACCAGGGCTGGGGAGCAGTCAATCGGGAGCTCGCCCAGCAGGGACTTCTCGTCGCTGAGCAGCAGAAGGGCGTGGTACGGGCTGTGGGGCAGAGACACGGGTCATCACAACCAGCGAGCCACAGGCCCTTGCCCTGGGTGTGCATCTGTAGAGAAGAGGCCGGGGAGGAAGCGGAAGACAGTGCTGTGCCCTGAGGCCTTTAAAAACCTGCAAGGATCACCCACAGAAAAAACTGAGGAAGGCCTGACGGGTGACCTGGCTCCATCCCACCTCTGGGATTGCCCAGCAAATGTTCGTTCGAAAACGAGTGAATCTTTCCTAAGGAAAGAGTCCCAAATATGGGAAAAGCATAATCCCCACTGCAGACTATGAACAGAACTACCTAGAAATACGCTTAGCAAGGAAGCCCGGGGCCTGGGGAGGGAGGAGGGACCAGGCAGTGCTTTGCTTTCTGTCGTCTCAACATTTTCTGTTATGTACCCAGATTTCCTTTTCTGGTTAAAAAACATTTAAGGAAACAAAGGACTTGATGGAGGAGGGGGAGGCAGAAGATTGGGCTCAGCGCTTTCCTTGAAGGAAATCAGTGACATGAAGAAACAGATCTCACAAGTTCTGATCTGAGCAGGAGGTCCGGTGAGTAACACCATGAAGACACAACGTCTCCCGTGGTTGGCTCCTGGCCCCTGCCATGATGCTCAGCCCCACAGCCCTGCCCAGGTCCTCGTCTGGGACTGCAGCACAGCGCCCCGCTTGGCCAGGCAGTGCTGACAGGGCCCGTGGGGAACCTGGGGTGGTCATCTCTAGATAAAACTGAACACAAGAGCGTGTATTTTTACTCTGTAAACAGCAGCGCCCTACCTGCCAATTTCTGTGGCAGGAAGAGGAAAAGACGATTTTTGGAACCAAGTACTTGGTAAACCTCAGGACACAGGAGAGCAGGGCCCCGGCAGGGTGTGCGTGGGGCTGGCACTCACCGGATGGCCTTCAGGCTCCGCTCGATGGCCTCGGGGGGAATAAGGCTCGTGGCCGCGTAGTGGATCTTATGGGGCAGGCAGAAGCTCACCTCCAGCCAGCTGTTGACGTGGAGCCGCACCACGCCAGATGTGCACAGGCTGCAGAGAGCGGGCCGTCAGCCACCCACATAGCAGCTCCCAGCCGTGCACACAAGCCACACAGCCACACAGACACCCCTGAGGGCGCCTCCTCCCAGCACACGGAGGAAACTGCAGGGGGAGACTTCCAGAGCAAGAAAGCATCTTGTCCTGGACCTCAGTATGTGTAAGAGAAGAAAAAGTATTAGGAACACCCACAAAAACTGTATTCCTGGCCAGCCCTGGAATCTCTAGTCCAACTAGAGAGCCAGGGCTCCCATCTCTGTCCCACAGGCTCAGTGCACCAGGGGTATCCTGAGGCCGCCTCTGCACACCTGAGGAAGGCTCCATCACAGCGGGCTGCCTGGCAGGGCAGGGCCTGTCACCAAAAGGGAGAGGTGAGCAGGAGAGCAAGGTCCTGCCGGGGAGGGGCCCATTCCCCTGCAGACACCAGCAGCCCCAGGGGCTCCACGGCCACCGCCAATGCCAGCCTCGGCTCAAACCTTCGGCTTCCCTCGTCTCCGTGATGGAACTTTGGTTCTTTCAAGCCCTGGCCTTGCTCAGGCCAGACATGGCAACTCTGTGTCTGACCCTCATTTCTCACATCCCACCTCAAACCATCTGTCAATCCTATCTGCTTCATGGCAGGGACAAAGTCCAGACCTTCTCCATTCCGGCCCCCTCTGTCCGCCCTCTCCACTCAGACCCCCAGGGCTCCCACGTAAGCAGTCCCAACCAAGACCCCAGAGTGCCGGAGCCCTGTGGGACCTGCCCACTCTTCTCCGACCCTGTCTCCTCCCCACCTCCCATGGGTCCAGCAAAATAGGCTGCCCTGCGGCTCTCCAGGCCCATGTAATTGCCCTGGCCACACACTCTCCCCCAGGTGCCCCGGGGTTCCTTCCCCCCTTTTCAGATCTCAACTCAAGCGCCACCTTCTCAGTGGCTCAACCATGAGCCAGGCCCCACAGGCTGCTCACAGTTCCCGTGTGTCCTGTGCACTGGGCAGCAGCACGACCTGCCGTCTCCTGGTCAGTGCTGTTTCCCGACCAGAATTCAGTCACAAGGTGCACTGCTCACCGTACAACCGGTAATGGTGGCGTACGTGGGGGCACTGAGGGCATTTCCTGAATGGAGGAAGGAAAAGGCCCGAGGAACATGTGTCCGCTCTGGGGGGACCATCTCTCAGGAAGACCCTGCCAGGAGAACAGTCTCCTAGCGGCGCCGTGCAGGGGGACCACACACAAAGCTGGGGCCATGGCTCCGTGGCATGGCACCTGGTGTGGACGTGGGGGGAGCGACTGCTGGAGCAGAGGGCAAGGGGGTCTGTGCCCAGCTGAGGCCCGCCTGCCCTGCCCGGGGTACCCTCCCCGTCACACTCCAGCCCCACTCTGCTGGCCCCGCTGGCGCCCAGGTCTCAGGGCTCTCAGGCACACAGATGCAGGGTGCTGGGAGGTGGCCCCACGGCGCCCCCCCCCCGCACCCACAGGCCGTTCTTACAGCCTCTCCCCACAGCTCCGCCCAGACGGACGACAGAATCCATGGTCAGCAGTTTCAAATGTAAAAATAAGCCTTCATTGTCTCCAGCAGGGAATGGGCAACAGGCAAAGGACCGTGGGAAGAACACAGAGCACGTCTGTGACCTCAACTGCCCCAGGACTCCTGCCAACACCGGCGTCTGCTCCCTCTGCCTGTCCTGCCACCAGGGCGTCAGGAGAACTAGGCCCCCAAGAGCCCCCCTCAAGGGACGGTCTTAGGTTCTGAGCTGCAGGCTGTAGCTGAGTCTGGAGGGCAAAGGTTTGGCCATTGCTGATGACACAGCCCCTTAAGGTGAAACCCAGGCACAGGTTTGGTGACTGTCACAATTTGGGGAAGAGACCCCGGGTCCTTCCCCAGGTCCCAGTGGAGGACACCGCTCTTGGCTTCTTCCAGAAGGAAGCAAGTACACCTGAGCAGACAGAGGCTCCTGGAGCCTCCCCACTCCTTGGCCACGGGCCTTTGTGGGCTGGACGGCTCACGTCAAACCCTGGGAAACAGCGTCTTCAGGGATCAAAAGTCACACGAAGGGGACCCAGGGTAGTGGCTCCACTTGCCTGGGCAACATTTATGCTCTCAGCATCTGTGTATGAGGGAAGCAGGCAGGGGAAACTGGGCGCCAGCTCCTCCTCCATTCACTTCACCCCTGCTCGGAAAGGCTGGTGGATTCAAAATCAAGGTCTTCCTGTCTCTGAGCTCCCCTCTAGGACATGGCTCAAAGTGCCTGCTAGAATGAATGCCGCAGAGTCAGAAGTAAACACTGAGAGGCCTCTCATTTCAGAGGTAGCCGTGTGGGCTCCTCAAGGAGCCCAGGGATGCCACGCGCAGGTTGTCGAGTCACACGGCACATGCAGAGGCCCCAAGCACTGGTTCGGGCTCCTGGGGCACAATTTACAGCCCTGCACTTGGGGGCTCCCACTCAGCGGTGCCGAGAAAGACACAGGGAATCGTAAGCAAACTGTGTGAACACGAGAAGCCCAAGAGAGTGGTAAGAAAAGGGATGGGGGGAGGGTGCAGGGGTGTGTATGGGCTGGGAGGGGGCTTGGGACAGGCCTCATGGAGACTCAGCTGCAAGTGCCGAATCTGGGTACCAGGGAAACGAAGAGTCAAGGCCTGTGCAGACTCTCCACCATGTCACTGTCCCCAGAGCCCTGGCCACACAGTCTGGGCACATGCTGGCATGGGGTCCTCTTCTCTGGGGGGAGACACGCCCTCCCTGGGTCCCTAGTTTCCACGTGGACTTTACTCCGTGTTCCCAACACTGGCGACCGCCTCCCGTGGGGCACTTGGCACTGAGGCCGGTGCCTCTTTACAAACAAACGGAGCTCTGTAGCGTGCGGACCCTGAGCGCCATCTCCAGCAGCACCCGAGGGCCAGCTGCAGGCCCAGGCGAACCCCGGGACACCCTGGAACAAGCCAGGAGGGAGGGCGCCGCACTGGGAATGTCCTATAAACCCCACCGCCATCAAGAGGTGAGCCCGGAGCTGTGCTGAGGTCTGTCAGGAGGAGGAAAGAGAGATGTTTGCCCTTGTTTCTCAAGTGTGTGCGGCTTTAAGACAAGACTAGCAGAGTAGAAGTTGGGCCCGAAATGGGTCCTGGGAAGCTCTCACTTCCATTTGCCAGCAGTTAACGGTTGGGTCTGGGAACTCTGAGGAAAAACACTGCCCCCGTGTGAGGCTTATCCGGCCCCTCACACAGCTCCGAGACGCCGCCCCGCCTGCGACTTGAGATAGATGCTCCTCCAGAGCCCGCGTCCTGAGGCGGCCACACCGGCCTTCCAACAAGCTCTTATCTTTCACACCCCAGACGACTGTGCACCAGCTCATTTCATCAGCTCACACCTCAGCATCCTAGAAAGAATTTCAATTCCTAACCTAACGTCCTCCTCTAGCCTCGGACCGGTCACCCTTCTTCCTGCCCCAGGCCAGAGACCTTCGAAGCCAGCCCTACACCCTTTGGTCCAAACACAACATGCACTGGGACGAAACTGCACATGACCCACGAGGTCTGGGTGGGCTCCAAAAGGCCAACCTTGAAATGTTTAAGTTTAGGTTTAAGTGCGTTTCATGGCAACAGGGACTGAAATGCCCAGGATACTTGCAGACGTGTCTGTGGGCCCACCCCTGCTCTGGATGGGCAGCAGTGAGGCAGCATCCCCAGCGCACACAGCACCGCCCGCAGGCCCGGACCTGGGTGGCTTCCCCAGGCTCCCAGCCTCCCGGGCCCACCACAGGCCCTGTCAGCTCTGAGAACTCTTCAACAAGCACTCCTTTGAGCCCCACGGAATCCACATCAAGGGGACTCGTGTTTACTCATCCCTTCAACCACATGCCGAGCACGAGGGCTGTGTCACAGAAAGCGAGAGGATGTCCCTGACCTCATGGGGTGCTGTCACTCAAGTCACGAAGCTGCACAGGCAGACACAGGTGCTGGGCAAGTTGAGGCGGCCACAGGCGCCTAAGTCCCGGGGCACAGGACCGCCAGGCCACACCACAAACCCGGATTTTAATTAAAGCAGCCAATCCAGAGCCATTCCTTTGCAAAGTCCCACCCCAACCCCTAACCTCAACCAGTTCTCACAGCTTCCAGCCTCTCACTTCTGCTCTGAGAACACCCTTCCCAGGGGTCAGCCAGCAAGTCTCCACCAGGAAAGAGCTGTATGTTCCCCACCGCCTGCGCAGCCTCCCCTTCTTAGCTCCAAGGTGCAGTCCACCCTGCAAGAGCAGAGTGGGCCAGGCCAGACCCTCGAGGCCAACATGGACCTGGTGGGTCAGAGGGAAGGCCACAGACCACGGGGCTCCTGGGAAGTCTCAGAGCCGCTGCTGTTGCCAGGCGGGGACAGGGGACGGGGAGGACACAGATGCCCCCGGGACTCCTGCGGGAGAAGCACCGCCGGTTTCCCTGGGGCCGGACCCAGGACCTAGGAGCCTGTTTCCAGACCCCACTTGGTCAGAGTGAGGTCTGGAAATAGGAAGGATGGGGTGGTTTCACCTGGAGGAAACTGACACACCTCGGTTCTGGAAGGAATCTAAGTGCTGAATGGTGGACCCTGGCAGCTGTTTTTGCCGCAAACGCTGACTCCTGTCCTTGGAACTAGTGCCACTAGAGGGTGCTGGGCTGCCCCAAGCCCCAGCTCGGCCGGCCCAGCAGGTCACCAAGGAAGCAGCCAACTCTCCAGGGCCTCATTCCCTCCAACTTTCCAACACAATTCAAACCTAAGAAATCACAGCTCATTATTCACTTAGAAATATAAAGTCTGGTTCTGGTTTGCTTTTTATTGTAATTCCACGTTAGCGTGAACTTAGCTTGTAGTCTAATCCTACTTGAGGCATGCAAACTCCCACTCAGAAAATGGCAACAGTTTCCAAGGAAGGGGTTTCTCATACCAGCCCACCCAGACCAGAGGGCAGTAATTCTCTTACTGCAGGAAAAACTGTCATGTGATCATGTGGATAAAAAGAGACAGGGTCAGACTACAAGACCAGAAATCTGTTCTGGGTCAAGACCAAGGCTTCGCCAAGAGGTCTCCAGAGCAGGAGGGACCAGAAACCAAGGCAATCATGCAGCAAGGGGCGTTTCACGCTGCTCTGATCTCCCCCAACGCCCAGAGGTCACCGAAATAAAGAAACGGAAACTCCAGCCCGGACGCACACCCCAAAGGACAGCTCTCCCTCCCACATAAAGGCACCTGTGCCCCCAACAGAACACGGGTGAGGGGGGAAAACTTCCCTGGCGGTCCAGTGGTTAGGACTCTACGCTTTCACCACAGAGGGCGCAGGTTCAACCTCTAGTCGGGGAACTAAGATCCCCCAAGCTGTGCAGCTGGGCCAAAAAAGAAAAAAAAACAAAACAGGTGAGGAGTCGGAGCAGAGCGCTCACAGAAAAGGAAACAGGGATGTTCCACACGTGAAGTCGTGCACACCTGCGTTCAGATAAAGCTGCCCTGAGACCCCGTCCTCCACACATCACGGTGGGCAGAACCCAAAAGCTCACAAGACCCTGTGCTGGCAAAGCTCAGGTGCTGCTGATTCAGGTGCTGCTGATGGGAATGCAGACCGAGCCGCAGAAGGAAGTGCCTCCAAATGACACGCACACCTGACCTATTCAGCCCGGCAATTCTCTTAGGAATTTATCTCATGGATGCACAAGCACTCGCACGAAATAACACGCATATAGTTGAGCAGCACGTCTTTCAGCAGCAAAAGCTGGAGTCAATGATGCCCCAGGGAGGGGGCAGGCAGCTGTGCAGCAAGAAGTCAGTCCCTATTTACCAACAGACAGACGTCTGTCGGTAAGCTGCATGTTAAAGTGAGGAGGTAAAGGGCGAACTGTGCACTCAGTGCGCTCTGGCTACGAAAGGGTTCACTGTATGTGCTTCAGCACCTTGCGAGAGGGCGCACAACACTCGGCTGCCTGATGCAATGTACCCTGCCACCAGGAAGGAAACCTGGCGAGGGTGCAACGGGAAAGAAACTCTGTGCTCTGACTTTCAAACTCAAAGGACAGGTGACCTTTTCAAAGGCTTAAGTTAAAAAAAAGGAAACTTACCAAAAGGTCATAGTGATTATCACTGGGTATGGGATTATAGATGATTTTTATTTCCTTTATATTTTTTTATATTTCCCAAATGTCTATAATAAACACATATCATTGGTGAAATCAGAAAAAATATTAACATTAAAAAAAAAAGAAAGGGACTTCCCTGGTGGTCCAGTGGCTAAGACTCCACGTTCCCAGTGCAGGGGGCCCAGCTTCAATCCCTGGTCGGGGAACTAGATCCCGCATGCCGCAACTAAAGGTCCCACACGCTGCAGTGAAGATCCCCGATGGTGCTGTGGCCCCAGCTCTCAGATCAGGTCCACCTCCAGCAGGGAATGTGGGTCCACTGGACAGAACGAAGCCCCGAGAAAGCCGGGGCAGGGGAGGTGTGGGAGCAGAGGAGAATGTGGGGAAGTTGGGGGTGGTGGAGAGGAGAGAGGCCTGCACCTACACACTATCTGTCCAGCAACATGCCTGGTGCTGCAAGGTCCCCTCAGCCCTGAGAGGCCCCTGGTGAGCCAACTGGCCAGGTGCACTTGGGCAGACAGCCCCCCACCCCCATTCCCCATCCCATCCCCGCTGCAGACCCAGGGCCAGGGAGCAGTGGTCAGAGCCACACGGACGCTCTTTAAAAAGAAGAGAAGTGGGGCTTCCCTGGTGGTGCAGTGGTTGAGAGTCCGCCTGCCGATGCAGGGGACACGGGTTCGTGCCCCGGTCCGGGAAGATCCCACATGCCACGGAGCAGCTGGGCCCGTGAGCCATGGCCGCTGAGCCTGTGCGTCCGGGGCCTGTGCTCCGCAACAGGAGAGGCCACAGCAGTGAGAGGCCCGCGTACCGCAAAAAAAAGAAAAAAAAAGAAGAGAAGTGCCTTGCTGGTCCACGTTTAAGAGAGTTGGTGCTGAGCCACTAATATGAGCAGTGTCTCCAACGCCTGCTGCCCTCACACACTCAGGGTCCCAAACCCCCACGACCCCGGTGCGGGGGAAGCAGAGCCAACCCCAGCCCCAGCCCCTGAGCCTCAGTCTCCTCGTGGGTGAGGTGGCGACCGTGACCGCGCCTAACGAAGGTGGGCCTGGAACTTGGCACAGTGTTGCGCTCAGTCAGCATCACCGTGCATTTCAGGTCCCATGCTCAGCTTTCTTCAGCTTCATTTTCTGGCTAAAGACAAGTCTGGAGGTGACCGTCCCAGCGGGGCTCCTCCCCAGCCTCCCCCCATCTCAGGCACAGCAGGGAAATGGCACTAGCCCGGGGAGGCCCATGGGAAGCAGACCACCGCCTCACCTGTCGTAAGCGTCCTTGAGGTCCCTGGCCAGCTTGCACTTGGGCAGGATGTGATGGAACGGGGACTGAGGCCCATCATTTGCTGCAAGAATTGTAACACAGAGGACTCAGAGTCTGCACAGCGAGGAGCTTGCACAGGCCAGAAGACAAGCTTAACCTAAAAAGAATTTTAAGTGGCTGTAAACCAAACATCAGGAAATTCTCCACTGGTGTGCTCAACCGTCTTTATACGGGATGTCTGGATTTACCCTTCACCGGTGGCCCAACCTGACCCTGTAGCCACAGCCCTCACAGGAAGAAACCCTTCTGCAGCTACCCTGCAGGCTCCCCGCAGGCTGCCAGAGCCACCCCCACCTCAGACCAATCACTCCCTGCCTCACCCCACTCCTTCCCCCACACACTTACACCAGTGCAATTTATTTTCATGATCCAAAGTCTCTTGTTAATCTTTTCTCATAAATGTCTAACAAAAAATATATGTACTTAAATTGAACTTTTAAAAATTTCCTGTGAAAAAGTCACAGATTCTAAAGAGAATGTTTAAAAAACAAAACTTCTGGATTGTTATTAGCTAGTACATAACTGGGCAAAACAAATATATTACACATTTTGACAACTAACTGTCAAACAACAAAAGATAACTTTTACTGAAAAAATGCACCCAAGTGACAGAGTTCATGTACACTTCTACTTATTGCTAAAATTAGCCCAGGTTCACTGGCAAATCTGTTCCTAGTTTTCTCTTCTGTTATGGAGGTGCTGATCCGAGAAGACGGAGGTGAACAGGCTGTGACAGGTGGGCATCTCTCTGCTCTGAAATGTTGACAGTACACCAAAGCCTCATGGGGATCTATCATCAGACACTACTTTTAATAACTGGTCAGCTGATAACTCAGTTGGGTCCCCCTTCAATTTAGGTGAAAGCAAAGAACTACCCCCCGCCGCCAGCTCAATCTTCCTGCTGCCCCTCTGCATGTCCCCTGCTTCAGGGGACTGTCCAGCAGGACCAGGGCGGGGCAGGCGGTGCCTGACCTGCAGGAAGAGCCACCGTGCAGGGGCCTGGGGGGAGGGGAATGTTTTGGGCTGGGAAGCCACTCCTGGAACATCAGTTCAGGAATCTGGGTCTAGCTGTGTCCCTTGGGGATCTTCCTGTGCACCCAGGGCTGCTTAGCCCACCATACAGACCATTAGTTTCCACATCGGCCCACCCAATGGGGTCCCTACCCAGAGAAGCCGCCTGCCGCCCTCACCGTCAGCCATGGCAGACACCTCGTCCTGCAGCGCCAGGATCAGCTTGGCCTCCCGCGTGAGGTACTGGCAGCGGCGCTCCTCGTGCTGCAGCACGGTGGCAATGCGGCGGGAGAGGTTGTGCAGACAGTTTATCACCGATGGGTCAGCGTTGGCCTGCAGGAGAGAGGCCACAGCCAACCCGATCATAGCACATGCACTCGGGGAGGACATACAGCAACACTCAGAGCCCCTCTCTGGGTGCCACCACTGTCCCCAGTCCCGGGTCCCCTCTAGGGCCTGTCCCAGCAACGTGGGCATGGACCGGCCGCCTGGACGGAACACAGATGGCTCCATGGGGGTCCCCGGTGGGGAGGGAGGGGGGACACAGGCATTTCTAACAAGCAGAGAGAGGTGCCCATGCTCAGGGCCCCAGGCCAGGGCCATGCAGGAAGGCAGAAGATGTTCAGGCATCCACTCTGGACGTGACAGAGGCAGCCCAGTGGCACAATGGAAGGCACACATCCCATCAGCCACCTGCTGTGCGACCCCGGATCACAGGCTCTCATCTGAGAAAGGAGAACAGTGGCCCCTCTCTCAGCAATCAGTCAACATGTCAAGTGCTCAGAACACAGCAAAACCCCTGGCAGTGTCTGCGGTCACCAATGTGCCACTGAGTGCTAGTGGACAGGATCGGCTGTGTGAGAATTTGGTCACACAGCCCATGTTACAACAAGGACACGGTGTGAGAAACAGAAGCACCAGGCCCACTGTTCAGTGAAGACCTGTCCTCAGTGTAAACAGCTCTTCCTGAGACCCTGGCTAACAGAGAAGCCAGGAGGCGCCAGGCCATCCCCTTCCCTCCGCGTCCATGCTCACTCTGGGACCTATCAGGGGCCACAGCCAGGCCAGGCGGGCGCATCCACCCAGGCCAAGGGTGGGGCAGGCAGCTGTGGGGTCTGTGAAGATGGAACACGGAGCAGATAACCAGCCACAGTGACTCAGCGCTCCAGGAGGCCGCCAGAACAGCTGAGTCATCCCGTGGGTGGAGGTGGGAGCAGTGGTGCCCATGATTAGAACCTCTGGTCGCCCTGCCCCCGGTTATCTACAGGCAGGGCCCTGTGGTGAGTGTCCACAGCCAGGCTCCTGGGCCAGACCCTGACCTGACTCAGTAAACCCGTTCACCACCTGGAGCTGGAGATACTTTCTGAGCTCCTACAGACCCATGTTCGCAAACAGAACACACCCCAGGCAGCACACCTGTGCGGGGACCGGGCCCACCTACGGGCAGCAGCCCTGCCCCAAGCCCAGGACAGCCCCTCAAGTGTCCCCGCAAGGTCACGGGACGGAGGGTCTGGGGTATAGGGTGTACACAACTGCCTCAGAACAAAATGTTCTGCTTTAGATTTTAGAGAAATCTGTGTAAAATTCCTCCCCGCAGCAAAGCAGAGAGAGGAGAATGACCTGGGCGCGTGGTTACTCCCTTGAAGAAGTAGCCCAGTCACACCTGAGAGCCTCATCCCCCATCACGCTCCTCCTGGCTAGGGCACAACGGTGTCGCAAGTCAGGCGTCTGGGGCCGCTCGCTCACACTCCGGGATGAGCGAGGATGGAGCGAGCCTGGGTGTCCCAACCGGCTGCACAGGCCAGGCTTGGCTCAGGGTGCCCACAGAGCCTGGGCTACGTGGGGCCACAGTGAGAAAGCGACCACCCAGGATGTGCCAGCCCTGAATGGAGCTCTGAGAAACACCCACTCTCCCCACACCCAACGTGAAGCAACAGTGAAGTGTAGGGATTTGCCTGCGAGATTTTCTCACCCTGAAACTTGTACCCAAATCCAGTCAGGCCTTCAGAGCTAACGTTCAGCTTGCGGGAAACACACGGACATGGAGCAAGCCTGACTGCACACTGAGATGGGTCCGACCGTGGACCCTTCACAGGACAAAGGAGGGGCGAGTCAGAGACCTGGAGACACAAGCCCCAAGCTTGTGTGGGCTGGCTTCTGGTTTTCACCCAGGTTCAGACAGGTCAACGGGAAAAAACGCTGTGGCAACTAGGGCACGTTTCCATGGACCAGGTACTAGCTGATACCAGCTTACGGTGAGCTCTGTCAGGTATGGTATAAAATAGCTGCCCCCCTTTTCCAGAGACGCCTCCTGAAGTGTGTGGGGTGAGCAGACATGAGGTCTGAGGCTTGTCTTGAAATACTTGAGCGATGGGTTGGGGGCAGATGGAGCCAGGGTGCAAGGCAGCAGCTGTGGGATCTCAGAGACAGGTGTGCAAGGACCATCAATCTATTGTCACTAGCTCAGGGTTTGTTTACAACTTTTCAAAATAAAAAGGGTGCACATTTTTTTTTTAGCATGCACATTTTAAAATAACTACAGAAAAGAAGAAAAAAACTGGCCCACCCTTTATGCTATTTTAAATTCCTCCCACTGTTCACCTCATGGCCTCTGTGCTCTGAAATCCTACACTACCCTGTTCCCACTGCTTTAACCTGGCAGTGAGCCACCCACCCGCTCCAGGGTCTGGCCTCGCCCCCATTTCTCATCTTCAGTGGCCACAGGACGTTCCAGTGTGTAAAACCACTATCCTGTCTAATCATTCCCCAACTACTGGATACCAGGATTATTTCCAGCCTACTTATTATAAAAATCTTCATACAACTTTAAAATCTGCCTGTTTTCTTGACTGTCGTGTCCATGGGTGTCATACACTCCGCTATCACACCCTGCTCCCCAGAGATGAGGGCTTGCCAGCAACATCCAGGGTGGGGCCGAGGCTGCTTCTCATGGCCCACCCCACAGGGGCTATCAGTGCTGACGGGCGGAGAGCACTGGTCATGGTTTTGGTTTGTCTGTCTTTAACTTGAGTTCTCTTTGTGGATGTCTGTATTACGTAATGATATAAGTAATAAAGGGACACTGTGAAAATGCAAACGCTATGGAAGTGCACAAAGCAGAAAGTAAGAGTCTCCTCTCGGAACCTCAAGCCCCGGGACAGCCACCAGGAACAGCTGGTTTTGTTTTAACTTGCAGCTCTTTCTTTATCAACAAGGTGGGCCAGTTTTAAGGATTACGCTCCCTTCAGAGAGGAGGAAGCTACATTTAGGAGCTCTTCCCTAGCGTTATTCTGATTCTGAACTCTTCAGTGAGACCTGTGGTCTCCACAACAGAAAAGCCTCAGTGGGAAAAACACTCTGAGACTAAGGCACCTGATATGACAGGCTCCCTCCTGCTCAGGCTCACCCGCGCCACAGCAAAGGGTACAGAGCACACTGCTCCTTGTCACCAAGATCTAGCCACTTTCTCACTGACACTTCTGTACAAAAGCCGTTGTGCAGCTCACATGTGCCCAGCCAGAAAGAACTACTGGATTCTTTGGTGAAAACCGATAGTGGGATATGTCTGAGGAATGCCATTATCTAACAGTATGGAATATATACATTTCCTAAATTTCAAAGTCCCTTCATAGTAATACCAGCCAGTCCTTACCCAGGGGTGCTTTTTATATTTATTTAGATCCCTTGTATTTTGACAGCTTTATTGAAAAGAAATTCCCTGTAACTAGTGAAAACACAACTTCAGACAGTGCTGGGAACTGCCAAAAGAAATAATTACACTTAATTATAAAACATCAGAAAATAACAAGTGTTGGCAAGGATGTAGAGAAATTGGAACCCTCGTACATGGCTGGTGGGGATGTAGAACGGTGCGGCTGGTGGGGATGTAAAACGGTGCAGCTGCTGTGGAAAACAGCCTGGCAGCTCCTCAAATGGTTAAACATAGAGTCACCACGTGACCCAGCACTCCACTCCTAGCTATCGACCCCAAGGGAAAGGAAAACCTGCCTACACAAAACTTGTACACAAATGTCCTTAACAGCATTGTTCTTATAGCCAAAAGGTAGAAACAAACCAAAAGTTCACCAGTAGATAAACAGATAAAGTATGGTCTATCGTACAATGGAATATGATTGGGCCACAAAAAGGAATAAAGTACTGATATACATTATAACATGGATGATTCAATTAAAAGATTTTTTTTTAAAAAACTAAAAATAATTTTTAAAAACCCACAAGGACCTGCTACATATCCCTACTGTATAGTAGTAGAGATATATACGTATCTATAGATATACATGTATATTCTTTTTCAGATTCTATTCCATTATAGATTATTACAAGATACTGAAGATAGTTCATATATATACTAACTGAATCACTTTGCTGTACACCTGAAACATTGTAAATCAACCACACTTCAATAAAAAAAAAAGATTATAAAAAAATGGATGAATCTCAAAATTATTATGTTAAGTGAAAGAAGTCAGACATCAGAGATCCTATTGTAGGATCCCTTTTATATGAAACATGCAGAACAGGTACATCCACAGAAAGAGAAAACACATTAGTTGTTTCTGGGGGCTGGGGGAGGGGAGAGAATGAGGAATAACTGGTGTCCTTTTGGGGCAACAAAAACTGGATAGTGGTGATAGTTACACAACACTGCTACCAGATGCCACCAAAATGTCTCTTTAAAATGGTTAAAATGGTAAATTTGATGTTATGTATATTTTACTTAAAAAAAAAAAGAAAAAAGAGGGAACAATGAAGTTAGACTCTTCCAGCCCCCAGGAGGGCCGGTGCCGTGCCCACAGCGGTCTGAGCTCTAAGTCAACAACACGGTCACTGGAAATGAGCTCTGCCCTCTCACCCCCTCCCCACCGCCCTCCCTAACCCTCCTCCCCACCCCACCTCCCTGATCTGCTCTTCAGCCATTTATACACTCACCCTCAGTGCAAATACCACATTAAAAAGAATCATGGTGGGAGCTTCCCTCTTCGGAGATGGATCTGTTTTGGAGACCTGTGAAAGAGGCACAGTTCTAGTGAATGAGAGCCACCACCTCCCAAGAAAAGCACTTAGAGCTATTACTTCAGGCAGGGAAAGTGTTCCAGAATACAGCAGAACCAGAGAAAAACAGAGCCCTAGGTCTCTGATAAGCGACCAGCGCCTTTGCACAGGCAAGTGCTGGCTGCATGGACAGACAGTCACAGTGGAGAAAGGAGCAGGAAGGTGCTGTGACCCAAAGTGACACGACTGTCCCAGTCACCTCGAGTGAGCTGAGGTGCCCAGAGGAGAAAAGGTGGAGAGGTGCTCAAGTGGCTGGAGTGCTCCCTGAGCAGACCCTCCCTTCCCCTCGCCAACCCCCGTGCCCACTTGAGTCCTCCCAGGCGGGACAAGTACTCAGGACAATGCTCCCACCCAGGAGAGACAGGGCTGCCGCTGGGGCACCCAGCCAGCCCAGGGCCCAAACACCAAGCTGCCTACAAGTGTTGCCACCAGAGGGCAGAGGAGTCCCTGGGCCATCTCAATCGGGCCTGTCACCATCCCTGTCCCTCCATGTCTCCAGGCCGGTACTGCCAAAGCTCCCCTCCGTCACCCACAGGCCATCAGTGGGGCTGAGCCTGCCTGAGCAGCATAGGTGCCACCACAGCCGTCTCCTCAGCCATGGTCCCCTGCCCTGGTGCCTCCATGTCTCAGAAGCTCCTCCTGTGGGCTTAGTCATGGAGAAGATCTGAGGACCACAACCCAGACCCTCACGGGATTTCTGGATTGTGTAAGTGGAGCTAAGTCTTGTGCTGTCACATCAAAACCCTTCAGAATCTAAGTGACACTGTGTGCAAAGGACTGACTGGCAGCTTCTGGTGTGCAAATTCCCTTGGGTAACAACAGTGCATTCAGGCCCCATCAGAGAACGCATAGAGAGGGTGTGGCACAACAGTAAGAGCTAAATTAATAACAATATTGGCTATGATATCACTTAATAAGAAGAAATGCTTGTACCACTTTATATAAAGTTCAAGAATCTGACAAACGCTGCTTAACTCGTTCTCTTGGCCTCCCCGCAGAAACCGGCATCATATCTACAAAGTAGAAGGCCACAGTCAGGAGAAAGGCTGGACGCAAACAGCAAAAGCTAAGAGCAGGGGCTGAGACACCAGGGCAAGGACGCCTGTGTCCTTCTCTGCCAGGCCCTCAGGGCCCAGGAGGAGGTGCAGCTAGGCAAGCACCTGATGGGATCTGCTGCATGGGGCTGCCTTCTACAGGCCCGCGTCAGCCCAGGGAGGGCGTACCTGGCCCAGCGCGTGCTGCAGCAGCGTCGGGTGCCCAACAAAACGCACGTTATCAATCTTCAGTTCAAACTTCTGCCCACACATTTCAGACTTGGTTGCCAAAATTGTTGCCAGAATGACATCTGAAAACCTTAAAATTAAAAAAAGGTAGAGTGGAAGAGAGTTAACCAAGTGCCACAGCACCAGACCTGCTGCCCCAGGGGTAGGGAGTAGCTGCGCGCAGGGTGGCTCTGCCCCCACTGATGACCTGGAAGCTTCTAACAGTCTCCCTTCTTTTTTTTGGACATTGGAGATTTTTCCTTTATTTTTTATTTATTTATTTTTTGATGTGGACCATTTTTAAAGTCTTTATTGAATTTGTTACAATATTACTTCTGTTTTATGTTTTTGGTTTTTTGGCCCCAAGGCATGTGGGATCTTAGTTCCCCGACCAGGGATCAAACACGCACCCCCTGCATTGGAAGGCGAAGTCTTAACCACTGGACCACCAAGAAGTCCCTATATTTTAATTTATTTTTGGCTGCATTGGGTCTTTGCTGCTGTGCGTGGGCTTTCTCTAGTTGTGGCGAGTGGGGGCCACTCCTCGTTGCAGTGTATGGGCTTCTCATTGCAGTGGCCTCTCCTGTTGCGGAGCACTGGCCCTAGGTGCGCGGCCTTCAGTAGTTGCAGCACGTGGGCTCAGCAGTTGTGGCACGTGGGCCCTAGAGTGCAAGCTCAGTAGCTGTGATTCACGGGCTTAGCTGCTCCGCGGCATGTGGGATCTTCCCAGACCAGGGACCAAACCCACGTCCCCCACACTGGCAGGCGGATTCTCAACCACTGCGTCACCAGGGAAGTCCCCCGACAGTCTCCCTTCTGAAGCAATCCCCAAGACTAGGGTCGCAAAGTCACCAAAACTACAAGGCGGAAGGTGCGTGCTGCCACCCTGGCCCCCGCCCGCCTGGGAAGGCAGGAGGAGCAAGGCACCTGCCCGGAGAGGAGGAAGCTGCGGGAGCCTGCGTGGCTTGTCAGGCTGGGGGCCTCCCCAACGGCCCAGGCGTGCTGGGCTGCTCCCCTCAGCTCCCGGGACCCCCACCCCTCAGTGCTGTGCGAAGGCCGAGGGGAAGCACGAATTGCAGCGTATTGATCACTCTCCTCACAGCTCGGCTGCCGGGCCCTTCCCTTACCCGCAACACTTAAACCTTCCAGCTTTTATTAGGAAAGAAAGGTTCCAGACGCACTAGATGTGCAGACCCACTGACTGACATGGACGGAGGGATGGACAGGGCTGGACACCATGGAGGAGGAATGACTGGGTGCAGGTAAGAGCAGTTTGGATATGATCCCTGTAAAACTGCCCCTTTTCCAGGCTCTTCTGCACCTTTACGTCTCCTTCCTGCCTGGGGGGTGGGGGTGGGGGATCAGATAAGGGAGAGTCACTGCAGGGAGGAGAGGACAGTGCAGACTCTTATCTCAGAGCCCAGGCTCGGGGCCTCCACTCTGGAAACTCGGATGCACCGTGTCTAACCTGGAGCCAGAAGGCAGACAAGTCCTGTGCTCATTTCTCCACCTGGGAAAGCATCTCCATCATGCAGGTCGGAGGACAGGCTGTGCTGAGAGGGGCTCCAGCCTCCCTGGGGCCGCATGCTGTCCTAAAGAGCCCATCAAGGACAAACACTCAGCGTTGAGTCCTGGGCTTTCCCGAGGAGCTGTGGTGAACAGGCACCACACCAGATACTTCTCTCCAGGAGGCCCTTGCTCTAGGGGGAGGGAAGCACTTCACACCAGAACCCTCGTCTTCAGAGAAGGGAAGGGTGCTGCACACCGCTGCAACTCCAAAACAGCAAACACCTCCAGGATAAACAGATCTAGGAGAGGGACCACTGGCTCCTGGCTCCTCGCACATTGCAGGGCTCACCAACCGATGCAGGAGTGACTCGGAGCCACCTGCAGCAAGGGCCTGGCTACGCTCGACCTGCACCGAGCAAGACAAAGCCCGGGACTTCCCAAGCCTCTCCCCTCCAGAGGGTGGGGAGCCTGGGGGGGGTCACGCTGGTGTCCAGCCTTCCTCCAGGACTGACGTGGTCTTCTAGGCGTCCTAAGTCGCCCTGTGGCTCCCAAACAAACCATAGGCAGAGGGTCTGTCAGAATGGGCTGCCATTCCACTTGCACAGTCTGGGCTGCGGTCAGACCTTCTGACACCGATACCATCAAAGACATTCTGGGACACGCGGCCCCCATAGCCAGAGCCCTTGGCCTCCCTTGTGGGTGTCTCCTCCCTGGAATACTGCTCCCTGGAGTGATTAAACCAGAGATGGAAGATTCCAGTGTCTTAGACCAGAATCGTTACATGCTTTCTTCAAAAGCCCCCAGTGGCTCACTCTGCCCAGGAAGCCGCATCTGAGGGCCCAGTTAGGGTGACGGAGGGCCCAGCGTGGTGGAACCTAACAAACACTGCTGCCCTAGAGCCTGACCCAGTGCCAACACTACCCGCCCTATCTGAACAAACACCTCCCTCTACTCTGCCACCCACTGACTCAGGACACACCAATAACAGATAGAAAAACAACCTCCCGCCACCCCAGAGACTTCACTTTTTACTGTGATATCCAAAAATCTCCACCAAAAACCTCTGCTCTGCCACAAAGAGCCTCAGATGGGCCTGAGCCCTGGCCCTCAGCCACCATTCCAGGAACCTAAGTTAGCCGGGCTGTGGGATGGGGACTGAGATTCAGAGGCAAGAAGTGGTGGCCTAGCTCACGACTATAAATGTCCAAATCCAAAGGCCAAACAGAAAGCGCTTTCCCCGCTTGGGCCCAGAGAGGCCGGGGTCTCCAAAAGCAGCCAACCAGAAAGCCAGGTGCTGCTCAAGTTAAAAGCCACACTGCCCTAAGTGGCCACTCAGGGAGGTCCCTCTGCTGTTTGGCCACTCTGCTTGTCTGAGCAAGTCTGGCCCACAGAGAAATCCACTCACCAGAGCTTAATATTACACACTGATGACAGAAAAAACACTTGAGTGGCTTTATACTTTATACAGCATCTGCTGACATAACATGCACAAAGACAGAGCTATGTCCATCATGACCTAACTGCCATAAATAGCAAATTGAAACAAAAACAAGTGTCAATGTTTGTTTGTTTGTTTTGGCCACACCACATGCCTTGAGGGGTCTTAGTTCCCTGACCAGGGATTGAGCCTGGGCCCTGGCAGTGAAAGCACCAAGTCCTAACCACTGGACCGCCAGGGAATTCCCTCAATATTTGTTTGTTGTTTCCAAAATTTAGAAAAATACTTTTCCCTTGTTTTGATGGTGAAAGGTCTGGTAAATATACTGTAACACAATAAAATCGCTGCTACAAAAACTAACATTTAGAGATTAAGAAAGAAAACACATTTAGAAAGATGAATCAGCCTAGCTGGAAGACAAGTCAAGACCTTCCATTCCTGCTGAGACACTTGGGAACAGGGCTTTTTCTCTGACCTGGCCAAAAAAAGAAGGGACAGCACGGAAGAGAGCTCGACTCTGCCCCCTCCCGTTCTGGGGGCTCCCAGATGCTCTGTGCACCTCCAACACCCAGGAGGTATGCCCTGTCGGGGATGGGAGGGCCCCACTGTATCCCTGCCTCCCAGAGAAGTGTCATATAAACCCCATGGGAACATTTTTGCCTCTAATGGGCGCACACAACAGCATCCAAGGCCAAGCATCACATGGATGTTAGACAGTCACTGGTCATGCCAGAGGTCCCTGACACCCTTACACAAAGGGATACAATCCCCTCTTGGAAGTACACAGCACTATGGCAGGCATGGTGCCATGTCAGAGAACTGAGGGAAACCATACTAACGCACTGCATGGCGAGGGCCCAGCATGGGGACCTCAGCTACTTTCCCACAGACGTTACCTCACGCAGGACTGGCAATTTACAATCTTTTCTCCTTCATCTGGGCCTGAGTTACAATTCATTAAGCTTTAAAATGAACATAAGAAGGCAGAAGTGGTCATTTCTCAAGGCTGCCACCCAGAAAGTACTTCCCAGAGAGAAGAGGGGTAGCATGCACAGGAAGGAACAGGACCTGCCTTTCATCCGGGCCCTAAAAAGCAAGGGTCACGACTGCCCTGGCTCTCAGGCCACCTCACCACCTGGACAGGCTGTGCTGCACCCAAGCACCTACATTTGACCTCTGGACACGTGCTTGACGACTAGGGTCTGAGGACAGCACTGCAATCTGCTGTCCTGCACGTTCCTCTCATGGGAGATAAATGTCCTGCAGGGACACGGCTTCATCTGTTCTCCAACCTGCCCTACCAACCACACAGCCCACAGCAGGACCATAAAGCCAAACTAGGCAGAAAGCCAGAGACTGGCAACACAATCCCCACCTCTGTCTGCCTGAAACCCCCGACCAAGTGGAAAAGAGAACACGGGGTTCCTCAGGGGAAAAAACATCTGGGTCAATGGGAGGACCAGGCCCGCCACGGAGTGAATGCAGAGCCCGTACCTGGAGTCGCCGTCCTGGTCCTCGGCATGCTCTCTGGTGCTGTTGACAGCATATCTGCTACGAGGCTTACCTGAGTGAAGGCAAAAAGGGGAAAATAGCTAAGAAAACAGGATCCATCCACATACAGGAAGGTTGTTGAACCATTAAAAGTGATGGCTTCTGCTCTTGGATTGGAAGAACTAATATTGTTAAAATGGCCATACTACTCAAAGCAATCTACAGATTCAATGCAATCTCTATCAAATTACCCATGATATTTTTCACAGAACTAGAACATATAATCCTAAAATTTATATGGAACCATAAAAGACCCAGAATTGCCAAAGCAATCCTGAGTAAAAAGAATGGAGCTGGAGGCATAACCCTCCCAGACTTCAGACAATACTACAAAGCTACAGTAATCAAAACAGCATGGTACTGGGACTTCCCTGGTGGCCCAGTGGTTAAGACTCCATGCTTCCACTGCAGGGGGTGTGGGTTCAATCCCTGGTCAGGGAACCAAGATCCTGCATGTCACATGGCACGGTCACAAAAAAAAAGTTTTAAATTATAGTTTCCAAGAAGCTGTGATAACATGGGAAATGTTCTTGCTACTATGTTAAGTTAAAAAAAAAAGGGATTTTATATATATACGCACACATGCGCACACACATGCTCTCAGTGTATGCTGGCAACTAGGCTGGAAAAAGCACAGGTAAAAGAAAGAATTTTTAAATGTCCATACAGCAATATCCTTCATATACAAAAACAACAATATCTTACCCAAATAATAACATTTAAAGACTTAAGGACAGGGACTTCCCTGGTGGCACAGTGGTTAAGAATCCGCCTGCTAATGCTGGGGATACAGGTTCAAGCCCACATGACGTGGAGCAACTAAGCCTGTGCACCACAACTACTGACCCTGCGCTCTAGAGCCCGTGAGCCACAACTACTGAGCCTGCATCCCACAACTACTGAAGCCCGCGCACCTAGAGCCCGTGCTCTGCAACAAGAGAAGCCACTGCAATGAGAAGCCCGTGCACCGCAACGAAGAGTAGCCCCTGCTCGCCTCAACTAGAGAAAGCCCGCACGGAGCAACGAAGACCCAATGCAGCCAAAAAATAAAGAAAAAAAAAAAAGAGACTTAAGGACATTTATCACAGGCAAGTTTTTCACGTACAAGAGGCCCAAGAAGAAAACAGAAATGCTAACAAGGGTGATGAGGATGAAAAGAGGACAGACTATGTTCCTGAATGAGAAGATTCAACATAAAGATCCCGTTTTCCCCATTTAATCACCATGTTTAATGTGACCCCCAAAACAATAGCAATGGCTTGGGAGTGGGATCTAACACAGTCACTGCTAATGTTTACAAGGAAAGCAAGCAGAAACACCAGGATGATGCTGAAGAAGAAAGGTGATGATAAATGACTAATCCTACCTGATGGTATAACACACTATAAAGTTACAATAATTCATCTGTGTGGAACCCACACATAGATAGATTATTGGGAGAGGTAAGAAAAGTCAGAAAACAAACTCAAATAAACATGGGAATTTAGTATGCCATGAAGGCAGCAAAACTAATCAGGAGGGCAACGTGAATGAGTCCATAAAATGATGCTGGGACTAGGCAGCCACACGGAAGAGAAAATTATACTGATTCTGAGCCAACCCCTCTCTAGCCGTGTGTGGGCCACATGTTCCCACATCTTTCTTCATCCATCTCAGCGCCTGCCCCACAAGGCTCCAGGAGGCAAATGGGGGCATACACACAGCTCTCAGCAA
Source organism: Tursiops truncatus (assembly GCF_011762595.2). Taxonomy (NCBI): domain Eukaryota; kingdom Metazoa; phylum Chordata; class Mammalia; order Artiodactyla; family Delphinidae; genus Tursiops; species Tursiops truncatus. The sequence continues at coordinate 38,120,661 of NC_047048.1, read as the reverse complement.
GTGCCCAGAAAATACCAGCTCCAGGGAGGAGCCTTCACCTTACACCAAAAGAAACACATTTTTAAAACAAGAAGATAAACATTCCACGGGAAAACATGAGAGACTCCTTTCGTTAATAATCTTGGAGAGCAGAAGCCTTTTCTATGTGTAACAAAACTCAGAAACCACTAAAGAACAGACTGAAAACTTGACTCCATAAAAATCAAAACTCAGAGGCACAGCTTCCCTGGTGGCGCAGTGGTTAAGAATCTGCCTGCCAATGTAGGGGACACGGGTTCGAGCCCTGGTCTGGGAAGATCCCACATGCCACGGAGCAACTAAGCCCGTGAGGCACAACTACTGAGCCTGCGTGTCTAGAGCCTGTGCTCCGCAACAAGAGAAGCCACGACAATGAGAAGCCCGCGCACCGCAATGAAGAGTAGCCCCCACTCGTCGCAACTAGAGAAAGCCCGCGCACAGAAACGAAAACCCAACACAGCCAAAAATAAATAAATAAATAAATAAATTTATTATTAAAAAAAAAACTCACAGGCAAACTGGCTAAATATGTACAGCTTTGTCAAAAAGGTCTATTTTTATCCTAAGTATATAAAAAATTCCTTCAAATCTGTAAAGAAAAAAAATCAAGCAATCCAAGAGGAAATTAGGCAAAGGTTATGAATAGGTGGTTCACTAAAAAGGAAATCCAAATGGCTTTGAAAACAGGAAAACATGATCACTCTCAGCTGGAAGGCAAATGCCCATTAAAACTACTATCAGATACAATTTTTCACCTATCTCATTAACAAACATAGAAAAATCTGATCTATTAAAAATACATAGCGGAGGGGCTTCCCTAGTGGCACAGTGGTTGGGAATCCGGCTGCCAGTGCAGGGGACACAGGTTCGAGCCCTGGTCTGGGAGGATCCCACATGCCACGGAGCAACTAAGCCCGTGCACCACAACTACTGAGCCTGCGCTCTGGAGCCCACGAGCCACAACTACTGAAGCTGGCATGCCTAGAGCCCATGCTCCACAACAAGAGAAGCCACCGCAATGAGAGGCCAATGCACCGCAGCAAAGAGTAGCCCCTGCTCGCCACAGCTAGAGAAAAGCCCGCGTGCAGCAACAAAAGACCCAACACAGCCAAAAATAAAATAAATCAAATAAATTAAAACAAAAAAACACAGCCGATCATCCCTTGGATATGAACACCCCATTTCTGTGAATTGATCATATATTCTGCAGAATGAAAATATATATCCATAAAGGACATTCACATTGTATTAGCAAAAGACTGGAAACAACTTAAATGCCCATCAACAGAAGACTGGATGACTAAATCACAGCAAATTCCTCCCATGATTCTGATAATTCTGAATCTATATCCAAGATGTAAAGTGAAAATGAAAACAGGGCAGAACAGTGTGAATTGTGTGCTCACTTGTGTTTAGAAAATAAAACAATGCATGTATATGCTTGTATTTACACAGAAGGTTTCGCAAAGATGCACAAGAAAATGGTAACAGCACCTGACCCTACAAGGGGATGTGGGTGGCTAGGATCGATGAAAGAACTTTCCTTTCATAATCTAAATCCATTTGTACCTTTAAAACTTTGTACCACAGTTAGAAATTTAAAAGTAATTTTTAGGGCTTCCCTGGTGGCACAGTGGTTAAGAATCCGCCTGCCACTGCAGGGGACACGGGTTCGAGCCCTGGTCCAGGAAGATCCCACATGCCACGGAGCAACTAAGCCCTCGCGCTGCAACTACTGAGCCTGCGCTCTAGAGCCCACGAGCCACAACTACTGAGCCCACGTGCCACAACTACTGAAGCCCGCGTGCCTAGAGACCGTGCTCCACAAGAGAAGCCACCACAATGAGAAGCCCGCGCACCGCAACAAAGAGCAGCCCCCGCTCGCCGTGACTAGATAAAGCCGGTGTGCAGCAACGAAGACCCAACACAGCCAAAAATGAAATGTATTTTTTTAAAAAGTAATTTTTTAAATCACATAAATTACAAATTGAACATTCATGATAGTGAAAAACTGCAAGTAACCTACACGTCCACCCATAGGGAAAGGGCATGTTCTTACCAGGCAGCTGTGTACAACCAAAAAGGGAGGTGATCTGTTTACTAGGTTGGAAAATGCTCCAAGGCAGATGGCCCAATGGAAAAAAGAGCGACTGAGAACAATACAGCTATGTGAGAGGGGGAAAAAACCCAAAGCAATAAACTATTTTTCTATGGAGGTATATTTGGTGTCTATGTACAGGAGGAACAATTATGAACATGGTAAGTGGTGATCCCTGCAAGCGAGGGAGGAGCAGCAGAACTGGGGGGAAGAGGTCAAAGAAAACTTCCGATGTACCTGGATTTCGTACTTAATCCAAGCTGAATACATTCATACGGTGCTTTAGCTCTTTTAAAAGGCCAGAGACACCGATGAAACGTTAGCAGGAGTGGCTTTGGCATGCTAAAACTATGAGTGATTTTTTTTTCCCCTGCTTCTTTTTACTTTTCTATCCTTCCCCAACACTCTGTGATGAGAAGGCACCGCCCGTACGATAAGAAGGAAAAAGGAAACGACTTCTCCGCTAACGGCGAGGGAGGCGGCGCCAGGCCCTCCGCCCGGCGCCCACTTACTTGTCTGGGACGCCGGGTGCTCCTGGCTCCTCTGGAAGGGGTACCTGAACAGCAGCTTATTGCCCCGGCTCCCCGAGCTCACCAGAATCACGCTGATGGGGCTGGTGTTGTCCCCCATCCCGCCGGGGGCCTGGGGAGGGGTCGGGCCGGGGCCAAGGCCGGGACGGGACGGGGGTGGGGGGCGGTGGGGACCCCCAGGTGGACGGGCCGGGGACGCGGAACAGAGCGCTCTAAGGACTGGTTGGGGGCGGGGGCCGAGGGGAGCCAAGCAGACGTCTCCCGCGCGACAGTGACGCAAACCAGGCTACCCCTAACGCGGCCGGCAACGCTCGCGAGATTCGCGCAACAGCACGGGGCAAACGCGCATAAAATGCTTGCGCGCGGACCGAAGGCGTTTGCGCAGGCGCAGGCTGCCGTGTGCGCAGGCGCGAGGCCGTCTCTGGGTGTTGTGCTCGTGCGCATGCGGGACGCGGCCCCTTTGTGGAGTGGGGAGAAGAGCCAGCGGGAAGGCTAGCGGGACTGTGTGGCTGGGTTAGTCGTACGGTTTAAGGAATCTTTCTCTAAATGTTGCTTTATTCGTTATAAAAGGAACACTTGCTTTGGGCAGAAAGTTCTTTCTTAGAAACATAAAGGACTAAAATAAAAAAGTAAAAAAAAAAAAATTACTTCAGTGGATCACGGACCTAAATGTAAGAGCTGACGCTGTAAAACTCTTAGGAGAAAACACGGGGGTTAAGTCCTCGTGACCTGGGGCTAGGCAGAGGTTTCTTAAATACGACACCAAGTGCACGAGCAACCGAAGAAGAAGTTAATTGTCCTGAATAGAGTTGCGAAATTTTGTGCTTCAAAGGACAAGACCAACAAAGTTAAAACAGCGCTCACGAACCGTGAGAAAATGTTTGCAAGTCATATATCTGATGAGGGAATTGTATCTAGAATATATATATTTTAAACTCTTACAACTCTACAAGAAAAAGACAAGTAGCCAACTGAGAAGTGGGCAAAAGATGTGAATAGATATTTCCCCAAGGAATATAGACAAGTAGCCTGGAAGTATGTGAAAAGATGCTCAAACATCATTCCTCGTTAGACAAACGCAAATCAAAACCAGAAAGAGAACACATCACACCCACTAGGATGGCTATAATCCAAAAGAAAAATGACAAGTGTTGGTGAAATTGGTATCTTGAGACACTGCTGGTGGGAATGTAAAATGATGCAGCTACTGTGGAAGACAGCCTAGCAGTTCCTCAAAAGGTTAAACATAGAGTACCCAATAAAATTAAAACATACATCCACTCAAAAACTTGTACTGTGTTCATAGCACCACTATTCATAATAGCCAAAAAGTGCAAACAACCCAACTGTCCTCCAACTGATGAATAGGTGAATCCAATAAGGTATAATCTATGCAATGGAACAGTATTCAGTCATAAAAAGGAACAAAGTACCGATACATGAGTGAGCCTTGAAAAAATAGATACTGTATGATTCCATTTATATAAATGTCCAGAATAGGCAAATCCTTAGAGACAGAAAGTAGATTAGGTTGTCTGGGGCTGGGGTAGTTGGGGGGGTGTGACTGCTAATGGGGATGGGGTTTCTTTTGGGTGATGAAAGTGTTCTAACATTGTGGTGATGGTCACATAACTCTCTGAATATACTAAAACCCGCTGAACTGCACACTTTGAATGGGTGGAATGTATGATACGTGAATTCTATCTCACAGTACAGCTGTTTTTAAAAAGTAAAAAAAAATCACCCCACCCACCCCATCCCAGTCTTCCCCCGGAGATTACTGTAGTGAACAGTCTACTGCAACTGTTTCCAAATCTTTTCAAGCACATCAGATGCATGAGAAAGTAACCAATGGGCTAAGGAATGAGATTTTCATTGCCAAAGTAACCTCTTGCACTGAAGATGACACAAACGTGTATTTTGCAGGACAGATTCATGGATTGAATCTGCCAGGCATCTGAAATGTCTCAGACGTTGCCCACCAACATATTGCCCTGCCCAGGGCTGCATAGCATGGACTTTATTTTTTCCCAAAATTTCAAAAAAAAGGAAATAGTGTGTTATGTTGCATTTTTTTGTTACTGAGGAGAAGAACTAACTGTATCACTTGATTATTTGCCAGAGCCTAAGAATTGCCTTCATGTTTCCTTTTGGGTTGTTTGTCCTTCTTTGATGTATTTTTATTTTGTGAGGGTTAGTTACCCTCTGTTACAGATTCTGCAAGCCTTTTTCCCAGTCTAGAATATATTGATTTTATGTATCATCAAAAGTTTTCTGAGTTCTCCCCCAGTTCCCATGAATGTCCCCAGAATGGAGACAAGGGCAAAGGAGCAGGATGTGAGGTTGGGAGAGCTGGGTAGATGGGCTAGCTGTGGTAATGGGGGCCTCCCCACAGGGGTGCTGGGAATCTGCGGGTGCCCAGACATAAGAACCAGGACTCTGACTCAGGCCTCCTTCCTCCAACTTCCCTGGACATGCTGCTGCCCCATTGGATGGTCCTATGGCCCCAGAACCTGGCTGTCCTTGGGCTGGGGGAAGGCCCAGACATGGAGAAACCATCATTCCTCAATTACCCACTCAGAGCCCTCTCCCCACTAGCAACCTTCACAAAAGTATCCATCGTTTATTTTTCTGGCTGTGTGGCTAATGTCTTTTTATTGTAACAAGCACTGGAATCCATGAATGGTGATGGGAGCTCACCAGGATCGCCGCTCCCAGGGGTCCTAGATACAACCCTTCCCAAGGCCCAGGTGCAGGGCTGTCGGAGGGCTGGACTGGAGGAAGCGGGGTCCGAGTCCCACATCACCTTCACTGGCAGCATCTCAGTCCATGTCTGTCTGTCTGTCTGCCTCACTGGGCTGTTAGGGAAACCAGGGCTCATGGTCACTCCCTGGCCAATCCAGCCTGGTGCCGGCAGCCAGAGGGACCGAGGGTAGGCTGGCCCTACTTTGGGCCTCAGGTTCCCCACCAGTAACAGCAGTGGGAACAAATGGTCTCCTGAACAATGATGTGCCCAGGCCCAGCCTCTGCTCACTGCAGGGTATGTCCTCAGACTCCTCCCTGCCAGCACCCCACACCTCTAAGTCCTCATTTTAAATTTAAATAACTCTCTTTAGTAACCTGCTTTTTGGAAGGTAAGTGGATTCTTGGAAACAGAAACTCTTGACCTTTCCTCCCAGCCTGGGTTCTCCCCCCACTCCCCGGGGCAGGGCAAAGAGGCTCCTTGGACGGCCAGGCCTTATCAGTCCTGCCACTTGGTCTGGGCCTGATAGAGCCACCACAGACTGCCAGAGGGCCAGGCGGGGCTCACAGACCCTATCTCAGACCCACCTTGACATCTCCACCATCTCTGCCCAGAAAGAATCATTCACCTACAATAGGAACCACAATAATCTTGAATTCATGCTGCTGTGTCCCAAGGTCACATGGTGACAGCTCATCCCTCTTAAGAGTGTGGTGGAGGCTATTCTAACCCCCACCCGAGGTTAAACCAGGGAAAATGGGGCTCACAAGGTACCTGACCCTGCCCAGGGTCACCCGGGGCTGCTTTTGGGTGAGGGTATGCAGATCCCTCCTCCGTCTTCTGCTGAGACCAGGGCCCTCTGAACTCAGGCCCAACTGCACAAGCTCAGAACAAGCCTGGGGCTTGGAATTCGGCCCAGAGGCCAGGAGGTTTCAGCACCCTGAAGTCCTGCACAAGCTCAGGCTCCTCTTGTTTCAGGCGGGGAATGCAAGGCCCAGAGACAGAAGACCTTGCCCACAACAAACCTTGGTCTCCTCTGCCCACTGGGGCTGGTCCCCCTCTACTGAAACTGAACGTGTTTCATAACCTTCCCGAGCCTCTGTTTCCTTACCTTAAAATATGTCATGATAATAAAATAAAACTTCTCTCACAGAGCTGTGAGGGTCAAATACCCAACAGGAAGAGTATCGGTCTATGCCCAGGACTTAGAAAGCACTTGGTAAATGTTAGCTAGGGCCACACAACAGACCTTACCTCACACCACACAAAATCAGTCCAAGGTGGACTGTTGCCCAGCTCAAAGGACCAAACAGTAAAGTTCTTAGAAACGTAATACAGAAGGTTCACTTCACGGAAGCCTTCAGTCCAACGCTTATTCCACTTGCTTAAAAACTTGAGGTAAAATTTGCACAACGTAAAATTAACCATTTGAAAGTGAACAGTTAATTCGGTGACATTTCATATATTCGTAATGGACGCAACCATCATCACTAACTAGTTCCAGAATATTTTCATCATTCCCCATCCTCCCCACTGCCCTCCCCGCAGCCCCTGGCACCCACTCATCCACTTCCTGTCTCTTTGGATTTGCCCGTTCTGGATGCTTCATATAAGTAGAATCACACAATATGTGGCCTTTCACGTCTGGCCTCTTTCACTTAATATCATGTTCTCAAGGTTCATCCATGTCAGGGTGTGTTGGTGCTTCATTTTTATGGCTGAATAATATCTCATTGTACGGAAGTATCATGATTTGTTGATCCATTCCTCCACTGATGGACATTTGGGTTGTTTCCACCTTTTGGCTGTTGTGTATAGAAAGGTACAACACTTTTTTTTTTTTTTTTTGCGGTACGCGGGCCTCTCACTGTTGTGGCCTCTCCCGTTGCGGAGCACAGGCTCCGGACGCGCAGGCTCAGTGGCCATGGCCCACGGGCCCAGCCGCTCCGTGGCATGTGGGATCCTCCCAGACTGGGGCACGACCCCGTGTCCCCTGCATCGGCAGGCGGACTCTCAACCACTGCGCCACCAGGGAAGCCCGAAAGGTACAACATTTTTAAACCCAATTTTAAAAATCACTAAATTTTATTGCATTAAAATTGTAAACTTCCATTCAAAAACAGTGCTAAGAGCGTGCAGGCAAGGTACAGACCTGGGGGATATAAGACACGTGAAACTGACAAGAACTTATATCCAGAATATTTTTAAAATTCCTATAAATCAATAAGACTGGCAACACAGTAGAAAAATGGCCATGACTTGGAAACTTCAAAAAAGAGGAAATCCAGGGCTTCCCTGGTGGCGCGGTGGTTGGGAGTCTGCCTGCCGATGCAGGGGACACGGGTTCGTGCCCCGGTCCGGGAAGATCCCGCATGCCGCGGAGCGGCTAGGCCCGTGACCCATAGGCCCGCGTACCGCAAAAAAAAAAAAAAAAAAAAAAGAGGAAATCCAAAGGACAGCAAATATGTGAACAGGGGCCCAAGCTCATCAGCGTTAGGAAAGTGCAAATTAAGACCATGTGAGAAACTAATACACACCCACCAGAATAGCTAAAATTTGAGACCAGGAGACCTACCACAGCAAACGTTTGTAAGGCTGTGAAGAACGAGGAACTCAACCATCACTAGGGGAATGCAAGGTGGTACAGCTGCTCCAGAAAGCGGTCTGGCATTAATTACTGAAGCTGAGAATTCCCATGCCCTAGACCCAGCAGCCCCGCCCCTAGGAATATATCTGACAGAACGTTCACTGCAGCATCATTCACAGCAACCAAGAACTAAACAACCCAAATGTCCATTCCCCAGTACCCTGTGTAACTTTGTGATATATTCCTACAAGGAAATACAACACAGAGATGACAATGAACACCCACAGCATCTCTGGCATGTCACAAACATGGGTGACAGAAGACACTGTACTGTTTCATGTACCTGAAGGCCAAAATCAGGCAAAACCAACTAAAGTGCCTAAGGACACATATTTGGGTAGTAAAAAGTTATTGAGGGACTTCCCTGGTGGCACAGTGGTTAAGAATCCGCCTGGGCTTCCCTGGTGGCACAGTGGTTAAGAATTTGCCTGCCAATGCAGGGGACACGGGTTCGAGCTCTGGTCCAGGAAGATCCCACATACTGCAGAGCAACTAAGCCCGTGTGCCACAACTACTGAAGCCTGCGTGCCTTAGAGCTTGTGCTCCACAACAAGAGAAGCCACTGCAATGAAAAGCCCTCGCACCGCAACGAAGAGTAGCCCCCGCATGCTGCAACTAGAGAAAGCCAGCGCACAGCAACGGAAGACCCAACGCAGCCAATAAAATAAATAAATAAATAAATAAATAAATAAATAAAATCTTAAAAAAAAAAAGAAAGTACTAAAAAAAAGAAAAAGAATCTGCCTGCCAATGCAGGGGACCCAGGTTCGAGCCCTGGTCCGGGAAGATCTCACCTGCCGCAGAGCAACTAAGCCCGTGCGCCACAACTACTGAGCCTGTGCTCTAGAGCCCATGAGCCACAACTACTGAAGCTCGTGAGCCTAGAGTCTGTACTCCTCAACAAGAGAAGCCACCGCAGTGAGAAGCCCACACACTGCAACAAAGACCCAACGCAGCCAAAACTAAATAAATAAGTAAATAATTTTTTTTTAAGTTATTGAAAAGCAAGAAGCTAAGTCAGGGTAGGGGTCACCTTTGGGGAGGATTGGGTTGCTGAATATGTGCCTTATAATAATTAATTAGGCTATGACATAATTCATTAGGCTATGATGTAATCTTGTGCTATATTTTACAATGAAAAAAGTAAAAAAAGAAAAGGGCTCCTGCCCACACCAATGCTTTGCAGGGCTTGGTTGTTTCAGAAGCAAAGTGGCTTCCTGTGGCTCCCTCTCTTATGGAGGCCAAGGATGGGGGGAGGTGCTGCTGGGAGAGAAACAGGAGGCCCTGAGGCCAGAGAGGAGGGGAGGACCGGCCCCATAGTGGGAGGCCTAGAGTCCACACTCATTACCTCCCACACTGGCTCCTGGCCACAGACCCCAGACACTGCAGCTGGGGGGCTTCTCCCAGACACATCCCTCACTGAGACCCTACTGTGCCTCCCCCTCTGGCAGACTTAATACCTTCACCTGGCAGGCCAGCTCCAGCCTCACCCAGGACCTCCAGACTCCCTCCCTCTGCGTGACCTTCCACCTGGCGCTCAGCCTCCTCTGTCTCCCTCGCTCAGTCTGTTTTCTCTGCCAGTCTGTCCATCTGTCTCTGCCGGTCTCCCTGCTGACACTTCTGCTTTCTAGGAGCTGAAGCCTCAGGATCAGGCTTACATACCCTTACGGAAGGCCCATATGCTGGTGGTGGCCCTGGAGTTTCCTTCTGAACCAAGCAACAGCCAGAGGTGACTGGGGAGGACCAGGCTCATCCCATTCTGGAACGAACCCAGAGAGACAAAGCCACACTCCCTGTGAACACCTGGGGCCCTGGAGTCAGCACTGCCAGGAGAGGTAGCAAGAAGCCTAAGGCCAGTGGAGGGTGGGCACCTCCCTGGGAGAGGGTGACCCTGTCACAGGAGAAGAGGGGCACAGCTGTGAAATGTAAGTAGGGAGAGACCGGGAAGGGGCTTCCATGAAGGCAGACTCTACCTCCAGGCCACAGACAGGCACCAACAGCCCAGGTGAGACCCCGCCCTCTCTGCTCAGCAGTGGGGAGGTATCCATCGGACTCAGCTCCTGCATTCAAACCTCCACACTCCCATCAAGCCCGGCTTGGACGTAGAAGAGACCAACATCGTGGCACAATAACGTGCCAAGCACAGTGTCTGACATACAGAAGGTGCTCAATCCTTGCTTATTCTTGTACACATTTTCCAATCAGAGGGCTTGTCTGAGCCTCACAATTTTCTCTAAGAATAGTTCAGCAAAATATCTGTGATCAGAACTCTCCACGCGGGAAACGTTTACCCATTCTGTAAAAAGTCTAATAGGCTTTTGTGCAGATAACTCTTTGACTAACTCCAGAATTCATACGGAAAGGCAAAGGAACCAGAATCACCAAAACCATTTTGGAAAAGAATAATGAGGGAGGAATGACATCACCCAGTCTTTTAACACCTTTATTGAGATAAAATTCACATACCATATATTCCACCCATTTAAAGTGTGCAATTCCGCGGGTTTTAGTATATTCAGAGAGTTTTGCAGCCATCAGCACAATTTTAGAACGTTTGCATCACCCCAAAAGGAAACCCATCCGCATTAGCAGTCACACCCCCCAACTACCCCGGCCCCAGACAACCTAATCTACTTTCTGTCTCTAAGGATTTGCCTGTCCTTGACATATATATAAATGGAATCATACAATATGTATTTTTAATTTTTTTTTTTTTTTTGTCTGTGGTGGGTCTTTGTTGCTGCATTCGGGCTTTCTCTAGTTGCAGCAAGTAGAGGCTACTCTTCGTTGTGGTGCGCGGGCTTCTCATTGTGGTGGCTTCTCTTGTTGTGGAGCACTGGCTCTAGGCCTGCGGGCTTCAGTAGTTGCAGCACTCAGGCTCAGTAGTTGCAGTACACGGGACCTAGAGAACGTGGGCTTCAGTAGTTGTGGCAGGTAGGCTCAGCAGTTGTGGCATGTGGGCTTTAGGGTGTGTGGGCTTCAGTAGTTGTGGCTCGTGGGCTCTAGAGCACAGGCTCAGGAGTTGTGGCACATGGGCTTAGCTCCACGGCATGTGGGATCTTCCCAGACCAGGGATCAAACCTGTGTCCCCTGCATTGGCAGGTGGATTCTTCACCACTGTGCCACCAGGGAAGTCCCACAATATGTATTTTTTCAAGGTTCATTCATGTACCAGTACTTTGTTCCTTTTTTTGATGGAATACTATTCCATTGCATAGATTATACCATGTTTGATTCAGCCATTCATCAGTTGAAGGACATTTGGGTTTTTTGCACTTTTTGGCTATTATAAATAGTGGTTGGTGCTACGAACACAGTACAAGTTTTTGAGTGGATGTATGTTTTCATTTTATTGGGTATATACTAAGGAATGGAATTGCTGGGTCATATGGGAACTCTATGTTTAACCTTTTGAGGAGCTGCCAGGCTGTCTTCTACAGTAGCTGCACCATTTTACATTCCCACCAGCAGTGTCTAAAGATTCCAATTTCACCACCTCCTCACCAACACTTGTTATTTGTCTTTTAAATATAGCCATTCTAATAGGTGTAGGTAAGGTTAGGGTTAGAGTTCAGGGTTAGGGGTTTTGATTATAGCCATCTTAGTGAGTGTGCTCTGTTTGGTTTTGATTTGCATTTCCCTAATGAGTAACGATGCTGAGCATCTCTTCATGTGCTTATTGGACATCTGTATGTTTTCTTTAGAGTATTGTCTATTAAAGTCCTTTGCCCAGTTTTCAATTAGTTTTTTGTCTCTATTTTTCAGTTGTAAGTTTTTTTATATTGTGGATCAGTCGCTTATCAGATGTATGATTTGCAAATATTTTCTCCCATTCTTGGGACAGGATCTAATTTTAAGACCGAACATAAAGTTTACAGTAATAAACACAGTGTGATTTTGGTGAAGGATAGACACATAGATCAATGGAACAAAATAGAGAGTACAGAAATAGACCTGTAGAAATATGTCAAATTAATCTTTTACAAATGAATTAGAGAAGGCAATTCAATAGAGAAAGTATAGTGTTTTCAACAAAAGGTGCTAGAAAAATTGAACACTCATAGGCAAAGAAAAAAAACCTGGACATAAACCTCACACTTCATACAAAAATTATCTCAAAATGGATCATGGATCTAAGTGTAAAATATAAACTATGAAACATGTAGAAGAAACCATAGATAAAAGTCTCTGTGACCTGGGATTAGGCAAAGAATTCTCAGGCATGACTCTAAAAACATGAATCTTAAGAGGAAAACTTGATAAATTAGACTTCATCAAAAATAAAACTTTGGGGCTTCCCTGGTGGCGCAGTGGTTGAGAGTGCGCCTGCTGATGCAGGGGACATGGGTTCGTGCCCCGGTCCGGGGAGATCCCACATGCCGTGGAGTGGCTGGGCCCGTGAGCCATGGCCGCTGAGCCTGTGCGTCCGGAGCCTGTGCTCTGCAACGGGAGAGGCCACAACAGTGAGAGGCCCACGTACCGCAAAAAAATTAATTAATTAATTAATAAAAAATAAAACTTCGGCTCCGCAAATGACACTATTAAGAAAATGAAGTGACAAGCTACAAACTAGGAGGAAATATTTGCAAATTGCATATCTGACAAATGATTGCACCCAGAATATATACAGAACTCTCAAAATTCAACAATAAGAAAACAAACAACCCAATTTTAAAATGGTCAAAAGACCAGAAGAGATATTTCACCAAAGAGAATATATGGGACTTCCCTGGTGGTGCGGTGGTTAAGAATCCGCCTGCCAATGCAGGGGACACAGGTTCGAGCCCTGGTCCGGGAAGATCCCACATGCAGCGGAGCAACTAAGCCCATGCGCCACAACTACTGAGCCTGCGCTCTAGAGCCTGCGAGCCACAACTACTGAAGCCTGCATGCCTAGAGCCCGTGCTCCGCAACAAGAGAAGCCACCGCAATGAGAAGCCCGTGCACCGCAATGAAGAGTAGCCCCTGCTCACCACAACTAGAGAAAGCCTGTGCACAGCAGCAAAGACCTAACGCAGCCAAAAATAAATAAATAAATAAATAAATAAATTAATTAATTAATTAAAAAGAGAATACATGGATGGCAAATAAGCCCATGAAAAGATGCTGCACATCACTGGCCATCAGGGAAACACAAATTGAAGTCACAATGATATATTTTCTCACAACCATCAGAACGACTAACATGTAAAGATTCTGACAAAGATGCACGGACACTAGGACTTCCCTTCATTGCTGAGTGGAATGCAAAACGGTAAAGCCACTCTGGAAAACAGTTTAGTGGTTTCTTACAAAGTTAAACATACAGTTAGTACATGAACCAACAATCCTACTCCTAGATATGGTATCATCCCAGAGAAATAAAAACTTATGTTCACATAAAGACCTACACAAGAATGTTCATAGCAGCTTTATTTGTAATAGCCCCAAACTGGAAAAAGCCCACATGTTTGAGTGGGAGAATGAATGAACATTAGTACCGTGGAGTACTACTCTGCAATAAAAGGAAGCCAACTACTGATACCGGCAATAACATGCATGGATCTCAAGGGTATTATTCTAAGTAAAAGAAGCCAGTCCTACAAGATGACATGCCGTATGGTTCCATTTATAGGATATTCTTGAAAAAGACAGAATTATAGTGGTTGTCTGGGTTTAGGGGACAGAGGAAGGTGAGACTGCAAAGGGGCAGCCTGTGGGAGTTTTGGGGCTGATAGAACTGTTGTGTGTCCTGACTGTGGTGGGGTTACACAAATCTACACACATGTCAAAATTCACAGAGCAGTACATTTAAAAAAATCAACTGTATTGTATGTTGAAATAATAACGTGGTGAGCAACAGAGTAGTCCCCAAAAGCACATGACATTAGGATTCTCTTATTGACCAGCCACCTCCTCCAGCTTTTCAGGAACAGAACCAGTCAGTACCTCCCTCCTCAGGGCCCACTTGGCAAAACCATTGCTTTCTTGGAGGAAACCCAGGGATCCTAGAGCCAGTGTCTGTGGGGGAGGGGGGTGCGGGGGGGATGCTGGCATGTGGGTCCAGCCACAGGACCCACCGAGGAGCAATGCAGGCAGCACGGGCACAGGCCAGCCGAGGAGGGTGTGTGGGCACTGCTCCTCTGGCTTCTCCCATTTTGTGATTCTGAAATGGACAAGGGCAGTGCAGCACTGGGCTGCCTGGGCCCCTATCTCCCCTGGAGTCTGGTCAGGCTGCGGCCAACGCCCCCTTTAAGGCCCAGCAAGGGCAGCCGGAGTGATAGCCCCTCACCCCACCAGGCCCACCGGGCCCTGACTGCCCACTGTCACTGGATCTGATAAGAGACCCACCCCCCATGGCCCCCTCCCCTCTCCCAGCGATGACCACAGCCTGGCCCCCACCCTGGCTCCACATATATAAGGGGACCCTGGGGGCTGAGCACCACGGACACCAGTTCTCAGCATACCCAGCTCCCACTCAGCCGCCACCATGTCTCTGACCAGGGCTGAGAGGACCATCATCGTGTCCATGTGGGGCAAGATCTCCACACAGGCAGACATCATCGGCACCGAGGCCCTGGAGAGGTGAGCACCAGTTGGGCTGGGATGGAGCCTGGTAGGGGACAGTGTGGGTCACTGAGGACAGGGGTCAGTAGGAGGGGTCAGGGAGGATAGGTCAGCAAGGAGCGTCAGTGAGGAGGGGCAGTGAGGAGGAGGCAGTGAGGAGGGGACAGTGAGGAGGGTCAGTGAGGAGGGGACAGTGAGGAGGGTCAGTGAGGAGGGTCAGTGAGGAGGGGACAGTGAGGAGGGACAGTGAGGAGGGGACAGTGAAGAGGGTCAGTGAGGAGGGGTCAGTGAGGAGGGGACAGTGAGGAGGGACAGTGAGGAGGGGACAGTGAGGAGGGTCAGTGAGGAGGGTCAGTGAGGAGGGACAGTGAGGAGGGTCAGTGAGGAGGGGACAGTGAGGAGGGTCAGTGAGGAGGGGGCAGTGAGGAGGGTCAGTGAGGAGGGGACAGTGAGGAGGGACAGTGAGGAGGGGGCAGTGAGGAGGGTCAGTGAGGAGGGCACATATGCAGGTTCAGTGAGCACGAGCAGCGGTGAGGCGGGTGCTCGGCGGTCAGCGAGCAAGAGAAGGGGCATGGGGAGGGTGACGAGGGTCGATCGTGTCCCTCCCTCAGCGCCCAGCACCCAGGTCTCCACAATCATTGTTGATTGAATGAGTGAGTGAAGGATGGAACGAATGACTGGAGGACAGGGCGGTGAGGGTGAGGTGGGCCGGGCCATACTGGAGCTGGGGCAACAGCTGAAGTCCGCGATACCGATCCTGTGTGTCTTTAAAATGTTCATATTGGGGTCAAGTTGCACTTTTTGCCCTAATATTTACGTTTTAACTCCCGCGTGCAAACGTGACGTGTCCCGGCCCGGCCCGCCCCGCCCGCAGGCTCTTCTCCAGCTACCCCCAGACCAAGACCTACTTCCCGCACTTCGACCTGCACGCGGGCTCCGCGCAGCTGCGCGCGCACGGCTCCAAGGTGGTGGCCGCCGTGGGCGACGCGGTCAAGAGCATCGACAACGTGGCGGGCGCCCTCTCCAAGCTGAGCGAGCTGCACGCCTACGTGCTGCGCGTGGACCCGGTCAACTTCAAGGTGGGCGCGGGGCGGGGTCCGGGGCGGGGCGGGGTCCGGGGACGGGGCTGGGTGCTCGCCGCTCGCGCCGCGCCCGCCCTGAGCCACCCTGTCGCCCCAGCTGCTGTCCCACTGCCTGCTGGTCACGGTGGCCTCGCACTTCCCCGCTGACTTCACGGCCGACGCGCACGCCGCCTGGGACAAGTTCCTGTCCATCGTGTCCCGCGTCCTGACCGAGAAGTACCGCTGAGGATGCCTCCCGACCCCCAGGGCAGGCTTCGAGCCCTCCCCTTCCCCTGCACCCTCTTACGATTCCACCCGGGACCCCCAATAAATGGATGAGGATGGAGGGAGCCTGGTTGTGCGTCTCAGTATTGGGGGAAGCGGAGGAGAATGAAGGGAGGGAATGGAGGCTTCGCAGGAACACTGCCCACCCTAGTGTCACCCCCGGCCTGGAGGTCACTCCCAGGGTGCTTTGGGGGCGGTCCTTGGTCCTGAGGACCCCAGAGTCGCGACCGGAGGGAGCAGAACAGCCCAGGACCGCCCACGCCGTTTTCTCGGGTCAGACCTGAGTTTGTGCCTCTTTCCCGCCTCCCAAATCACCCAGTCTGTCGCTTCAGTCAGCGTATTGTGTGTATGTGTAGGGTATGTGTAGGGTATGTGTAGGGACTCAGGGGCCTTTCCTCAAAGCTTGTTGTCACAGCTCAGGCACTGAGAGGACCCTTGACACCTCCTGGCCCTCCGCGCTCTTTCTCCCAATCCCTCCATCAGCTCCCTGTGGAATAATTGTAGATCCCCCTGAAGTCTGCAGCCAAGACACACACACACACACACACACACACACACACACACGCGCGCGCGCGCGCGCGGCGTGATTCAGTTCCTCCGCGGTGACAGGGACCTGGGTTGGCAACCAGGGTCCCCAGGTTCCCGCCGCGCTCCTGAAGATAAGGGCGGGCAGGGCGCCGGGGGGCAGGGCCGCTATAAGGAGGCCGGGACTGCGGGCGCGGCACCCAGAGCAGCCACGCCAACGCCATGCTCAGCGCCCAGGAGCGCGCCCAAGTAGCACAGGTCTGGGACCTGATCGCCGGCCACGAGGCGCCCTTCGGGGCGGAGCTTCTGCTCAGGTGGGTTGGGGCTGGGTCTCCAGAATCGTAGCGAGGCGGAGACTGGGGTGTTGGGCCTGAGTCGGGAGGGGGGCGGGCCTGACCGGGGGTTCGCGGGGTCTGGGCGGCGCAGACGCTGGAGGGACCGCCCTCCCTCTTCACCCTTGCTCCCGCAGGCTCTTCACGGTGTACCCCAGCACCAAGACCTACTTTAAGCACCTGGGCGACCGCCCTGACGAGGTGCAGCTGCTGAGCCACGGACAACGTGTGCTCGAGGCGGTGGGAGTGGCCGTCCGGCACATGGACAACCTGCGCGCGGCCCTGAGCCCGCTTGCCGACCTGCACGCACATGTGCTGCGCGTGGACCCCACCAACTTCCCAGTGAGCCACCCCGGGACGTAGCAGGGTTCGCGCGCGCAGCCGAGGCGGGGAGGCATTCGGCAAGGAATTGGCGAGGACAGAGCTCTTCTCACCGGCCTTTTCTCCCGCAGCTGCTGATCCAGTGTTTCCAGGTGGTGCTGGCCTCCCACCTGCAGGGCGAGTTCACGGTGGAGATGCAGGTGGTGTGGGATAAGTTCCTGACGGGCCTGGCGGTAGTGCTGACAGAAAAGTACCGCTGAGTTCTGTGCCCCGGGTCTAGGTCTGCGCATGTCAATAAACAAGCCTCAAAAGTCTGGACCCCGCGCAGGTGTGGTCTTTGGGGAGCAGGCGGACTGACGTCACAGTTGCGGGCAGAGAAGCTCCGGGTCCTGAGGGGAGCCTCGCGGAATCTTAGGGCAGGATCCCCAACCTTTGCTGACAATGGAACCAGGGGCACAGGAACGGGACCTTGGGCACTCAACAAACCCTGAACGAGGACAGTTCCCGGTCTGACAGTCTGGGGGTCCGGGCTGGGTGTGTACACCCAGAGGCTTGCACAGAACAGTTGCCCTCCCGGGGCAGGGGAATGTGGTGGGGCCGAGCGCGTGCTCGGATGGGGGAAGGGTCTTCGGCTTCACCTCGCATCTGGCACCCGTGCGGTGCCATACCATTTCCAAAGCACGTTCTCATTCACACACTAATTCGTCTCCGTCCCTACCTCACTCCAGGAGCCGCAAGCCTGAATCTTCGCCTCTTTAACAGATAGGCGGGGCACCGAGGCCTAGGGGGCAAGTTCCTGGCCTGAGGCCAAACAGACTTCGTGGCCTAGGGCTCCACAGACCCTCATCTCTGTTCTTTCCCATCTTCTCCCCTACTTCCAGCACTCACTCTGTAGTTGCCTTGCCCTGGTCCAAGTTAGTCCCTTCCTCTGAATCTCCTGGGGCAGGGGGTGGGGGTAGGACGGAAGACCTCTACGGCCACAACCCATGTCACGTCAACATGAGGTGGGATACTAGGCTTGTCCCTAAGCGAGCTGAGCCTGATGCATCCGACGGAAAATCCCCAACTGCGCTGGGTCTTTTAAATAATTTAGAAGATCCTAATGCAGGGTGGGTGCCTGGCAGGCCCACGGCCACCCAAACCCCACCCCAGCTCCAGCCGCCCCGCTCAGTCTCTGGGGTCCCTGGGCCATGGCGCCCACCTTACACACACACACACACACACACACACACACACACACACACACACACGTGCCCTGTCAATCTCTCTTCCCTCTGCAGCACTGGTGCAGGGATCTTAGTGCTCCATTTAGAGCCTTTGCAAATGCAGGAGCCTGACCCTGGGAGCTCTCCAAACTCTGAATGAGAATGGTTCCCCGGCTGATAATCTCACATCTGTGCAGGGCTGGGAAGTGGGGGACCAAGTCCAAAGCAGGGGGTGGGGAGGGGCTGCTGGATGCCAAGCCCTGACCCTGGCTGAGTGGAATGCCCCCACTGTCCATGACAACACCTGCTAACCCGCGCTGTGCCAGGGCCTGCCCACCATTGTGGGTACGATGCTTAAAGGACTTCCCCCCTGTTACATTCTGCACCCACATTATTTACATGGGCAGTTTACAGCTCTTCATCCTGGGGAAAAGTTTAGTGCGAAAGCAGCTTGTTTCACTTCGGAAAAGACTGTGCTCCTCTCCAAGACTGGCAAATAGACACCTCGAGGCTACACCAGCTAGGGACAAACTCGGGTGCCAGTGGGTTTGCGTGGCTCGGAAATGTGTGTGAGCTCCCAGACCCACAGGAGCGGGAAAAGAGTGGGCCCCAGGACTGGGTGGGGCCCACTTGGGACTCCAGCACTCCCGCACTCTCTCGAGACCGAGCTTGCCAGGCTGGCACCTCCTGGCCCTGTGCCAGCCAATGAGCACGGCACGATCGGGCGTGCCCCTCGCACCCCAGGCATAAAGGCTCGCGCACTCCCAGCCCTGCACGCTTCTGGTCCTGACCCAGACTCAGAGAGAATCCACCATGGTGCTGTCTCCCGCCGACAAGACCAACGTCAAGGGCACCTGGTCTAAGATTGGCAACCACAGTGCAGAATATGGCGCAGAGGCCCTGGAGAGGTGAGCAGCCCATCTGCCCGGCTGGGACTGGGGCCGGTCGCCCCCGTCACATCCTGGTCCTGGGCCGACCGGCCTAAGCCTGGCTCTCCCGTCTCTTCTCCACTCAGGATGTTCATAAACTTCCCCAGCACCAAGACTTACTTCTCCCACTTCGACCTGGGACACGGCTCCGCCCAGATCAAGGGGCACGGCAAGAAGGTGGCCGACGCGCTAACCAAAGCCGTGGGCCACATAGACAACCTGCCCGATGCCTTGTCTGAGCTGAGCGACCTGCACGCCCACAAGCTGCGTGTGGACCCGGTCAACTTCAAGGTGAGCTCGCGGGCCGGGTCGGGAGAGATCTGAGCTAGCAAGGCAGAGAGTGCGGTGGGGTTCCAGAGGTGGAGCACGGCGGCATTCCCCCAACCCCGCGGCCCCTGACACCCCCTCTCTCCGCAGCTCCTGAGCCACTGCCTGCTGGTGACCTTGGCTCTCCACCTCCCCGCCGATTTCACGCCCTCGGTCCATGCCTCCCTGGACAAGTTCTTGGCCAGTGTGAGCACCGTGCTGACCTCCAAATACCGTTAAGCTGGAGCCTCCGCGATTCCTATCCTGGCCTGGGGCCCTCTGGCGCTCTGGGCACCCTCACTTCCCGATCTTTGAATAAAGTCTGAGTGGGCTGCAGCCTCTGTAGCCTCAGTTCTCTGTGTCCACAAACCGTGCTGGGGTCGGGGTGGTTCCCAGCAACGAGGAATGGGAGGGCTGAGGAGGGATGGGAGCTAAGGCTGAGGCCTCCCAGAATCTGCTGAACCAAGCTCTGACTTGCAAGGGCTCTGCCCGAGGTGGGTAGTCCTAAAATGGCACCCTGTTTTGCAGTTTCTCTGATCCCCCTTAAAGATACAGTTAGGGGCTTCCCTGGTGGCGCAGTGGTTGGGAATCCGCCTGCCGATGCAGGGGACGCGGGTTCGTGCCCCGGTGCGGGAGGATCCCACATGCCGTGGAGCGGCTGGGCCCGTGAGCCATGGTCGCTGGGCCTGCGCGTCCGGAGCCTGTGCTCCGCAACGGGAGAGGCCACAGCGGTGAGAGGCCCGCGTACCGCAAAAAAAAAAAAAAAAAAGATACAGTTAGATACAAACAACAAACCACACAAATAGGCTTTTTGTGGGGTCTCCCGGCAGTTCTGCCTTGGTGCTGTGAGCAACCTTCACAAAGGCCCCCGTCCCGCGCGCCAGTGCCCTGGACTCCATGCTGGAACCTTGCACACCCCACCCACCCTGTAGCCCTTAGGGACCCTATCAGCACCTCCAGCCAAGCCCCCATCTTCAGGGCAACACCCAGCGCTGGATAAAAGTTTGGGGAGAGTGGTGGGGCCCCTGCTCACCACTTTCTTTCTGGACAAGGACCTCTTCGAACAGCTGGGGAGTGGCTTCCCCCTCTCCACCACACACTCTTCCTCTGCCCCACAGCCCAATTCGCTTTCATTTAAATATAGAAAAACACTGAAGAATTAAATTAAAATCCACCCATGTTTTTTTTCACACACACACGCACACCCTTTTTGTGTGATTCAAAGGAGAGAGAGAATCCCTCTGTCCTGTCCACCTAACCCCCGCAGAAAGAGCCAAGGCTCACAGTTTGGGACTGACCCCACTGGCTCCTATCCTGCGCTGAGGGGACACAGCTACATCTACAACTGTACTTTTTTTTTTTTTTGGTCAAAAATACTATTCTACCTTAGGCATATTTTTCTTCAACCTGCTCTTCTCACTGAACTGTGCCTCCTCTACCTGTCTTCTGGCCAATTCATTCGGCTCTGTCTCACTTCATATATTTGTTGGTCATTTTGATATTTCCATTAATTTCCTGTTAAAATCCTCTGTCAATCGTTCTCATAAGTCATTTGTCTTTTCCTTATATCTTTGTGGGAGGTCTTCCCATATTGTGAATGTAAGACATCAGCTGAGAAATGTTCCTCAAATCTTGCCTTAAAAGGGCCGGGGTGGGGACTTCCCTGGCGGTTCAGTGGTTAAGACGCCGCACTTCCAGTGCAGGGTGCACGGATTCGATCCCTGGTCGAGGGACTAAGATCCTGCATGCCCCGCGGCTCACCACCACCCCCCAAAAAAAGGCTGGGGTGCAGCAACTACCACCCTGGAAGAAGAAACTTGAACCCGGAGCCCCCCAGCCGGAGGGATTCCAGTAGAGATTTGTTGAGGACATGTCAGCGATGCGCACACGTCTTGTGTGCATCCGTCTCTGGCCTGAACTAGACTCACCGAATCGCCCATTCATTCACTGATTCTGCCCAAATTTAAAATGCCTAGTGTGTGCCAAGCCTAGGTCCAGGGTGGGTGGGACGGGCTGACCTACTCCCTTCTTCCATCCCTCAGGGGTTCTAAAGGGTGGAAGAGCGGACATCCACCCCGCTCCACAAACCGGCCCCCGCCAGCTGGGACCAGGATAGCACTTCCGGGGAAGGTGGACGCAGCGGGCGGGAAGCAGCCGGTGGGAGGGCGAATACCCTGGCCAGAGTCTCCAGGTCCCTCCCCAAACTGGGAGCGAAGCACGCACCGCCCAGCCAGGCGCAGACATTGCGCCGCGCGCCCCCTGCTGTCCAGGTCCATAGGCGCATCCCGGCCCCGCGCCAGCCAATGAGCGCGCCCGCGATCGGGCGTGCCCCTCGCGCCCCAGGCATAAAGGCTCGCGCACTCCCAGCCCTGCACGCTTCTGGTCCTGACCCAGACTCAGAGAGAACCCACCATGGTGCTGTCTCCCGCCGACAAGACCAACGTCAAGGGCACCTGGTCTAAGATTGGCAACCACAGTGCAGAATATGGCGCAGAGGCCCTGGAGAGGTGAGCAGCCCATCTGCCCGGCTGGGACTGGGGCCGGTCGCCCCGTCGCATCCTGGTCCTGGGCCGACCGGCCTAAGCCCGGCTCTCCCGTCTCTTCTCCACTCAGGATGTTCATAAACTTCCCCAGCACCAAGACTTACTTCTCCCACTTCGACCTGGGACACGGCTCCGCCCAGATCAAGGGGCACGGCAAGAAGGTGGCCGACGCGCTGACCAAAGCCGTGGGCCACATAGACAACCTGCCCGATGCCTTGTCTGAGCTGAGCGACCTGCACGCCCACAAGCTGCGTGTGGACCCGGTCAACTTCAAGGTGAGCTCGCGGGCCAGGCCGGGAGAGATCTGAGCTAGCAAGGCAGAGAGTGCGGTGGGGTTCCAGAGGTGGAGCACGGCGGCACTCCCCCAACCCCGCGGCCCCTGACACCCCCTCTCTCCGCAGCTCCTGAGCCACTGCCTGCTGGTGACCCTGGCTCTCCACCTCCCCGCCGATTTCACGCCCTCGGTCCATGCCTCCCTGGACAAGTTCTTGGCCAGTGTGAGCACCGTGCTGACCTCCAAATACCGTTAAGCTGGAGCCTCCGCGATTCCTACCCTGGCCTGGGGCCCTCTGGCGCTCTGGGCACCCTCACTTCCCGATCTTTGAATAAAGTCTGAGTGGGCTGCAGCCTCTGTAGCCTCGGTTCTTTGTGTCCACGAACCGTGCCAGGAGTCGGGGTGGCTCTCTTTGCCTTGGACCAAGCAACTCTCCGAGGCAGGTAAAGAGCGGGAAGGGGAAAACAGTACAGAAGAGGGACGGAGCCGGTCCCACTGCCACTGCCTGGGATTCTCTGGGCAGCCCTCACCCTCACCCTGGAGTGACTTGCTGAGTACATCCTCCCTTTACCGAATTCCAGAGACTTGCGTATTCATCGCGGGTTTGCTCAAATAATGGGTTTGTTTCCTGTCTTTACATTTTATGGCACATACACTTGTGCTGAGAGTTGGTGGACCTCCAGCCTAGGACCTTGGAGCTCTCCCAGGGCTCTTCCCAGAGTTGGGTGGTGGGGAGAACACAGAGATCACACTTCTTCAGAGGCTCACTGAGTACCCCCTCTCCATCAAGTGCCTCCCAAGTACATGCACAGTCTAGAGGAAATTGGGGTGAGCAGTGCCATTGCAGAGCCAGGCAATTTCCTGCATATGCCCCTTTCACCTGGTACACCCCCCAGGACACTCACAGGGTCTAAAGGACTGATTTGGGGGGCCCAGCTCAGGATCCACTGCATCACCCTGAGGCCCACTGACTCACCCCAGTGCAGCAGTGGAGAAGAGAGCCCGGGGGGTGGGGTGGGGGTGTGGGCGCCTGCACTCCGATGTGCTTCCTTCCCATGGAGAATGCCCCTAGTGCCCAGTCCTGGTAGTCGTCCAGCCCTGAGCCCCCGACTGAGAGCAGTGTCCTTTCTTCCCTGGGCCCAAGTGTCATCCTCAGAAAATGCGATGGCAGGTTCCCTGACTCAGCGTGTCATGCTTTTAGCACAGCTGGTGGCACAGTATGAGCTCTGTAAGAGGCAGTCTTCCTTATTTTACTATTAGGAAAAATGAGGGCCTGGGCTAAAAGTGGAAACAACCCAGATGTTCATCAACAGATGAGTGTACAAAATGTGATCTATCTATCCATAAAATGGAATGTTATCCGTCCATAAAAAGCAACGAAGTGTCAATACATGCTACAACATGGATAAACCTTGGAAACGTGCTAAGTGAAAGAAACCAGACACAAAAGACCATATATTGCATGATTCTATTCACATGAAATGTCCAGAATACGCAGATGCACAGAGACAGAAAGACTGGTAATGGCCAGGGGCTGGAGGGCAGGGGTTATGGACTGACGGCTAATGGGGACAGAGTTTCTATTTGGGACGATGAAAACGTTCTGGAACTGGACAGTGGTAATGGCTGCACACACTCTGAATGTAATTAAAGACACTGAATTGTACACCTTAAAATAGCTAAGACAGTAAATTTTATGTTACATGAATTTCAACGCAATTTAAAAAAACAAAAGGATGTATAGTGATGCCTGGCACAGCATGAGTGCTGCATAGGTATTAGCTATTATTTTGGGATATATCCTAGGCACCCATTATAAATGCTCATTGTCAGAAAGGGGCGTCTGTTATGAACCAGGCACAACCTTGGAAAGAAGAAATTGTTACCTTCCTTATATTCCATAAATGAGAAAATAGACTCAGAAAGGTGTCATAATAGACTCGGGAGGGAGGTAGAATAAGCTGACGTTCAATGCCAAAATCCACGCTAAAAT
Organism: Tursiops truncatus; assembly: GCF_011762595.2. Classification (NCBI taxonomy): domain Eukaryota; kingdom Metazoa; phylum Chordata; class Mammalia; order Artiodactyla; family Delphinidae; genus Tursiops; species Tursiops truncatus. The sequence continues at coordinate 38,096,305 of NC_047048.1, read as the reverse complement.
TCAGGGCAACCTAATATTAATGATACATACTAAATATTAGTTTCCATAGAGTAAACCTTCAAAAATACGGGCCTCAGGGTCCAGGGCGATTAGGAAGGCCCCAGGTCGGAGCAGACGCTCCGTGGAGCGCTCCGGGCCCCTGGGGCCAGATTCTGCGACCAGAGGCACGGCGAACCCAGGAGGCCAAGGGGACCGCGGTCCGATACGCGCAGGCGCAACCCGGACTTTATCAAGGCTCCGAGCGCGCGGCCGGGCGGGCTCCACGATGGTGCTGGAGGCGGCGGACCGGGCTGCGGTGCGCGCGCTGTGGCTGAAGCTGGGTAGTAACGTCGGCGTCTACACGACCGAGGCCCTGGAGAGGTGCGCACAGGCCCCGGGCTCCCCTGCCTTCAGCCCGCTCGGGAAAGCGTCCTCCTTCCTCCCCAGCCTGACTCGCCGTTCCTCCCGCAGGACCTTCCTGGCCTTCCCTTCCACCAAGACCTACTTCCTCCACCTGGACCTGAGCCCCGGCTCCGCCCAGGTCAGAGCGCACGGCCAGAAAGTGGCCGACGCGCTGACCCTCGCCGTGGACCACCTGGACGACCTGCCCAGCGCCCTGTCGGCTCTGCGTGAGCTGCACGCGCATAAGCTGCGCGTGGACCCCGTCAAGTTCCAGGTGAGCTCGCCGGCGGGGTCTGACCCCTGTCGCCGGGGGAGGGGGCTCCCGTCAGGGAAGGGGGGTGCACCCGCGTGGAAACGACTCCCTCTCCGCAGCTGCTGGTCCACTGCCTGCTGGTGACCCTCGCCCGGCACTACCCCGGAGACTTCAGCCCCTCCCTGCAGGCCTCGCTCAACAAGTTTCTGAGCCACGTGATCTCGGCGCTGGCCCCCAACTGTCACTAAACTGAAAGGGTGGTCGCGTGGGGCTTGTGTTTGAGTAAAGTCCGCGGACAAAGCCTCGGGTGCGCGAGTGTTCTCTCTAGGCGAGCGCGCCCTGGGCCTGACAGGGGGCGGGGGCGCCCCTCCTAAATGAAGTAGGGGTCTGAGGAAGCCCGAGTCTCACACTACCAATTGTCAGATCCCAGCAGGACGCCCCCCGAACCCCGGCAGCCTGAGGCAAGTCTGGACAGCGGGTCCCAAATCCCAAGTGGTAAACCCCGACTAGCCATGCCCTTGGGCGCGACCACTTAGCGGTGCAGACCCGGGGCTTCGGCCACTCGGGAAGGGGTGGCAGGTGGCGGTCATGGTCGCAAGCTGGCGAGGCCGGACCCTCCTCCGGGCTGCCCACTTCGGACACCTCAGATCCACCTAGAAGCGCGCGGCACAGCCTGGGAGAAAATTAGGGACCGGCGCCCCTGCCGGCGCGGACCGGAACTGCGCCGGTAGCCTTGGGGTCAAAGGCACCTTTGCCAGACTCTGGACCTGGTGGAAGGAGGTGGCTCCTGCAGCGGACAGGGCGGAACAGGGAGCCGGCAGAGAGCCCTGCCCACATGCCACACTTCTCAGGAAGCAGACCTCAGAGCGTCTTCCTTTAAAAAATTCGGAGAACTACTCCACTTGCTGCACCTGCCTGTGTATCCCAGTGGGCTCAGCACATCCATTATTCCTTCACTCCCCACTTGACACATGGGGAAACTGTGTGAACAATGGAGGGCATGGGAGTCCCATCCAAGAGTACATGTGTGACATGCACAGACAGAAGTCCCCTCTTATCCTGAGGGATATATTCCAAGACCCCCAGTGGATGCCTGAAACCTCAGTACTGAACCCGAAGCATGCTATGTTTTGTCCCATATGTACACACCTATAGTAAATTTAATTTATAATTAGGTACAGTAAGAGAGTAACAGCAATAACTAATAAGACAACGACAACAATGTACTGTAATAAAAGCTATGTGAATGTGGTCTCTTTCAAAATATCTTGCCGTGCAAATTTGATACCTTTTCCATCTCAATACCAGAGCAGTTACCACGCACTGCAGCTGTAACTTTTGCAGTTTGAAGTGCGACAGCAAAACAGCATGAATTTTTTTCCTTCTTCACAATTTCACAGATAGAAGATTCGTTCTTACCATAGATCTTCGCAACCTCAGCATACGATTTTTTTCTTTCCTTATTGTCTGGAACTTTTAGCTTTTATAAAAAAGTTAATTTTTGGCTGTGTTGGCTCTTTGTTGCTGTGTGCGGGCTTTCTCTAGTTGCAGAGAGCGGGGGCTACTCTTCGTTGCGTTACACAGGCTTCTCATTGCGGTGGCTTCTCTTGTTGTGGAGCACAGGCTCTAAGCATGCGGGCTTCAGTAGTTGTGGCGTGCAGGCTCAGTAGTTGTGGCGCACAGGCTCAGTAGCTGTAGCGTGCACAGGCTTAGCTGCTCTGCAGCATGTGGGATCTTCCCCGCCCAGGGCTAGAACCCGTGTCCCCAGCATTGGCAGGCAGATTCTTAACCACTGCGCCACCAGGGAAGCCCTAGCTTTTCATTTAAAGGAAGCACTTGAGGTCTTCTCTTTGGCACATCACTCCTCTTGTGCTTTGAGGCCATTATTAAGTAAAATAAGGGTCACTTTGAACACAAGCACTGAGATGCTGGGACAGTCCATCTGATAACAGAGAGGGCTATTCAGTGACAAATGGGTGGTACACACCGGACAAAGGGATGGTTCACAGCCCAGGCGAGATGCAGTGCGACACCCGGAGATTTCATCACAATACTAGAATGCACATTTTAAAACTTATGAATTGTTTATTTCTGGAATTTTCCATTTAACATTTTTGGACTTGGGTGGACTGTGGATAACTGAAAGCATGGAAAGTGACACAGTGGATAAGAAGGGAATAGAGGGCTTCCCTGGCAGCAAAGTGATTAAGAATCCACCTGCCAATGCAGGGGACACGGGTTGTTTGAGCCCTGGTCTGGGAAGATCCCACATGCCTCGGAGCAACTAAGCCCGTGCGCCACAACTACTGAGCCTGCGCGCTAGAGCCCACGAACCACAACTACTGAGTCCACGTGCCACAACTACTGAAGCCCGCACACCTAGAGCCCATGCTCCGCAACAAGAAGCCGCCACAATGAGAAACCCGCGCACTGCAACGAAGAGTAGCCCCTGCTCACTGCAACTAGAGAAAGCCCGTGTGCAGCAAGGAAGACCCAACACAGCAAAAAATTAATTTAAAAAAAAATAAAAAGGGAATAGACATACCACACACACACACAGATGCAAACACCCACAGGCAGAACAGCCCCACAGAGACATGTGACAAGGTAGCATGTAATGTAAGTCTTCCAGGTCCTTCTAGGCACATTTGCAGAGATTTTCTTTTTTTTCTTTTGGCCGTGCAGTACAGCATGTAGGATATTAGTTCCTCAACCAGGGATTGAACTCATGCTTCCTGCAGTGGAAGAACAGAGTCTTAACCACTGGACCATCAGGGAAGTTCCTTGGAGAGATTTTCTTAAGAAATGGTATCCTCAAAGTGTCACTGGAAAAAATGAACACACTGGATGATATAAAGAGCAAAAACTTGGTATGGGAGGAAAAGACACCATAAACAGAGTTAAAAGAGGAACTGGGAGAAAAATATTTGCCACAAATAGCAAAGGGTTATTATTTTTTTCTTTACAAGATCCAAATTCTTCTTTCCCACCCCCTCAACTTTTTTTTTTTTTTTTTTAAACACCAGTCAACCCAATAGAAAAATAAGCCAAAGGACAAGCAGGCAACTCATAGTATACCAATGACCAAGAGACATTTGCAAAGATACATAAAGACATGCAAATTAAAATGCTCATTAACAAGACACCTGTCATGGAAATATTTAAAAAGGCAAGATCAAATACACTCCTGGTGGAAGTTTTAGTATAACCTCTTGGGAGGGTAATTCAGTTGTATACAGTTGTGGGCTGGGAAATATTTAAATAACTGGCACTCAGAAAGAACGGAATGGGAACTGATTTGTAGCATATGCCAATTTCTGTGATGTAACTACTGCCATCATGGTTGATTCAGGCTATCAAACAGGTTATCACTGAATGGGAAATGAGGAAGAGCTATACAGGGACTTCCCTGGCGGACCAGTGGTTAAAACTTTGTGCTTCCACTGCAGCGGGGTGCCTGTTCAATCCCTGGTCAAGGAAGTAAGATCCCACATGCTGCATGGCTTGGCAAAAAAAAAAAAAAAGAGTGATTCGGTTTCACCTTTAAAAAAAAAAAAAAAAAAGGAAGATGTATAGTAACTGCCATTGTGTCATATTTCCACTGTCCAGATACAAGAGATGTAAACATAGATGACAGTAAACTGTAGTAACATAATTAGGAAGTAATTGGCTTTCAGTATTTATTACCTGTTTTTCACATGACCTATTTAATTGTAAATTACTATAACTTAATTTTTAATAGTGGTTGTGTTTAACAACAAGCTCTCAAAATTCCTACAACTTAACCTGAGCCAATACAAGCAGGTTCCAGCACACCGCTGGCTGTATCCTTTATTTATTTTTTTAAAAATATTAAATTTCTTTTGGACTTCCCTGGTGGCACAGTGGTTAAGAATCCGACTGCCAATGCAGGGGACACGGGTTCAAGCCCTGGTCTGGGAAGATCGCACATGCTGCAGAGCAACTAAGCCCATGCGCCACAACTACTGAGCCTGTGCTCTAGAGGCCGCGAGCCATAACTGTTGAACCCATGTGCCGCTACTGAAGGCCATGCGCCTAGAGTTCATGCCCCACAAAAAAGAGAAGCCACCGCAATGAAAAGCCCGCACACTGCAACAGAGAGTAGCCCCCACTCACCACAACTAGAGAAAGCCCGCGCGCAGCAACAAAGACCCAACACAGCCAAAAATAAAATAAAAAATAATAAATTTACAAAAAATATATAATAAATTTCTTTTATTTCTTTACCTAGGAATAAATCTACATCAAATATCAGTATATAGGGACTTCCCTGGTGGTTCAGTGGTAAAGAATCCACCTTCCAATGCAGGGGACGCAGGTTTGATCCCTGGGCGGGGAACTAAGATCCCACATGCCATGGGGCAACTAAGTCCACACACTGCAACTACCGAGCTCGCATGCGCCTCAATTAGATAAGAGAAAACCCTCACAGCACTAGAGAGAAGCCTGTGCGCTACAATGAAAGATCCCGCATGCCTCAATGAAGATCCTGTGTGCCACAACTAAGATCTGACACAGAAAAAAAAAAAATCAGTATATAATTTATCATTATCACAAAAAGTTATTCTGGAATAAGAGGGAAAGACAATCTCAAAATTCACCCATCATCAGGATGTTCCAATGACCAAATCAACCTCATGTTCACCTTGTTCATCTACAGAACTCATTAATATAACCAAATTTGCCTCACAACTACATATATATATACATATTTTGGTAGGCCCTTCTTAGTTATCTATCTATCTATATTTATTTATTTTTGGCTGTATTGGGTTTTTGCTGCTGTGCACGGGCTTTCTCTAGTTGTGGCAAGCAGGGGCTACTCTTCGCTGCAGTGCCGGGCTTCTCATTGTGGTGGCTTCTCCTGTTGTGGAGCACGGGCTCTAGGTGTGCAGGCTTCAGTATTTGTGGCACTCGGGCTCTGGAGCACAGGCTCAGTAGTTGTGGCACATGGGCTTAGTTGCTCCACGGCATGTGGGATCTTCCCGGACCAGGGATCGATGCCGTGTCCCCTGCAATGGCAGGTGGATTCTTTTTTTTTTTTAATGTGGACCATTTTTTTTAGTCTTTATTGAATTTGTTACAATATTGCATCTGTTTTATGTTTTGGTTTTTTGGCCACGAGGCATGTGGGATCTTAGGTCCCTGACCAGGCATCGAATCCGCACCCCCCTGCATTGGAAGACAAAGTCTTAACCACTGGACCACCACGGAAGTCCTGGTTATTTATTTTAAATACAGCAGTGTGTACATGTCAATCCCAAACTCCCAATCTATCCCCCCACCACCAACCTTACCACTGGTAACCATGTTCTCTAAGTCTGTGAGTCTGCTTCTGTTTTGTAAGTTTATTTGTATCATTTTAAGATTCCGCACATAAGCGATATCATATGACATTTGTCTTTCTCTGTCTGATTTACTTCACTTAGTACGATAACCTCCAGGTCCATCCATGTTGTTGCTAATAGCATTATTTCATTCTTTTTAATAGCTGAGTAATATTCCATTGTATATAGGTACCACATCTTCTTTAACCATTCATCTTTTGATGGACATTTAGGATGCTTCCATGTCTTGGCTATTGTGAATTGTGCTGCTATGAACACTGGGGTACATGTATACTTTCGAACCAAGTGTTTCTCCAGATATATGCCCAGGAGTGGGACTGCTGGATCATATGGTAGCTCTACTTTTAGTTTTTCAAGGAACCTCCATAGCGGCTGCACCATCTTACATTCCCACCAACAGTGTAAAGTTCCCTTCTCTCCACACCCTCTCCAGGATTTACTGTTTGTAGATTTTTTGGTGATGGCCATTCTGACTGGTGTGAAGTGATATCTCATTGTAGTTTTCATTTGCATTTCTACAATAATTAGCGATTTTGAACACCTTTTCATGTGCCTCTTGGCCATCTGTATGGCCAAGAGAAATGTCTATTTAGGTCTTCTGTCAATTTTTTTTTTTTTTTTTTTTTTTTTTTTGCGGTACGCGAGCCTCTCACTGTTGTGGCCTCTCCCGTTGTGGAGCACAGGCTCCGGACGCACAGGCTCAGTGGCCATGGCTCACAGGCCCAGCCGCTCCGTGGCATGTGGGATCTTCCCGGACCCGGGCACGAACCCGTGTCCCCTGCATCGGCAGGCGGACTCTCAACCACTGCGCCACCAGGGAAGCCTGGCTTGTTTGTTTTTATGATATTGAACCACATGAGCTGTTTGTAAATTAGAAGACTAATCCTTTGTTGGTATAAATAATCCCCAACTCATTCTATGAGGCCACCATCATCCTAATATGAAAACCAGACAAAGATACCACAAAAAAAGAAAATTACAGGCCAATATCACTGATGAACATAGATGCAAAAATCCTCAACAAAATATTCGCAATCCAAATCCAACAATACACTGAAAGGATCATACACGATCAAGTGGCGTTTATCCCAGGGATGCAAGGATTTTTCAGTATCCACAAATCAATCAGTATAACACACCACATCAACAAACTGAAGAATAAAAACCATATGATCATCTCACTAGATGCAGAAAAAGCTTTTGATAAAATTCAACACCCATTTATGATAAAAACTCTCCAGAAAGTGGGCAAAAAAGGAACTCACCTCAACATAATAAAGGCCATTTATGACAAACCCACAGCTAACATCACACTCAACAGTGAAAAGCTGAAAGCGTTTCCTCTAAGATCAGGAACAAGACAAGCAGGATGTCCACTCTCACCACTTTTATTCAACATAGTTTTGGAAGTCCTAGCCGCAGCAACCAGAAGAAAAAGAAATAAAAGGAATCCCAACTGGAAGAGAAGAAGTAAAATTGTTATTGTTTGCAGGCAACATGATACTATACATAGAAAATCCTAAAGATACCACCAGAAAACTACTAGAGCTCATCGATGAATTCGGTAAAGTGGCAGGATACAAAATTAATACACAGAAATCTGTTGCATTTCTATACACTAACAACAAAATATCAGAAAGAGAATTAAAGAAACAATCCATTTACCATTGCATCAAAAAGAATAAAATACCTAGGAATAAACCCTACCTAAGGAGACAAGACCTGTACTCTGGAAACTATAAGACACTGATGAAAGAAATCGAAGACTATGCAAACAGATGGAAAGATATATCATGTTCTTGGACTGGAAGAATCAATACTGTCAAAATGAATATACTACCCAAGGCAATCTACTATCAAATTATCAATGGCATTTTTTACAGAACTAGAACAAAGAAATCTTAAAATTTGTATGGAGACACTAAAGACCCCAAATAGCCAAAGCAATCTTGAGAAAGAAAAACAGAGCTGGAGGAATTAGGCTCCCTGACTTCAGACTATCCTACAAAGCTATAGTCATCAAAACAGTATGGTACCAGCACAAAAAGAAATACAGATCAATGGAACAGGACAGAAAGCCCAAGATAAACCCACCTACCTGTGGGCACCTAATCTATGACAAAGGAGGCAAGAATATACAATGGAGAAAAGACAGTCTCTTCAGTAAATGGTGCTGGGAAAACTGGACAGCTACACATCAAAGAATGAAGTTAGAACACTCTCTAACACTATATGCAAAAATGAACTCAAAATGGATTAAAGACCTAAACGTAAGGCTAGATACTATAAAACTATTAGAGAAAAACATAGGCAGAACACTCTGACATAAATTGCAGCAATATCTTTTTCAATCCATCTCCCAGAGTAATGGAAATTAAAACAAAAATAAACAAATGGGACCTAATTAAACTCAAAAGCTTTCGCAAAGAAAACCATAAACAAAATGAAAAGACAACCCACGGAATGGTAGAAAATATCTGCAAATGATGGTTGTATCCTTTAAATCCAAAAAGTGCAAATTCTCTAGGCCTGCGGTCCTGATTCTGGGATTTATCCTGCAGAAAACAGGCACACACATGAAGATGTATGCACAGTGACGTTCTTTGCAGATCTGTTTATCAGAGCAGAGAAATAAAAAGAAAATAAGAAAAAAATATGGTGCACAACCAACACATTCATCAATAGGAGAAAAGTTTAAAAATTATGGTAGATGACACCATAAAACTAGAAGAGAACAAAGGCAAAACATTCTCTGACATAAATCATGCCAATGTTTTCTTAGGTCAGTCTCCCAAGGCAATAGAAATAAAGGGAAAAATAAACAAATGGAACCTAATCAAACTTACAAGCTTTTGTACAGCAAAGGAAACCATAAACAACGAAAAGACAACCTACGGACCAGGAAAAAATATTTGCAAATGATGTGACTAACAACAGCTTAATTTCCAAAATGTACAAACAGCTCATACAACTCAATAACAAAAAAACTAACAACCCAATCAAAAAATAGGCAAAAGACCTAAATAGACATTTCTCTTTTGATGGCCAGATGGCCAACAGGCACATGAAAAGATACTCAAAATCTCGAATTAGAGAAATGCAAATCAAAACTACAATGAGGTATCACCTCACACCAGTTAGAATGGCCATTATAAAAAAAGTCTAAAAATAACATGCGAATTCCCTGGCGGTGAGGTGGTTAGTACTCAGTGTTTTCACTGCTGTGGCCCGGGTTCAATCCCTGGTCAGGGATCATCCCAAGAGCCGCGAGGTATGGAGAAAAAAAAAAGAAAAAAGCCTATAAATAACATATGCTGGAGAGGATGCGGAGAAAAGGAAACCCTCTTACACTGTTGGTGGGAATGTAAATTGGTGCAGCCACTGTGGAAACAGTCTAGAGGTTCCTAAAAAAACTAAAAATAGAGTTTCCATATGAACCAGCAATCCCGCTCCTGGGCATATATCTGGACAATACTATAATTCAAAAAGATAAATGAACACCAATGTTCATAGCAGCACTATTTACAACAGCCGAGACACAGAAACAACCTAAATGTCCATCAACAGAGGAATGGATAAAGATGATGTGGTACATATATACAATGGAATATTACTCAACTATAAAAAAAAATGAAATAATGCCATTTGCAGCAACCTGGATGGACCTAGAGATTATACTAAGTGAAGTAAATCAGAAAGAGAAAGACAAATGCCATATAATATCACTTATATGTGGATTCGAAAATATGACACAAATAACTTATCTGTGAAAGAAAAACAGATGCACAGACATAGAAAACAAACTTATAGTTACCAAAGGGGAAAGCAGGGATGGGGGAGGGATGGATTGGGAGTTTGGGGTTAGTAGATGCAAACTACTATATACAGGATGGATAAACAATAAGGACCTACTGCATAGCACAGGGAATTACATTCAATATCCTGTTAAACCATAATGGAAAAGAATATGAAAAAAATGTATATGTACACATAACTAAGTCACTTTGTCGTATAGCAGAAATTAACATGTAAGTCAACTATACTTCAATAAAGTAAATTTTAAAAAAAATTATGGTAGAGGCACACAGGGAGGTCAGCCTCTGGGCACAAACAGTGAACAATGCCAAAACAAACGATCATGGAACAAAATACACAGCAGGTCACTGTAGAGAATAAATCCAGGTTCATATTGACATAATCACAAGAAAACTGAAAACAACACACACTAAGTGATGGCAGCAGTTCATGGGCGTGGGACTAGGAAGGCAGAGAAGACAGCTGTCAGTATACCTGATCTAATCCCAGAAAAGGAAAGTGGTGGCGGTATGAGTGATTATTCATTTATGTGTATGTGTTTCGCCCTTTCACAATTAATTTGCAGAAAACCTTGCCCTGAGCATTTGTAGCAAAAATTCTATGCACAAACATAATTTTCCTTGGGGGATTTTTATAGAAGTGGAATTTCTGGTATGCCCATTGCTATGGCTTTTTGATAAAATTTCCAAAACTGCCCTCCTGAGTTTCGTGAGCAGGAGGCGAGAGCCTGCACCCCCCACCCCGCAGCCCTCATTTAGCTCATTACTTGTGAAGGTGAACGCTGCTTGCTCCATCTTGACTTCTCTGTAGAATCACCCACTTTCCCAGGGTGGTGTTTGTTCTTTGTCAGGTCTGTGGACCTGACGCCTTTGCCCATTTTTTTCTGTCTTTCTTGGGGGGAGTCTCTCCTCGAAATATACCCAACCCTTCCTTCAGGCCTCTGGGCCCTGTCATGCTCCAAGGCTTTGCCTGCTCAGTGCTGCCATTTCCAACCTGGCAAGAAAAGAGGCTACAGCTTTATTTATGACAATTTAAAATACTGGATAAGATGCCTTTCATCTTCTCAACAGTACAAAGGGCAAGCAAGATGATAAGGAATTTTCAGACCAAAAACCAAGTAAATGTGAGAATTCAGAAATGTCACAGCACCTATACCACCTGCGTTCTGATGTACTTGCTGAAACTAGCAAACTTGAGCTGGGATTTTTTTTCCTTACAGGCTCATAGGTTAAAAGGGCCAGTATAAGGTGACGTACCCAAAAGGTGACTCCTCCCCATAAACATGGGGCCCTAAAAGGATACCCCACTGGGTATCCTCTCCCCAAACACAGGGACTAGGAAAAACGAGCAAAGAAAGAAAAAAAAAAGCAAAAACAAAAAAACCCTTAAGTTCAGCAGAAAAGGGAAAACAATGCCCTGATAAATTGAAATCACATGCTGATACCTGTGGCTTTGCAGACCAAGTTCATATCACCAGAGGGGTCCTCCCCTTAACCAAAATCCCCAGGCTGTGAATTTTGTGTAAAATGATCCTGGACTCCCTCATCGACCCCTGGCAAACAAATCCTCCCTTGAAGAAATCACCATAGGCCACAAAGGGCCAGGACTAGCAAACTCACCAGGCACAGGGGGAAAGAAGACATCGTGCGTGAAAGCCAGCAGATACATGAGTCAGCAGAATGGACCTGCCGAAGTGTCAGATTCAATTACAACTTTGCTTGTTCAGAAAATTAAAGACAAGATTTCAAATATCTGCAGGGAACCATAAAATATAATAAGTCACACAGCACATGTGAAAAAGAACTTTTAGAAATGAAAAATATAACCATCAAAAATTAAAATGGGGCTTCCCTGGTGGCACAGTGGTTGAGAGTCCGCCTGCCGATGCAGGGGACACGGCTTCGTGCCCTGGTCCGGGAAGATCCCACATGCATCGGAGCGGCTGGGCCCGTGAGCCATGGCCGCTGAGCCTGCGCGTCTGGAGCCTGTGCTCCGTAACGGGAGAGGCCACAACAGTGAGAGGCCCGCGTACCGCAAAAAAAAAAAAAAAAAAAAAAAATGCAATGGATAACCTTAACAAAACACAGTCATAGAATTAGTGAACTTAAAAATTAAGTCAAAATCAATTATCAAGACCGTAAGACCCTGCACAACACCAAGCAGGAGCTCTTCCTTTTTTAAAATTTTTAATACTTATTTGGCTGCACCGGGTCTTCGTTGCAGCACGCAGGCTCTTAGTTGTGGCATACAGGATCTAGTTCCCTGACCAAGGATAGAACCCATTGCCCCTGCACTAGGAGCTCAGAGTCTTAACCTCTGGACCACCAGGGAAGTAGCTTCCCAGCTCTTCCCTGAATGTCATGCCTCGGGTGCCTCACTTGCCCCACCCTGTCCTGACTCTACTGAAGGATATATTTCAGGAGAAGTCTGAACTGTAAGAAGAGTGAATAACAAAAACACTGATAAATACAAACACTGATTGTATGTAGTTATAATGTCTATGGAGTTAAGAAAAAAAAAACACCGAAAAGCCCTATACAGACGCGGAACACGCGCCGATACTAAGCAAGAAGGGGTTCAGAGCCCTCAAGTCCTCTTAAGTCCTTGTACCATCTGTCATGCAAACAATGTCTTCATTAACTTTAGACTCAGTTTCCTATTGCTGGTATAACAAAAACTCAGTGACTTAAAACAACGCAAGTTTATTCTCTTACAGTTCTAGAGAGCAGACAATCAAAATCAGTTTCTCTACGCTGAAATCAAGATGTCCGCAGGCCATGCCCCTCGAGAGGCTTTGGGGGAAAATCCTCTCAGCTTTTCAGCTTCTAGAATTGCATTCCTTGGTTCTTGGACACTTCCTCCAGTTTTAAAGCCAGGAGCACCCAGCCTTCTTTGGTGGCCAAATCTCCATCTCCCATTTGTGATTGCATTAGGACTACCTGGATAATCCAGAATCACCTCCATCTCATAATCTTTCACTTAATCACATCTTCAAAATCCCCTTGCCATATAAAGGAATATTCACAGGTCCCAGGGATTAAGACCTGTATATATTTGGAGGCTATCATTCAGCCAACCACAACATATCAAGTATGCATGTTGTAAAATTCTAGGGGAAGAATAGAAAGAATAGAAATAGAGCATATGACTTCCAATCTAACAGAGTGAAAAACACTGTTAAAATAAAACAATCCCCCCAAAAAGGGGCAAAAATGGAAAGAGAATGGGTATGACAAATGGAAAGCCCCCCACAAAAGACAGTGTCAACAAAACCAAGAACATTGTTAACTACACCGACTATGACTTAACTAATCCAAAGGATAAAGATCCGACAAAGGACTTTCAGACAAAAGGCACAAATAGAGTAAAAACAAGTGTCACTAATAACAATGATGGAGACAGACTCTAGAGTGGAGCCTGTAACCCCACCTCTTGGTGTTCTCCCCCTGTGCTGTCACCTCCCTTTGAGTGTGGCTTTACTTTTTGTTTATTTGAAATTTATTTTATTGGAGTATAGTTGATTTACAACGTTGTGTTAGTTTCTGGTGTACAGCAGTGACTCAGTTATACATACATATAATAGTTTGCATTTACTAACCCCAAACTCCCAATCCATCCCTCCCCCAAGCTTTTTATTTTTAATATGGTGAAATACACATAACATTTACCATTTCAACCATTTTAAAGTGTACAATTCAGTGGTGCTTAGTACATTCACAATGGTGTGCAATCATCACCTCTATCTAGTTCCAGAACTTTCTCATCCTCTGAAAGAAAACCCTGTGTCCATTACCAGTCACCCTCCATGCCTCTCCCCCCTCAGCCCCTGAAAGTCACTCACCTACTGTCTGTGTGAATTTACTGATCCTGGACTTTTCATGGAAATGGATACAGTACATGGTCTTTTGTGTCCAGCTTGTTACCCAGCATAAGGTTTTCAAGGCTCATTCATGTTAGACATGCATCAGAATTCCAGTCCCTTTTAGGCCGAGCAATATCTCATTGTAGGAACAGACATTTTGGGTTTTGTTTGCCCCTGTATCTGTTACATATGGGTTGTTTCCACCTTCTGGCTACTGTGAATACCATAAACACGCTTGTACAAGGATTTCTGAGTCTCTTTCAGCTCTCCCAAGTGTGTCTCAAGGAGTGGACCTCTGCTGGGCTCTGTGGTAACTGTTCCCCACACCCTCTCCAGCACTTGCTGTCTCCATGTCTCTCTTGCCCGCGCTCCCCCACCCCCACCCCCACCCCCCGACCACTTGTCTTGTTTTTAACCCACAGGATTTGGGGCGGGAATGGGAAGGCACTCCCAGGACTGAGGTGCTGCCTGTCTGGCTAGGAGACCCTCTCCCTCACCCGCTGCCCTGAGCCACCCTGTGCAGGGCCTCCTGCCAAAGCTGGAAAGCCGCTGACTGCTGCCACGACCAGGTGAGCTGGGGAGGACCCTTCCCCAGTACAGCCTCAGATGACAGCCCTTGCAGCTCTGGGAACCCTGATGCTAAGAAGCGGTGGGACAATAAATGTGTGTTGTTTGTGGTAAGTGATTTTCAAAGAGAGCAGAGACCTCTGACAGGGATTGTGGGGGAAGATGGGGGCTCCCAGGAGCTGGAGATGTCCTATCTCTGGACCTGGGTGCACATGCAGGGCCTGCTCCTCATTCTCTAAACAAAGTGTTTTGTGCTTTCTTCTGTACAGAGCCTGGGCCTGGCCTGGGGCTGACTGGCCTGGATTCCCAGGCAGGCTGAACTTCGGTGGGGCTCCAAAGGAGGCACTAGCAGCTTCAGAAGGAGGCCCGGGACAATACAATACTGTATTATAATATATCACATTATTATGTAATTATAAGCATCATACTTTATATACAATGATACTGTGTTATATGTTTGAAGTTGCTGAGTAGAGGTTAAAAGTTCTCACCACAAGAAAAAAATCATGTCACAATATATACATATATCAAATCATTACGCCTGAAACATAACATTTGTCAATTACATCTCAATAAAAATTAAAATATGAAGGTGGTCGGCATCCAGGTGGGGGAAGTCACCTTGGCTGGCCGCTCGCGACTTCTCTCCTGGACAGTGAGGACAGTGCTCCTCGCACAACCTCCTTGGGAGGGCACCCCCAGGCCCATGGGCAAGGAAATCAGGCAGGCCAGGCTGTGGGGATGACATGGGGAAGGGAGCCAGCCACGGAGGGCGGGGAGCAGGTGCCCCAGTGAGGGAAAGACGGAAGAGCAGAAGAGGCCGGAAAGCGCCAGAGAGCTGTGGGTGCTCAGGACACGCAGGGACCTCCAGGAACCCCTCGGGCTTTCCCAGTGGACTCCCAGGTGCCCTGGCGCAGGGGGTGGAGGGTCGCCTCCGACCAGGGATCACTGGCACTTGGTGGCAGACGTGTAGGTCCTCAAGCAGCCATCAGTTTTGTTGCCTGTGACCCCGTGCCCAGGGCCACGTGGCACCAAAGCCTCCTGTGCTGGAGCGTACCCAGGGGTGTGGGAGGAGGAAGGGTTGTCTGAGGGCCGGGCTTAGGGCCTGTGCAGTGGACATAAAGGAATACAATGCGCCAGCAAC
This sequence comes from Tursiops truncatus, assembly GCF_011762595.2. NCBI lineage: Eukaryota > Metazoa > Chordata > Mammalia > Artiodactyla > Delphinidae > Tursiops > Tursiops truncatus. The sequence continues at coordinate 38,080,913 of NC_047048.1, read as the reverse complement.
TGTGGACAGGACTCAACCCTCTTTTCCTCCGGTCCAAACAGAACAAGTGTAATTTTCCGCATGTGCCCTGGTGGCAAGAGCTTGAAGCCCTGCTCTAAGGAGTTGGACAGCAGCTCAGTTCATGTCCCAAGAGATATGCCACTGAGGGTTTGCAGCTGGTGGCCCAGCTGTCGGGGACCCCTCCTGCTGCCCCCAGTCCAGCTCTCAGTGTGTTCCGGACTAGCAGCACCAGCAGCCCAAGGAAACTGTTACATTCTTGGTACCAATACAGGCTACAGGGTGGATGAACCCTCCAACACCACGCTCAGTAGTAAGAGGTGCTAGTCACAGGTCACATCGTGTGATTCCAGAGACAGAAAGTAGATTAGTGGTTGTGCAGGGCTGGGGCCAGAGGGAAGGGGGAGTAACTGCTAATGGGTACAGGGTTTGGGGTGATAAAAATGTTCTACAGCTACACAGTAATAAACTAGACAGCACAACATTGTGAATATATAAAACCCACTATACCATACACTTTAAAGTGGTTAAAATGTTGAACTTCATGGTAGGAGCGTTTATCTCAATCAAAAAAATCTACCTGCAAAATAATAAAAAAAAGTCTACATTCTTGGACCCCTCCCTAGACCAAGAGAAAGTCTGCGGGGGGTGGGGGTGGGGGAAGCCACCTGTTTTAACAAGTCCTCCAGATGACAATGACATGCAATAAAGTCCAAAAACCACTTAGCTGACCCAGTCTCCCCAGAGCAGGACCACGTGTGGGTTCTAAGCCCCACTGTGGCCCCCATCCCATTCCCAGGCAGGGGGCCCACCAGAGGCACTGCTTGTGCACACCCCCTCCCCAAATCACACAAACCATGGCTGGACACGGCCCCACAGCCCCAACCAAGAGCACCCAGCTACATCCTGGGAGGATATCCCTGTATCCACATGATGCAGCGAGAGCCTGGGAGCTGCCTTGGATGCAATGGGCTCCCACGCAGCAGCAGAGCCAGCACAGATCCTCCAGCCCTCCCTTCCCTAGATTGTAGCTCTGGGCCTGGCTAGAGATCCCCAGAAAGAGAGGGGAGAGCAGCTGAAACAGCCCTGCCCCCCCAACAGCCTGGGGCCTCCATGCACTTAGGAGACTCCACAACCTACACAAGGTGCTACCACCATGCCACACCCCACCCCTGCCAGTGGCCAGAAGCATGGTGTGTGTGTGTGTGAGTCCCTGAGAATTTGGTGACAGGGAGGGTCTGAGGGCACCACAGAGCCCTGGGGTTGACCCCAGGGGCCTAGGGCCCACCATCACCATGGGCCCCGGAAGCATCTGCACCTATTGGCTGGGCCGACCCAACTCTCTGCTAGGACTGCAATCACCTCCCTACCTCCATCCCTGCTCTTCCCTGTTAAATAAGTGATTCCCCACATCAGTATTTTAACAAGGAGTGAGGGGGCTCAGGTAGGTGGCCCCCTCCGGCCCCAGTCCCCTCCTCTCAGCACCCTCCGGGTCCTCCACCCACCTACCAGGCCCTCTGCTGGAACCCACCCAGGGTGCGCTGTGGCGTCCTCAGAGCAGCCTCGGTGTCCTGGGTTGTGCACTGCCCCCACCAGTCTGACCTCTTCCTCTGCCCATCCAGAGCAGAGGGCCACGGCCGGTCTGCTGCACTCCTGTGCCCAGGAGTTGGGCCAACACGGAGAACCCAAGGCTCAGGGGTCAGGGAAACCAGGCTCTCAGGCCCTGTGATGTGCCAGGGGCAGGCGGGTGCCTCCAGCACTGAGGCTGGAAGAGCCAGGTAGCAAGGGCTCCCACTGCCTCGTCCTGGACTGACTGGTGAGCGTCCAGGTGTAAAGGGAGCAGAAGCCGCCCTCCAGGCCCTCCTGGGCGTCTTGACCTCAGCGCCACCTGCTTTCTGGCTGGGACCCCAGGCCTCCTAAGTACAGGGACACCATCTGCCCTCTGCCTCTTCAAAACCACCCCTCTACGGACAGTGGCCACCACAGTGATTGCCACTCAACTGTAGACTCACAAATGGTTACAGTGGTAAATGTATATGTACTGCACGACAATAGAAACAGGACAAAACCCCAAAACATCCCTTCTGGAGGTGATGAATGGAGGTGTGAGGAGCTGTGCAGCCCTGCCCCTGGCTTCCCGCTCAGTCCAGCCCCCACCGTCACAGGCCAGGCTACACCGTTGAGTCGGGAACCCATGACCACAGCCCTCACCCCCTTTGCCTCTCCCTTCCCAGGAGACCTTTACACCCCCTGCCCCGCCCCCGACCCAGGCTTTCTGCCAACTTGTATCCACTTCCCACCTGGGAGGGCACACCTCCACCCACCAACCAGACAGATACTCACCCCTGGCTTCCCAGTGGTCTCCCACTGTGAGCAGGGTTATGTTCCAGCATGTTCTGGCCCAGCCAGAAGCTCCCTCCAAAAATACTCCCACAAAAGTGAAAACAAGAAAAGAGCTCGCAGTTATACTTTTCTGAAGGGCTCACTTTAGCAATACGTGCAAAAGGGCTGAGGGAGAGTGGGTAACACCACCAGGCCCCCCAAGGGTGAGTCAAACCACACCTGACCCCAAAGTCAGCACGCCCCCCTCTGAAGACCTCGTGGCTGTCATGCAGATACTATGCACGGGTCTTTCTTGGCCCTAAGTAACTCCAAGAGGGGGAACTGTAGTTCATCTGAGCTCGAGTGCCATGCTAAGGCTGCTTACCACAAACCAGACAGGCAGCCCTCGGTAAGAGGGCAGCTCAGACTTCAGAAAGACATGTGGAGCCCACAGAGCAGACGGCCGGGCACATCCGGCCCCAGCCAGTCTGGGTGTTGGAGGTGCACAGCACATCATATGCCAAAAGTCAAAGGGGAGTCCAACGTAAGTCACATTTCTAAGCTCAAGTCAGATGACCCCTGGTGTGTCCCCCAACCTGCGGAAGCCACGGCGAAGTCTAGCACAACCGGGGACAGGAGAGACTGCACCGCGGCCGTCAGGAAGCAGTCTGTCAGGCTATTTATTCCCACTTGACATAACCCAGAACACAGGAGCAACTCTGTACATCTCGAGAAACTCACAGCTAGCTCCAAAACAATAGAAATGGTAAACTACAAAAGATGAGTTGTATTCAGCAAATATAAAGGGTAACGTTAGGCTGTGTCAAACATGTATCGGACTATTTACAGCGCGTGGGCGTGGGTTCAGATCTCGCCGGCCTCCTTTTCCTCCGACCTCCGTGACGCAGTCTTTCCATTGGTGCTCTCGAGCCTCCAGTCGGTGGCCCCCCGCTCACTCCGCCCGCGCTCCCAGGACTCCTCCCTTGAGGCCCGCTCTCTGGAGAACCTGGGAAACAGGAACCAGAGGCTCAGCAAGGGCTGGCCCTCCCTCCTGGCTGCTCCTCAGGCACTGACACCTTGGACCCTCAGCATCAGGCCAGGTAAGGGTAGGACCCACCACGGCTGGAAGGGCCCTAGCAGACCAGACGGTGCCAGGCCTGCCGTCTTGTGCCCAACCCACTGCCCAGGGAGGGCTGGGCAGCCACTAGAAAGTGACATCTGCAAAGGTTTCTAGTAACAGGAAAAGTTTTCACTATAATGTGAACACTGCAAAGGAAAATACGACAAGAGTCCACACATGGAATACGATCCATTATGTAAAAACACAATGGAAAAAAAGATATTTAAAATTCATCATACCAAAGCTAACAGTGGTCGTCTCTGAATATGATCATTAGTGGTGTTTTTTGTTGTTGCTGTTTTTCCTTTAAAAAACCACAACAGAGGTAAGCAGGGCCTAGTCAGGGGCTCTGTGTACCAAAGTGACAGTGAGTGTGCAGCCCGAGCATGGCCATGCCCACGTGCGACCACCTCCTCAGTCTCTCAACCGTCCCAGCCCTGAAGCCATCTGCTGCCCTCGGCTTAGGGCTCTCAGTGCCCTGGGCCCCATTCAGGACTCCTCAAGGCCCTAACACTCTGTCCCACAGATGACAGACCCCCAGACCCTGGCACACAAAGAAGGGTTCACTCCTGGATGCAGCTACTGAAGGAGTCAGAGTAGTTACTTGTATTTCGAACTCCGGTCCCTGGATGCCCGGCGGTGGCCCCGGCTGTGGCTCCGGGAACGGCTTCGGTGGCGCCGGTGTCTGTCTCGGGACCGGGACCGGGACGACTTCCGCCGCTCTCTGGAGGTAGATCTTGACCGCCTCCGACGCCGGTCCCGGGAGCGCGACCTGCAGCAGATGTTCTGCTGATGCTTTACTGTTATCTCCCCTCCTCCCACAAACTTACAACTTGGGTTCACAATAATCCCACCAACTACTCTCTGGTAACTACGGCCAGACCCTTCCCGCTGACGCTTCCTGTACATTGGCCAGGAAACTCCCGTCTGCCCAGCAGGCCCCAGCAGCGCCCTGACTGTCCCTCTCATTGACAGTGGGTCCCCACTCCCACGCTGCACTAAGCCCCAGCCAACGCCAGCTACAAACGGGACTGGAGTCTCACCCACGTCCTGTGCCCTTCATGAGCCAGACCTGACCACCAGATAATAACTGTGAAGCTATAAAGGTTAAGTATTAAGTGCATACAGAAAAGAACATCTCACTGAGAACACATAAATGGAAAACCTACCTCCTGCGATCTCTGGTTCTTGATCCAGACCTAAAATGGAAAAAAAGATGAACAATTTCCCCAAAACAGCTCCATCCCTTACAGCTGAGGGGCGGTGCCTCAAGTTCACGTGGTGAAGGAGGCCCGCCTCCAGCCCCAGCTGCTTGGAGGCAGAACGCAGAGACCAGCACCCAGGGGTCCATGCTGCACTGAGTTGAACCAGTGGCTCTGCAAACTCTTCACAGTGGACACCACCTCAGCTACACAGATAGTCACATGGCAGGTGCAGGACTGGGCAGGACACCCAAGTTGCAAACACAGGTTCACTGCCAGTGAGTGTCACATGAGCTCCCTGGGAAACATACAACCAACAACTAAGAAATGCACTTTACAATGAGGTCTCATTTCATTCCAAGCAGAAATTTACAAGATCACCACCAACGTGTGCTCAAGGAGGAAGTGACAAAAGATGCTCTCACATCATGTGGCTGGAGGGTGATCTGACAAAGCCTCTTGAAAAGCAATTTTTGTAACACCTACCAATATTTATATATTATATTCCTTTATCCCAGGAATTCTAAGGAATGTTATAAACCCTCAAACTCATACAAAGATGGTCACTAGATTACTTGTTCAAAAATAGTTTCATAAAAACTTAATCAAAAAATTTTTTTAAAAAGCAAAGGCTTTGGGCTTCCCTGGTGGCACAGTGGTTGAGAGTCCGCCTGCCCATGCAGGGGACGCGGGTTCGTGCCCCGGTCCGGGAAGATCCCACATGCCGTGGAGCGGCTGGGCTGTGAGCCGTGGCCACTGAGCCTGCGCGTCCGGAGCCTGTGCTCCGCAACAGGAGAGGCCACAACAGTGAGAGGCCCGCGTACCGCAAAAAAAAAAAAAAAAAAAAAAAAAAAAAGCAAAGGCTTTAAAAAACATAAAAAGCAAAGGCAACAAAAGCAAAAGTCAACAAGTGGGACTACATCAGACTAACAAGCTTCTGCGCAGTGAAGGAAACCATCAACAAAATGAAAAGGCAACCTACTGAACAGGAGAAAATATCTGCAAATCATGTATCTGATAATAGGCTAATATCCAAAACACAAAAAGAACTCTAAACAGAAGGGGAAAAAAAAAAAGGTAAAAACATGGGCAGAGGACCTGAATAGACATTTTGTCAAAGAAGACATACAGATGGCCAACAGGCACATAAAAAATTGCTCAACGTCACTATTCAGCAGGGAAAAGCAAATCAGAACCATAATGAGATATCACCTCACACCTGTCAGAATGGCTGTCATCAAAAAGACAAGAAATACACTTGTTTGTGAGGATGTAGAGAAACGGGAATCTTTGTGCACTGTTGGTGGGAATGTAAATTGGTGCAGTCACTATGGAAAACAGAAAGGAGGTTCCTCAAAAAATTAAAATGGAACTACAATATCCAGAAATTCCAATTCCGGGTATTTTTACCTAAAGGAAATGAAATCACAATCTTGAAAAGATAGCTGCACCCCCATGTTCACTGCAGCATTATTTACAGTAGCCTAAACATGGTAACAACCTAAGTGTCCACTGATAGATGAACGGATAAAGATGATGTGGTTGTACGTATACAGTGGGATGTTATTCAGCCACAAAAAAGATGGAATCATGCCATGTGTAACAATATGGATGGACCTTGACAGCATTATGGTAAGTGAAATAAGTTAGACAGAAAAAGATAAATACTGTATGATCTCAGTTATATGTGAAATCGAAAAAAACCCAAACCCATAGATACAGAGAACAGACTGGTGGTTGCCAGAGGTAGGGAAATGGGGGTGGACAAAAGGGGTGAAGGTGGGAGAATAAAAGGATATAGTTAATTACAGCATCATAGTAGGGACTTTGTGTAGCCTTCAAGAGCACAGCTGCTATGGGAAGGTCTCACATGTGGAGGGTCCCACATATACCCATGCACACAACATGTCCAGCGACTGTCGTCACCTCTGTGTCTTTTTACTTAATATATTTTTACACTGTTTTGAGTCTATTTATAATCAGAATCTGTTAGATAGTTAAAATAATGAAAAGAAACACAAAAGATACAATAAAGGATTATTTGTCCTGAGTTATTCACTAAGGAATTCCTCCAGGAAAGCCCAGTTTCTGTGCCCAATATGAGAGCGTGGTTACTCGGCGCTCCAGCCTCTTCCTTGAACTCTGACCAGACCCACTGTCTCCACCTGCATGTCTCTTAGGCTGAAAGGATGTCTCTTAGGCTCAAATACAGCCACGGCCAAATTCTCCTCCCCACCTCCTCCTCATCCCAACACACCATTCCCAGTCTCCCCACCGCCATAAGCGGCCACTCCTGGTCAGAAACCCTGAGCCAGCTCCACTCCCCCTTTGCACAACTCGCTCTGTCCACTAGCAAATCCTATCAGCTCCACCCCCAGAACACATCATTCCCTCCTGGCCCTCACAGGGTTCGAAATGCCACCTCCTTGGCCTGGACCCCAGCTAGCTCACGTTCTCTCTGCTTCCACCCTACCACCCACGAGCCTGGGCCCACACCGGAGCCCGTCCCTGGTGGGTCCTGCCCATGGCGGCGTGAGAGCATGTTCCTCTCTGGTGTCCCATTTCCTGCCTGTCCTGCTGGTCAAGGGCTGCTCCACAGGAGGTGCTGTGACAGGTCCCCCTCCACCCCTGCCAGGGAGTCCACATCTTTCTAGGTAAGCATCAGGTGGCCACAGCTGCTCGAGCGGCTTGGGTGTCCTGTCCACACCACACAGCTGTGCACACAGGTCCTCCTGGACCAGCCAGAACCTCGCATGACCGAACGTGCTATGTGTTTGCTTATTTTTCTTTTAAGAGCCACCCAGGTAACTGGCAGACCTCAACTGTCAAGGGCAGTAAATATGCAGTGCTGCCAGGAAGAAGTGGGGTGTCCTCAGGTCGCATGTGCTCACCTCCTGCTCAGTCGTTCTTCCCGCTCCCTCTCCTCTCTCCTCCTCAGCCGATCCTGATTTCTCTTCTCCTGCTTTTCAGCCACAGTTTTCTAAATCAACAAAAAATTGGAAGATGGGGGAGGAACAAGTCACACACTAGAGTGAACATTATTGAACAAAGCACCTTTATGTGACCTCAATACTGACAATTTAAGAACCTAAGAGAAACTCAGGAAACAGGAACACATTCTTCATAAAACCTCTTAAACAATGGAAAATACATGGGAAAAAAAAACCCTTTATCATTTTACAAGTTCAGTGACAAACTACATACCTAAGTGCTGTACATCTAAGTCACAGAAATTTTATCATATTGCTCAAATCAATCCATAAATTTAATTTTTTTACCCCAAGGAGACTCCACAAACTTCATGTAAAAGAGAAAACATGTATCTGACCGAATCCATCTTGCTGCAGGAGCCAATCTGCCCTGCCAAGTTGCAGCCTGCCCCGGGGTGCTGGCGGGGCTTCCTGGGAACAGCAAGCTCCACACGTCCCATCAGGCTGGGTCATGGTGAGCACAGTGGACAAGGAAGGCAGACAGGCAGGAGGTGGCCTAGCAACCCCCCTGCCAGAGCACTATCCACTGGCTAGCTCAGAGCACCCCAAAATCAACTCGGAGCCTTTCAATGCCCCTCCTTGCGCTGCTGAAGGGAAGGCCCTGAGGGGGAGGAACTTAGAGCCAGGAGACAAAGGCCCGAGAGGGCATAAAGGGTGACCTTAAATCTCAGTTCGGATGGGAGCCAGGCCCCAGGAAGAGAAGGCGTGGCCAGGACAAGGAGAGGCCGAGAACCGGCCTGTGGGCTGGCATCACCTCCTTCCCAAACCCTCCCCACTCCCTAAAACACTAGGTTCCCCCACCTGAGGAAAGTCCTCACTCTTCTCACCCTGCATCCACCTTGGAGCATGGCCCAGGGGGTGCACAGCCCAGGGCAGGTGCACACCTCCAGTACCACTGGGAGTGAAGCCATCTCTGATTAGGGCACACAACTCCCACCTTCCTTATCGTTAAGAGGTGCGCTTCCAAATACATTTTCTGTTGATAGTTTAACAGCTATTTATCAAAATCTGTAACTTAGTTGGGTTGTTCTATCAACTATATACTGCTCATAACTGCAATGACAATACATCACTTCTAGATCAAGTGAATACTTAAATTCTAAAGGTTTCAATGTATTCTGAAGCAAAGGTACATCTTAAGAAAAAAACAAAAGGCTTTCAGATATAAGAAACATTAGGACAAAATTCTGGGGTGTTATGGAATGGGAAGACAATTTAAAGGAAATTCCCTAAGGAGCAGATTTTTAATGGGGATGGTAGTTGACACCAAATTGTTATTTACATTCTACTGACTACATATAAAATATTTTTACGTGTTTTATACCCATAAATTTATAAGAAAAAAATTCCAACTTAAAAATGTGTGACAAAGAATATCATTTTTCAAAATTCTACTGGGAGCACAGGAGCAAATGTTTCAAGAACAGTGCTGAGACTGACACCCAGCTCCCTCTCCCAGGGCCGAGTCGCACATCACTTATGGGGGACCGTCCTTGGATGCAGGGCTCTGCCACCCGCTGCTCCTTCCTGGGGGCACACAAGGCCCAAGGCCTTGACTACTGTGGTGTCCTACAGTCAGGTGCCATGTGTCTGTCCTTCCAATAGATTTCAGGTGTCTGGATAAAAGGCCTGCACATTTCCCAGCATCCCATCATAGGGTCCCAGTACACAATTAGGGAAAGCACCATCCATTTGAAGAAGACAATTCAAAATATCACAAACTTATTTAATCTTCCTCCTTGGCATTCTGTACCCAAGATGTCGAATGTTGTAGAGCTTAACCCAGAACAATGAGGAGCCCCGAGGAAGGGACACAGGCATCCAACAGTGGGCCAGGGCTATCAGAAAATGCCCCATCACCTTCTCAACCTTCTAGCCAGACCACCCTCCATGTGTCCGCCTCTGTCCAAGAAAAAAAACTGCAGACTACTGGCTCTTTCCCATCACCAACAAAAGTGTTTTCAGAGGGGTACGAGAACTCTCTGTACCGTGGGACTGAATTCTGCCATTTTCCTCTGTAAACAAGGGGTAGCAGACTAAATAAATATCCCAGGCTCTGCTGGATTCTGAGATCTTAGATCTCTTGTGGGAACATATGGATGAAATCTGAGTAGTTCACTGTAAAACTCAAGTATAAAACCAAGGCATGATCTTAGAATCAGAACAGAAGATTTTCAGTACCTCCACCAACCCCCCCTCCAAAAAAAACCAAAACAAAAACAAAAAAGAACACAAGGTTTTCTAAAAGCAAAGAGATGTGAAGACAATCAGAAAACTTCTCGGGTTTCTTCAGAAACGCAACACATTAACATACCCTTAACTGATCGAGCTTCTCACGGATCTGAATGAACCCCAAGTGTAACTTGCCCCCGAAGTGGTCTGCAAGACGACGATCATTGTCATGGAGACCAAGGTAGGCTGAACAGACTTCACAAACACGCAGCTTCTGCTGCTGAAAACTGGATGCAGGCATGGAATTCCTGTATTCTTCCTGTAGAATGGGAAGAGAGTGAGAGTCAAATGTCACTGTCTACTCAGCCCCTAAAATGGAAGTATGTGAAGGGACTACAGAGATGACTTTTTTTTTGGCTACGTGGCATGTGGGATTGAACGCGGGGGTCCTGGCAGTGAAAGTGCCAAGTACTAAGTACTAGACCACCAGGGAATTCCCTAGAGATGACTTTTTTTTTTTAAACGTTTTATTTATTTTTTGGCTGTGTTGGGTCTTCGTTGCTGCGCGGGCTTTCTCTAGTTGTGGCGAGCGAGGGCTACTCTTCGTTGCGGTGGCTTCTCTTGTTGCGGAGCACGGGCTCTAGGTATGCGGGCTTCAGTAGTTGTGGCATGCTGGCTCAGTAGTTGTGGCGCATGGGCTTAGTTGCTCCACAGCATGTGGGATCTTCCCAGACCAGAGCTCAAACCCGTGTCCTCTGCACTGGCAGGTGGATTCTTAACAACTGCACCACCAGGGAAGTCCGAGATGACTTTCAAATACATAAAAACTGAATCGTTTACAAAGCTTCAGATTCTTGTAACCAGCCCAATTTTAATTGTTTAAGAAATGAGCTACCAGTCATGATTTCAAAGCAACAAGGGGTATTCAGAACACTGACACACAGGATGCTGTGTGTGCTAAAAGGCTAGCAGGGAAGGTGAGTCCCCTGCTATGGTGGAGAGCTCTGCAAAGACCAAAGAAACAAGAGGAGAGAATCTTCAACAGAGGTCTTAAAAAACAAACAAAAAACCTAAACCAAAGAGACGAGCAAAAAACACAGGAGTATCTACGGAGATTGTCCCAATGTTCAGGAAACTGTATCCCAACACAGCTCCAAAAGCTAAAATTTGGAAGGACAAATACATTAGACACTCTCTTCAAAGGAGGAAGTGTGCCAAATGGAACAAAGCACACTCCCTCCTGCAGCCAGTGCAGTCTGAGTCTAATCCTAAGAAGTCACTAGGGACTTCCCTGGTGGCGCAGTGGTTAAGAATCCGCCTGCCAATGCAGGGGACATGGGTTCGAGCCCTGGTCTGGGAAGATCCCACATGCCGCAGATCAACTAAGCCTGTGCGCCACAACTACTGAAGCCCGCACGCCTAGAGCCCGTGCTCCACAACAAGAGAAGCCACTGCAATGAGAGGCCCACGCACTGCAATGAAGAGCAGCCCCCACTCACTGCAACTAGAGAAAGCCTGCGTGCAGCAACAAAGACCCAATGCAGCCAAAAATTAATTAAAAAAAAAAAAAAAGTCACTCGGCTTCAAAGCAAAATACACGAAACACAAAAGAAAATGAACCAGAACATGGTTACTGCCGCTTGTGCTCAAGTTAAAACATTCCTTCAAAATCTAGGTTTAAGAAATGCATTTCAATAATCATTTGCCCTTAAAGGGAAGACTGAATGTAGTAATCTTCCATTAATTCACACATTCAAAATGTTCCCTAGGAAATGCAAATCAAAATAAGACATCACATCACTCACTAAACCGGCAAAGGTACAGAAAGGCACTCTAGTGCCCAGGACCCCCACTGTCCTTACTCCGGCCACTGTCCCCATCCTCATCACCTGAGTGCCCCCCATAGGCCTTCCTCAGAACTACAGGACAGAACAGGATGGGGTAGGGTGCTCTTCCTCCCCTTAGCAGGAGGCAAGGCTGTCTCGTCATCCTAAGAAATGATACAGAGAGGTGCTGCGTACTCTTTACCCAGTTTCCCCCAATGGTTCTATCTTTAAAAACTATAGCACAACATCACAGAAAGAACACAGTGATACAGTCAAGGTTCAGAACATCCATCACCACACAGGTCCTGCCTGCTGCCCCTTCACAGCCACACCCACTTCTCTGACTCCTGGTGACCACCAATCTGCTCTCCATTCTTATGGTTTGGTCATTTTAAGAATGTTATATAACAGATCCACATAGCCCTTTGGGATTGACTTTTTTCACTCAGAATAATTACAACTGATTTTGAAAGAGATTAGAGGAAGGCATTCAAAGTTTTACAACTACAGAGAGGGGCAGAATAATATCACAAATAGTGTACCCACCATATTCAGCACTTCTGCTTAAGGTTTTTGTTTTTCTTTTAATGAAAGATATAGAACATTATGATGGAAATTCAGTTCCTGATGTTTCCCTCTCTAGTGTCTGTTCTCTCCCTCCCCAGAGGCATTCGTGTGCGTTCAGCATAATCTTCAGTGCTGTCTCTGTACTTCATTGCACATGTGGACCCATAAACCATGTGTGCACCTGGGGCATTTAGAAGTCCTGCGTCAGCACTACAGGTCTTTCTCCCACCTGTGTTGCTGGAGAGTTCTCTCCAGGATGTTGCAGGCAGATGTGTTCAGTTCGTTCACTGCTGCAGGACTCCATTTCAGGGGCACATGGCTGTTTGTCCATGGGTGGTTTTCCAGGTTACCGACGGTTGCTCATTTTACCAGTTCTGCTGTGAGCGCCCTTCCACCTGCCTTCTAGCAAGGATGCTTGGAGTCCTGGGCACAAGTTGCCATGGGTCCCCTATCCTGCTGCCCTCTTGGCTGTCTGCAGACATCCAAGTGGTGAACCCCACATCTACAATCATTCAGCCTATGCATAAATCTCGGAGCCATCTCACGGGTTTCTGGTGTCTGCTCTGCTCTTCAAAGCAGGAAGGCTTGGCCTCAGGACTCGCTAAGAGGCCGCAGAGCTTCCTTCCTGACCCTCTGGCCTTTCTGCTGGAGCTGTCAGCAACCGAGGGAGCCTGACTTTTTTTTTTACATGTAAACATAAATTTCCCATTTAAGTACACAGGGGTTTAGTATACAGCCGTGTAGGATTTCTACGCAGGACTTGCGACTCTTCATGCACACGTCATTGCCTGAGTGGGCCTCGCTCGAACACCCACAGGCAGTCGGCAGTACTCGTGTATTCAGCTGAGAATCGTTGTGTCATCGCTGAGCTGCTACTATGTATCAGGCACCATGACAAGCCGGGGGTGCAGCAACAACCAAAACCAGCCCTGCACTGGGGCACCGCCCACTCCACCATCTCACCTCTACCCACCATTCTGAGAACCTTCTCATCTGGTCTCAGCTAAGGGCCTTCCAGGGTCCCTCTGTCCTACCTGGACACGCCCTGCACCCCCCAAGTGCACCCATCTTCATCAGAATTAATCTTATCCGTTGCTCACATTCCTTTCTGCCTGGCCCCCCTCTCCACAGCAGTATCATCTCCAACAGGAGAGGGAGTCTTCCGGCTTGCTCACAACTAGAGAAGTGCCTGGCCCATAGCTGGAGTTTGACAAGCACTTACTAAAGGAACACACCCGCCCCTTCTTCCTCTGACTACCATTCCCACCGTTCTCGAAGCCTACCCAAGCCATCTCCGATTCCAGCAGTGAGATTTGAGAACCAGGGAGTATGCAACAGAGGAAATCATCTAGGAGGAAAACGCTTGTCACGGATACAGACATTGAGTCCCTGACTCAGCTTCTCCACCACACAGCAGTGTGTCCTGGCCTGGCAGCCTAGCGGACACCACCTGGGTACCACCCGCAACCTGCACGGGTCTCTCTACTGAGGACACAGTGTCACTAAGCACCAGGCCTCACTGTACATAGCATCTGCAATGCAAGTCTGGCCCAATTACACCAGGTGAACACCCACCATGCTGCCCCCTCCCTGGGAGCCAGATGGACAGACGGCAGGTGCTCACTAACACTCCTCCGCTGACTGTTATACCCAGGACGCACTCTACACGTGGGAATAATGCGCAGAGATGGCAAGTGCCTAGTCTGAGGCCACACGGGGTCACAGGGGCAGAGTGAAGACACAAACCCCAGTGTGTGCTGACTCTAAACCGTATAATCCTGACAATACACCACGTTATTTCCAACTCCTTCCCAATATGTATACAAAAAAAGAAGGCATGGCTTAATCTTAACCCAAAAGGTCAACTCTGGAGTTACTACTTCCTCCCTCTCTAAGACATTTTTGTCACCAACCTCAGCTTCTTTTTTCTTTGCACGGACTTTCTCCACTTCCATAAGAATCTTCTGGGATTCATCCACATTTCCTTCAGCTCCTAGCTGTTCAGCTTTAGCAAGAAGCTTCCCTATTTCTTCGTTCAACTCATGTACTTTTTCTGCCTAGGAAAGAGAAACAATCAGGTAAGGAGACATCTAAAAACAACAGATTTTTTAATGCAAAGAAAACGAGTGTTTCTCTTGTTGCATTTCTGGTCTGTTCCACTGAAAATATTAGAACAGCTGGAAACCCTCACTGATGACATGTGAATTCTAACAATTACGACATCCTTAACGCCACCACTGAGACTGATCATAACTAGACCTGTGCACCACGTTCCAATAAAAGCAGTGGCACCGCTGTTACTGCCAACAGGCTGCAAGGACCATCATGTGGGTCAGCTTCTAGACCATCTCTTTTTATGCCTTCTATTACAGTTCAATCTTCTGGGTAAGGGTAAAAAAATGCATGGGTCTAAATGCATACACTTATACTGTAAGCAAAATGCCTAATTATTGGGATTTGCTTTCAGAAATAAAACGGCACCGTTGATCCAGTTTGCAACTGTCTATTTCCTAAGAAATGCTTTTATAAAACTGAAAGGAAAAAAGACACTGAAGAGAGTTCCACTGAAGAGGAGACAAGGGTCATCCAGATGACACACGGGCCAATTCCACACAGATCTACTTTCTTCTTCCATGATATGGATGCACCACAGTTTAACCATTTCCCTGCTAACTTTTCTCATTTCCTGTTTTATGTAGGGATGTTAAAAAAAAATTAAAAAAAGAAACTTTAAAACATACGCACACGCGCGCACACACACAAAAAACAAAACAAAACAAACAAAAAAACCCACACGCACAGTGTGGGGAGGGGCTAAGAGCTCAGCGACGGCCTTCCCTCCTCACTGGGAACAGCCAAGGCAGTGGGTACCATCCATCCCAAAGATGCATCCTCAGCAGTGACCGTGACTGCTAGCCCAGTGGCAGACCAGTTCTTACGACAACAATGTGAGGCGAAGGCCTCCCCAGCATACCTTTGCGGAAACTTCTGCACTGATCTCCTCTTGCGTCTCTGCCAGCCGCTTCTTGGCAAGCTCAGTTCTCCGATCACACTCAGCAATAAAGGACTCCAAGTGATCCATCGCCTAGCTCAGGAGAGGCAGAGAGCTACAGTCAGTGACATGCCTACGACCTCAGAACTCACGTGTTCGATAGGAAATAACAGTCCTGGGTTGGTTCTTAAAGCCTGTAGGTTCAGTGGGAAGATCTGAAGCTACACTACAGCTAAAATGTCCACAATCACATTCAATTAAGGGGCTCTGTTAAACCAAATGACCACTCAAAAGCATGTCTTCTCATCTGATTTATTTATTTCCAAAATTTGTAAAAGAACCCCCATCCCTCAACAATGTTTCCAAGAAATTTCTGAGGAAAATTAAAACACCTGGCCATAACTAACAGTGGTCTCTGAGGGTCAGAAAACGCTGGACTGAGCTAATGTCAGAGGCCCTCTCCTGGTGAGTCGTGGGAGATGCAGATGATGTACTCACTGGTCTTTGTGAGCCACGTAAATATTATTCCCTCATGTTCTGAGGGTAGAGTTCCCCCTTCCACCTCAAAACAAAACAATAGAACAAATGTTACTGAGAGCTGTGAACACGTTTAGTTATTGCCCACCGTCTAAAGTAGCGGGAAAACTGGTTACTACTTACCCAAAAAGGTAAAGGAAAAGACACTCTGTAAAGAGTTGGTGGGAATCAATAAAATACTAATTAATAAGCAGTCACATATGCTAAGCACTTAATTTGCCGTAATTAGTCAAAGGCCCCAACATAACTTCAGATAAACATACAAACAGGACGTCACTTTCCCAACTGTCAGGCTAGGACCAGTGATAAGTAGCACCTCCCAAGTTGCTGAAGTCAGCATCATGTTACATAGACAGCAAGTGAGGTTAGCAGTGGATGACCAGGTTAGACAGGGTGAATGATCCACCGCTGAAAAATAGAGAAAGGAAAGTTCTGGGTGGAAATGATAATAAGGCAGGTGAAAGTTAGGCCAACGGACCAAGGAGTGATAATCTATGTCTCTTCCTCCAAATATGGTCAGGAGAGAGCACTCCTCAAGGATTGGTGTGACACTGGAATGGACAGTAGGGACACTGGAGAGGATTACAGTCCCCTCTTTTCAAATGAATGCATACTTGGGAGTAGGTCAAGATAGGGAAGAGGCTCGTGATGGTGCCAAGCCCCACTGCCCACAAGGCCAACTCCCAGATTTCACTCTACACACTTGGAACTCAGGACCTCTTTCCTGTCATTGGTCCCCAAATATTCTCAATAAACATTTCACTATGTTCAAATCAAATGAGCAGGAAAGCCGATGACTGGCATTTGTTTGCATGCATGCACTGCATTTCCTGGAAGTATGTCAAGTTGACCAGCTCTGCTGACAAGGTGGGGACTTGCCAGGATCAGAGCGCCAGTGAGCTGACTCGGGTCATGTACCATCTGTGTTCACCTGGAACAACAGCTCCTAACAGACCAGCCTGAGAGGTGCAAGGGTCATGCATGCACACGTGCTGAGACTTTGATGCAGAGTTCCTCTATTGTCTACCCAAAAAGAGGGATCTCACACCTGACACAGCCAGGGATCTGCTCAACAGGGGTTGAGTGGGGAATACACATTGACAGTTCTGCCAGTGCCTTTACCAATCAAGGCAACCAGCTGCATCTAAGCAAAATATAAACTGACTCAGACATCTGATAAGCTAAAAATTAAATGGTAAACTTCACAACACAGACTAGACATACTGCAGAGACGTCTCTTAACTGCCATGTTCTTTAAAAGATGGCTCTGTCCTACTGCCCCTCCCTCTCTTCAATGTGCTTCTCAATTCCATATTGGTTCCTAAATCAAAAAGCAGGTTTAGCATTTCCCTGGTGGTACAGTGGTTAAGAATCCGCCTGCCAATGCAGGGGACACAGGTTTAAGCCCTGGCCCGGGAAGATCCCACATGCCACGCAGCAACTAAGCCCATGCACAACTACTGAGCCTGCACTCTAGAGCCTGCGAGCCGCAACTACTGAAGCCTGCGCCCCCTAGAGCCCGTGATCTGCAACAAGAGAAGCCACCACATGAGAAGCCCATGCACCGCAACGAAAAGTAGCCCCCTCACGCCGCAACTAGAGAAAGCCTGCATGCAGCAATGAAGACCCAAGGCAGCCAAAAAAAAAAGCAGGTTTAAATGATTAAAAAAAAAAAAGGTACTCAAATCTAAAAATTAAGTCCTAATCACAAGGTACCACTTACTAGGAAGTTATCCACCTTTGTAATTCAGGGGTGGTGTGA
Organism: Tursiops truncatus; assembly: GCF_011762595.2. Lineage (NCBI taxonomy): Eukaryota > Metazoa > Chordata > Mammalia > Artiodactyla > Delphinidae > Tursiops > Tursiops truncatus. The sequence goes on along the minus strand of NC_047048.1, from coordinate 38,063,426 downwards.
TGAACCATGAACTACTCAGGGGGCCTGGGCACACCACTGGCACAGGGGGCACACAGGTCTCACTGCCGCTGGAGGCTGTCCGTCCACACACAGGACCATGAGGTGCTCTCCCTGACCCTGCCTGCCTAGCAGCATCAGTGAGCCTGAGGAGCCCATGCTGTCAGCAGAACAGTCACAGCAAACGTGTGCCTCAATAAAGCCACGCAGGGGCTCTCAAGGTACCCAATTTTCAGATGAAGAAATGGAGGCACAGTCTCCAAACTCCTGAGTGACGGCATCAGGATGCAAAGCCCCTTGTGGTTTGACTCCAAAGTACCTACACTTAGTCCTCACAGTTCTGAGGCAGTTTTCACCAGCCCAGTTTATAGAAAATAGAAAAGGGCAAAATAACTTGCCCAGGGTCACACAAGGACTCTCACCCAGGACCTGACTGGGAAAGCGTGACTGTCACACTGCACACCTACAGAGACCAGGTGTAAGCAGAACCGGTCCCATTAGTTGATATGGTGTGTTGCTCTGGAAACCTGTCAAATAAAACATCACAAAGCAAGACAATGTGGGGGAAAAGTGAACCATATTTTCACTGAATTAGAGAGAAGCAAATCTTTACATTTTCCACATGTGAACACTGAAGAAATGGGCTGCCCTGTAACCTTAATGTTCTGTGTGTCTGTGTTCAAGTTGAAAAACTTGAGATGTATTTACAGAGATGACCAATTCCCTCTCCTAGGGAATTCCATAACACTCTCAAGAAATCAAGGCCTGGTCCTGGTGCAGTCAGAATGAGGCTGTACTGGGCTAGAAGGAGCCAATGGTGAGGCACTTTCTCCCAGATAACCTGAATTTGGGGTGGAAAAGTGCCAGAGGTCCCAGCCATCAGCCCAAGCTGAGGGTCTAGGCAGTGAACACCTACACAAAGAAACACCTTTATGACAACCCTGTCAGGCCCACAAAGAAATACCTTTTTACACCTTTCTGACTGGCAAAAACTGTAAGTTTGGTAACTCGCTGCTCTGTTAGTAAAGATGTGAAAATGGGAACTCTCACACATCACTGGTGGGATCATTCACCCCTCTGGAGAATTCCGTGACACTAACTACCAAAACGACAAAAGCACATCCTTTCTGGGCCAACAGTCCCGCTTCTAGGGATCTTTCCTAGATACACTCACAATGTGCCAATGTGCAATGCAGCACTATGACCATCAACAGGGCATGGTCCTATAAAACAGACACACATCCTGTGGAATACTATGTAGACACAAATGGATGAAGTACACTATACAATAGGAAATAATCTCAAAGATATGCTGAAAACTTAAACCAAAAAAAAGGGAAGGGGGGGCAGATATAGAGCACGTGTACAGCAGACTACTATTTGTGTTTAAAAAAAAAGAGGGTTTCCCTGGTGGCGTAGTGGTTAAGAATCCGCCTGCCAATGCGGGGGACACGGGTTTGAGCCCCGGTCCGGGAAGATCCCACATGCCGCGGAGCGACTAAACCCATGTGCCACAACTACTGATACTGCACTCTGGAGCCGGCAAGCCACAACTACTGAGCCCACGTGCCACAACTACTGAAGCCTGCGCACCTAGAGCCTGTGTTCCACAACGAGAAGCCACTGTGATGAGAAGCCCACACACCGCAACGAAGAGTAGCCTCCGCTCACCACAACTAGAGAAAGCCTGTGCACAGCAACGAAGACCCAACACAGCCATAAATAAATAAAATTTATAAAAATAAAATAAAATAGAAAGTAGAGATACATGTCCCTCAGGTATCCACATAATCTCTGAAGGAAAGAGAAGAAACCGAACAACTGGTTACCTCTGGGGCCAACCAGGGGGCTAAAGAACAGAGAAGGAGGCAGGCTTCACAACATACCTTTCATATCTCAAACTCTTAATCACGTGAGTGTTTTACATGTTTTTAAGTTACTGACAGGACTTCCCTGGTGGTCCAGTGGTGAAGAGTCTGCCTTCCAATGAAGGTGATGCAGGTTCAATCCCTGGTCAGGGAACTAAGATTCCATATGCTTCCATATGGGGAAACTAAGACTGCATGCCACAACTGGAGAGCCTGCGATCTGCAACTATTGAGCCTGTGTGCTCCAACTACTGAACACATGTGCCACAAAAAAGAGCCCGTGCGCTGCAAAGAAAGATCCTGTGTGCCGCAACTAAGACCCAATGCAGCCAAATAAATAAATAAACAACTGACAAGCAGTAACCCTAGTGACATAACTGATCTAGGCAATAATCCTCAACTGCTGCTTAAAGCATGAGGCCAAAGGCTGATGGGGGCCTGTGCAACCAAGTCAGGCTGCCTGTGCCACCCAATTCCACTGACGTTTTGCCACCCAAGGTGACGCACCAGCCAGTGCCCGTCCCGGCCCCTGCACTACTCTGTCAAACGAGAACCTGATTCTGACCGTCAAGCTTCCAGATCTAACTCCCAGGTTATAGGAAGTTTCAAAGATAAAGGAAAACACATTAAAAAGACTGCATTATAAGGATGCAATCAGCAAAATCCAGGATATGAGAGACTTAAAAATTAATTTCTTCAAACAAACAGATTTAAAATGACTTACAATACATCCTAATGTGTGGCTCTTATTTTGAATTCTGAGTCAAACAAATGATCGTAAAAAAAATACTTTTTGAGATAGTCTGGGAAATTTGAGGACTTAGATAATGTTAAAAAATTTTTCTTTTTTTTTTTTTTTGTGGTACGCGGGCCTCTCGCTGCCGTGGCCTCTCCCGTTGCGGAGCACAGGTTCCGGACGCGCAGGCTCAGCGGCCATGGCTCACAGACCCAGCCGCTCCGCGGCACGTGGGATCTTCCCGGACCGGGGCACGAACCCGCGTCCCCTGCATTGGCAGGCGGACTCTCAACCACTGCGCCACCAGGGAAGCCCTAAAAAATTATTTCTTAAATTACCAATACTTTAAATAAAATTATCTTCTAGATGTACTATTTGCAGTACTTACAGATGAAATTCTATGTCTAGGAACTACTGTAAAATAATCCAGTGTGGAAAGACAAGAATAAAGATGAAATAAGAATCTTCACGTCAACAATCACTGAAAACTGGGAGATGAAACCCAGAGATCTCATTATATTATTCTGTCTACTTCTGCATGTTTAAATTTTTCCTCAATGTATTTTTAGAAACAATGCTAATAAGATACAAACTACTATATACAAAATAGACAAACAAGGTCCTACTGTACAGCACAGGGAACTATATTCAGTATTTTGTAATAAACTATAATAGAAAAGAATCTGAAAAAGAATTTATATATATGTATAACTGAATCGCTTTGCTGTACACAAAAAACTAATGCAACATTGTAAATCAACTATATTTCAGTTAAAAAAAAAACAACAAACAACATGCTAGTAAGGAGATTCTGTCACAACCAAATATAATACCAGATCTTTGTATGCAGAGTAAAGAGAACTTCAAAAGCCAATGGCAACACTGAAATATTTACAGATGAGATGACAGGATGTGTGAGGTTTGTTTTGAGATTTGTGAGAAGTGGGTACACAAAGATGAAACACAGTTGGTCCTGAGCTGATCATTCCTGAGGCTGAGTGACGGGTACATGGAGATTCATTATACTGTTACACCTCCTTTTGATGTATGAGATTCTCCATGGTAAAACAAACAAACAAAAAACCAAAAAACAAACAAAAAACCCTGACCATCCAAGGTCAGCCTGTAGCATTTGAGCAGCAAGCTGTTGCTTCCTTCCACCTTAAAGCTGTGGTAAGGGACTGCCTCCAGGGAGCGGGAGGGGCACAGGGAAAGGGGGCTTTTGGCGTTTTCCGTGATAGTCAATGAATTCTGATTCAGCCACACGCTTCCAAGGAGAGCACACAGAAATCTTCACTATACACAATTTTATCTTTGTCTTTCTCATGATTTCCTAAGGAATTTTAAGTCATTGAACAGGTGTCACAAAGTTTCAAGAGCACAGTCTACCATTTGAGTGTATCATAATTTGTTCATTCATCATTGAGCCTTTTTTGTTGCATCCAACTTTTCAATCTTATAAACAATGCTAGCTACCACAAACATCTTTGTGTACCAGTGTTTGCCTGTGTTTTCAATCACAGTTGACCCTTGAACAATGAGGGGGTTAGCGATGGATTGTGTAGTACTGTAGTATGTATTTATTGAAAAAAATCCATATGTAAGTGGACCCACACAGTTCAAACCTGTGTTGTTTATAAGAGATTTGTAGAAGTAAGTTACAAGGTAGAAATACCTTTAAATTTTCATTTCTGCCTACTATTTTAGCAACCTGACTGGACCTAATAACTTTTCACGACTTAGCATAATTTGGAATTCCCCGGTGGTCCAGTGGTTAGGACTCCGTGGTTCCACTACAGGGTGCACTGGTTCCACCCCTAGTTGGGGAATTAAGATCCTGAACACCATGAGTCAAAAAAGAAAAAAAAGAAAGCATAATTCTTTCTCCTCCCCTAAGAAATAATCACTTAAGAGCTTGGTATATACCTTTTAAAATTGTATCAAAACGCATATAAAAGCAAACAATTTTTACTCCACTTAGGAGTTTTTCAAGCTTTTTTCATTTTTCACATCAATACACGCATCTTCTGTATCTATAGCTGTGTTTCACTGTATTTTAACACAACTATAACCATTCCACAATGAATACACATTTGCATTTTTTCACTTTTCACTAATCCAAAATGATGCAATAAACATCTTAAGTCTTCTCATACATAGGCAATTATTCTTCTAGGACAATTTCTTACAAATTGCTTAGAGGGGACTCAAAGTCTATAAATATCTGAAAGTAGTATAAAGGGCTGATGACCTCTTTTAAAAGATTTACCGAGGGACTTCCCTGGTGACGCAATGGTTAAGAATCCACCTGACAATGCAGGGGACACAGGTTCAAGCCCTGGCCTGGAAAGATCCCGCATGCGGTGGAGAAACTAAGCCCATGCACCACAACTACTGAGCCCACGAGCCACAGCTACTGAAGTCCACGCACCTAGAGCTCGTGCTCCGCAACGAGAAGCCACTGCAATGAGAAGTCCACACACCACAACAAAGAGTAGCCCCTGCTCACTGCAACTAGAGAAAGCCCACACGCAGCAACGAAGACCCAACGCAGTCAAAAATAAATTTTAAAAAAAACCTTGCATGATAAACATGGCTTAAAATATAATTCAAATGCCTGTTACATTAATAATATATTTAATTTTTTCAATATGAAGACAAAATAAATGCTGTACTTTTTTTGTCAGCTGTCTTTCTAACACAACCTAGATAAAAATAGCTCCTAAATATCCCTGACTGATCTGCTAAACGGAATGACTCCTCTCCCAGCGTCATTTGATGCTGCTTGCATTAATTCTGGCATCAATCTTATTATACTTTCAGAGACTTTGGAGATAAATGTTTGGCTCACCTCACAGATTCATTGTCAACAGTGAAGATATTCTACCAAAACACTTGGTAAGATACATAAATACAAGTTATTAAGAAAAATCAGAACAAGTCATGATTTAGCGATGGTTCACAACTTGTGAAAACAAAACCTGTGTCCACCTTCCAATAGCGATGACTACACTGTAGTCCCTCCAGAAACCAACCTCAACATGGGAGCTGCTGGTCCCACGCCTAGGAACTGAACAGTCCACAGGCTACATATGTGGCAGGCTAGGAGACTAGCACCAACAGCAGGTCATCAGGAGGCAGCAACAGGTCAGTGATAGCAAGAGTCAGCCCACTGGCCACATCTGGCCGAAAAGCTTCTGAGGTGTCTGATTTATCAAAATTGCAATTTTGACAAGAAAAATCACAACTAGCCTTTCTGATATATACATATATATACCTATATACATACATATATATATTTATACATACATACATATATATATTATATATATATATATTTGTTCATCCTGAATGGCCTATCTTTGAAAGATACAAGTGACCTCTGAAGACAGGTACTGGATGGCTAGTCACGTGGAAAGGGAAGACTTTTCACCTGGAATCTGTAACAGTTACGTTTCCTACCGAAGAGATTTAAAAATTGGATTTTTATCAAATTCTTTTAACAAATCTATATTCTGGAAAAGCACCTTATTTTTTCCTTCTAAGTTTATTCTGCATAACTAAGGGAAAAAAAAGTTATTTTAGTTTGGTATTTTAAAGTCAGGCCACATTTACCTCTATCAAAGTAACCCATCCCGTGCACCACAACGAAGAGTAGCCCCCGCTCGCCATAACTAAAGAAAGCCCTCACGCAGCAACGAAGACCCAACGCAGCCAAAAATAAAATTAAAAAATAAATAAATAAACCCATGCACATCTAAACACTACTGATATATATATATGTTAAAAATTTTAAGGCTGGGTAAATTTTATGGCTAGTGAATTGTATCTTAAAGCCATTATTTAAAAAACCTTTTTATGGTAAACTCTCCCTAACACCCAGAGGTACCTGCTTAGCGCTCCACAAAGCACCACTCACTGTGTGGCAGGACCATACCTTACGCAAGTAGCCCCCACTAATAAACATTTCCAGTACATCCTCCTCTTTTTACTTCAGTCTTTTACTTTCACAAAAAAAGCTGCAATGGGCACCTTTTCTGTGTACCCATTAACACATATCACTAAGATACAGTCCCAGCAGAGTTCTGGAACAAGTGTATACAAGCATTTGACATGCTGAGAGCCACCTGACAAGACTGCCCTCCCACAAACACAGCTGCTCCAAGTCACCCTTCGTTCTTCAGGACAGGAGGCCTCCTGCGTAGGTTTACAGCACTAGCCATGAAACATTTCAACATGAGCCATCTGTTAGGTCAAATATGATTTTTAAGGAGTTGAAAGGACAGGTGATTACCTCTTTAACAGGAAAAGGTATTCCTGCAAATGGTAAATTTTCACAATACAAAAAGGTCTCGTGACCCACTTGAGCCCTCCAACTAAGACAAGAATGTTCATAATCTCTTGGTTTCTTCTAAAACTACTCTGTACATCTAGGTACGTCAATGGGTATAAATGTCCTTCCTTTTTAAAAATCACACTACAGAAGCCATCGTATCACACTTGCTTTTCCTCTTTATCTTGAAGATAATTTCACAACAACATACACTGAACCACACTGAACTCAATCCTCTTTCCATAGCTGTACATCATTCCATTGTAAAGAAGAGCAATGACTTAGCCAAGCCCTCAATGAAGAAGCCTACAGTGTTCTGGCTTTCTGCAGTTCTAATGCTGCAGGAATATTCTGGAGCAAATTTATCTTTGTACATATGCAGAAGTATCGGTCAGATATACTCTCAGAACTAGCACTGCTGGGATGTGCTTTCACACCTTCAGATGCTCAATTATCCAGGAGGTGTATCAGGATTACTTAACTCTCCATCTCCTTAGCTCTGAGTGAGGGTGAGTATCTGCCATAGGATTAGATGCCTACCAGAAAGTGTCCTTTTCTATCCTTTGCCCATTTTCTATTCAGCTATTGTTACAGTTCTTCTCAATCATGATGAATTCTATATACAAAGGATACTTGCCCTTCGTCATATGTGCTGCAAATATTTTGTCCCAGTTGAATTCTTATTTTATGTATAGGAATTTCTGATATGCTAATATTTTTAAGTGCCTACTCAGAAAAATGTATCCATCTTTCCCTTATAGCTTCTAGGCTTTATAACATGTCAAGATGACAGAACAAAATTCTCTTTTGGGGGATCCAACCTGGTTTTTCCCCCAACTAGCTAATCCATAGTTCCTAATAGTGTTCATTGAAAAACTCATCTCCACAGTGGCTGAACACATGCCTTTCATAAAATACTAAATTACCGTATATGTTTCAGTCTTTCTGTAGTCTAAATTTCTTCTATTCATCTATTCTTCAGCATAAATTCATCAGGGCATTTAAAAAGTACACTGACATTCTCATGTAGCAGAAATGCTTAGATTTGTGATCCAAAAAAATTATGTTACTAAAATTGAAAATTTAACCTATACATCTGTGTATCTAACTCTTTCTGATATCCCAAGGTAATGGTCTCTTTACATAAGCGTTTTTCAGGTACTGAAGAATTTAAACTCACAATAAAGAAAACTTTCATCTCCAAGCCCCATCTATTAGTTGAGCTGTTTGTTGCTAAAGGCATTTTTAGTTAATTCAAAGATTCAACACTGATGTTGAAGACTGTACTTGAAAAAGAAATGATAATTTTAATCACTTTTTAAGATTACTGATTTAAGTAGAATTGACTCTAGCTATAATATATCTCTAAAATGTCCATTGGCAGGAAAAAAAAAAGTCTTTCCTTGGTTTTGCTTTTCTCTGACTTCCTCCCACCAAGCTCAGTGCCTTCCCAGTCTTCACTGAGGAACCTGAATGGCATCAAACCCCTCACTGACCCCTGGTCAAACCAGGGATGGAGGACTTGGAAAAAGAAAAAACTAACAGAGTGACTCCATGGGAATTCCCTGGCAGTCCAGTGGCTAGGACTCGGCGATTCCACTGCAGGGGACCTGGGTTCAATCTCTGGTCGGGGAACTAAGATCCCACAAGCAACACAGCACGGCAAAAAAAAAAATTTTTAATAAATAAATAAATAGAATGGAGTGACAATCATGCATTCTCAATGGGGACAGGGATGAAAACTTGTCATGAAGAGTGAAAAAAATCTTAGATATTACAATGGTTAGTGGCCCGGAAAGGATCACATAAACTGATATGCTGGGTATCTGTGGTATCAAAATTTCATGGCGGGGAAGTAGACAAATTATGGGAAAAGGTCTAAAAAAGGCTCCTTTGGGAGGCAAAAATGACAATAAAGTTATGAAATAACATTTTATAACCACTAAATTGCAAAAATTTAATGGTCTGACAATACCAAATGTTAGTGAGGATGTGTACACTGCTATTAGGGCTGTAAACTGATACACATTCTCAAACAGGGAGAAAAAAGAAAAAGACAACATTACAGATCTTTCAAGAATAAACGTGCCTCTCCTACAATCCAGCAATACCTCTCCTAGGAATATACCCTAGATAAACCGTTGTACACGTGCACCAAGAAGATATTCAAGAACATTTATAACACTGTTCATAATAGTTTAAGAATAAAAAATTAAAAAAAGAAACTAGTATCAACCCAATTGTCTATGAACACAAAATGGATAGTTTGGGGAATACTCAAGCAGCAATGAAAACAAACAAACCATACTCAACAAAATATGTAAACTGGAACATAATACTGAAGGAAAAAAGTTATTAAAGATTACCTATGCTATGAAACCATTTTTATAAGACTCAAAGAGAAGAATAAACACAATGTTCAAGGAATCATAAAATATGTAATAAGAAACATTTTTAAAGAAAATGATACATACAAAACATAGAACCGAATAGGGATGATAGACACACAGACACAAATCGGTACTGGCCACGTTCTAGCTCCCAGCCAGAGAGCTGTGGAATGACATCTATTATTCTGCTTCATAACTTAAAAGGTTACATTATTCTTGTTGGTGCAGTATTTGGCTCTTCACAGTAGGGAATAATTAACACAAAATAAAACTTACATCCAATTCAAAAAAGAGGTCCCTTTCTTTACTTGCAATCTCATAATCTGCTCGGAGGGCCAAATCGTGGATTTTGGTACATTCTCCTAAATCCATGCGCTGTGAGAAAGAAACAAAAATTTACACATGAACATCTACCCATTTGTAGGAAGCACTGTGACCTGGTGTTTTAGCTGTCATCAAAATAAACAGTACTTTTTTGGATATTAACTATGATAAGAAAATTTAAAAATAATATGGCTAAGAAGACTTATTTTCCTTTTATTGATACCGTCATGACTATATGACACTCAGAACAGGTGCATTTAAGTGTGATGATTTATATCTCTTACAGAACCAGAAATAGACTAGTAATGTTTTCATTATTTAGCTTTTGCCAGTTTTATTATTGCATTAGTCACATAAATGTTTATTCGGTGAATAGCAACATGAGGGGTGAGAGGGTGGCAAGGAAGAGGCCAGGAAACAAAAGTATCACTGATAGCAGCAAGTTTCCATGCATTCCTTCTTGCAGCCACGACTACTCAAGATGCTACAGAGACAAAAAGAGGAAAAAGAAAGAACAGAGAAAAACGAGGTTTTGGAAATTACAACATAACCTAACACCTGGCTTTGTGTAGCTCTTTGTATACCAAAGGAAATAAAGCAGAACAGGCTGATTCAGAGCCAAAGCAATTCTCCAAACATTCTCCTAACCTGCTAAATGGCTCTGGACACGTAACTGGGAACACAGACTGGACCATTCACTTGCCCCATTTGAAAAACAAAAGGCTCTTTTAACAAAACAAATTATTTGTGTTACCAGTAAGATTTCGCCTGATGTGCTATTACATGTTGTGAGCACATACAGAACAATTAGTAGTGCGTATTTCTCATCTAAATCCTAAGTAGAGGATCCTGTACAGGGACACCCCCACCCCCACCCTTGCCTCTGATCATCTAAACAGCAACAGGGACGTTTGGATGCTGAGGGTCAGGCTAATAAGTCAGAGAATGCAAGTTAAGAAAACCCAAGAGCCCAATGAGGAGACACCTTGGGAACCCAAGCTGTTGGTCACAAGTACGACTAGCAAACAAAGAATGATGGAGTTCAGGAACTCCTTTAAGCTCAAACTACAAGTGTGTCCAAAATGAGATCAAAAAAATCTTCATGGGTTACAAAACCCTCAACATTTTAGTTTTTAGGCACATGAGAGAGGCTCGCAGTGCCTGACTCCTGGGTCCGAATCTCAGAAAGTGCAGCCATGCTCTTAACAAAATTTCCTTCAGTATCCCAGTGACAGAGCCATGAGGGGACTGTCTAGGGTGGAGTTTATCTTCATTTTGACTGAAGGCTACATGCCAAAAGCTCTTTTCTCCTTCATTATGCTTACTTCGAAGTCATGTGTAGTTTACACATGTTGGTTACGTGGGGAATCCAGAGGTAGGGAAACAAGTTCCAAAAGCCAAAGTTGCAGCTAAAATTGCTATCACTGTAAAGCTGACAACTTTTGCTTCCTTCACTCTTTTAAATAGCAAGTATAATTCTTTAAAAATATATAGCTTCCACAAACAAAACTCTAAGTGCAACAGCTGAAAAATGAGAGATAGCTATCAGAAATTATTTAAAAGCTAACAAAATTCTGTTACTCAAAGAAAAACCACCTCCAGATGAAGCAAGCACCGAAACCGCTGAGTACTATAATTTTAACTGCAAATCAATTTCCATTCTAAAAACTTCAACTGTCAAGAAAATTTCGACATTAGGGAACCACATATAAAGCAAAATTCACCATTACCTTCCTACAGGTGGGAGCTCTCAAGCTAAAGCAAGTGGAATACAGGTCTGGGGTTCCATGGTTACTCTGGAGGTAGCTTTTCAGCTTTGCCAAGGAGGCAAGGAAGTACTGGCCAATTCCCCTAGCAGCCAAACACCAAGCACAGCTGAAATACCACACTCATAAACTTCTTCCAAAATATTCCAAATGGCTGTCAAATCCAGCATGTCAGACCCCCCCTTTTTTTTTTTTTTACTGAACAAACATCTGTGTTCTCTACTCTCCAGTGGTCTCACACTGCAGACAGGGAAGGGCAAATAAAGGCTCCTTCTAGAACCTTCAGGAAACCAAAGTTCTACCACAAGACAAGTTACACTACCTTCCCTCCAGCTATCCCTCCGCTCTTACTAATCAATACATTTTCCCATCAAGCCTCAATAAAACGATTGCTTCCATTCCTCCGTTGTCTCACCCCTACTGACAGGAGACGGTTTTGAGCAAAGATTTGGGTATGGAGCAGCCCTTGGCAAGCTGAGGGTTATAACCATTTTCATCTTGCAGCTGTGTTCTAAAGAATTATATTGATTCCAATTTAACACAACACAAACTCTACCTCTCACTTGCCACCTCCACGCAGCCCACACCCGTTAAGGCTCAACCTTTACAACACCATCCAAGTTCCCAACCCTCACCTCAACTGACCTCACGACCCCGCACAATTGTTCACGGCACCCTCACATGAACATGGGTCTCCTGGGCTCCCTCCTCCTCAGTCTGAGCTGCCCTGTAACCCAGGCGGGACGGAGTGATGCTGAGCAGTACTTGGCCTCTCATCACTGCTCTGGTTCCACAGCCTCTGTCTCCCTCCCCCTGAAGCACACCAGCCCAGAGGCACCTGAGGCACCCCTGCTTCCCTCTGCTCCAGCATCCACCTGGAGCGTTAATCCCCCAAACGCACACGTGTGTTTTTTCTCACCATTCAGGTCTCTGCTCCCATGTTCCTGAGAGGCCTTTCCTTATCACCCTATCCAACAGTCCAGAACCTACTCATTCATTATTTACTGTCTGTCCTGTTCCTCCATTAGATGAGAGTAAAGATTTTGTCTTATTGGTACCACATCCCCAGTGCCTGGCACAGAGTATGTGTCCAACAAATATCTGGCAAATGAACCTATACCTAACACAATAAACATTTGTAGGAAATGCCCTCATTCACCAGCATTCTGGAACAATGCTACATAGGGATCCAATCAAGAAAAATATGGTTGAACTGCTTCACGCTGGTGCATGTCCCTCTACTCCCTTTGACTTCTTCCACTAAGACCTACCAGCAATTCCAGGTTATGATGCCTCATACAGGAGTATCCTACCGCTGACTGCTTATGACCAGTGGAAGCCAGTAGTCTACAGTGATGGCACCCACAACAATCTGGAGCACACAGTAGTTATAATGTTTTCCTATACCAGGTCAACCACTGGCAAAACCCCAGCTAACAAAGGCACAAGGCTTGGCTTTCATTTCCTATTTGCTGTCAGAAGAGCCAGCTTGAGAAGATTCAATACACCTGTGCAGTTTGCCAGACGCTGCTCCCCCAAAATGGTAATAATAAAAGCAACAATTAATTATGAAGAAAACGTTCCCCAGCACATGCACATGTGACCCTTAAAATGAGTAGACATTCCAGGAGGGAGCTGTGAAATCTGAAAATGCTGATGGTGTTTACAAAACTAATTTTCTGTAAGTGTCTGAATCACTGTAGATAATCCACACTCTTTAGTCTTCTTAAATCCTACCTAATTTTGAATAAATGCACATTCTGCAAAACTAGCATTTATCTGTTTGCTTCATCTGAAATGAACTTAAAGTTTCACTTAGAATTTTACACTTCACTTAGAAGTAGAGAGATCTATACTTATTGGATCATGTATTGATTTCTTGAAAGGGTGGCATAACACAAAATTGCAAATCGATGTTAGTCCTGATTTTTCAAAAATCTAAAAATCTGGGGAAGAAACATACCTCGTTAGATCAAAAGTCTAACATGTGTTTAACCTGAAAACAAACCAACCCAGAATCTTAGAGCTACAGGCTGACCTGAAGTACACTTTTTGCTAAAACCAAAGGAGACTAGTATTTGCACTACTTAGTTGTGAATACCTCAGTATAAATGACTCTACAAAAACCTGATAACTTTACAAAGAGAATTTTATAGAAGTGAAATATGTCATTATATAAAATTCCACCCCACTAACAGAACCTATCACTTGAAGGGCAGTAGGTAATTTCTGCCGGGTAAAGGAAAACAGAATTCAACCTGAAAAACCTTCAGTGCCTACACAGCATCCATGTCTGAGTGTCCTATGACATCCCCCCCAAATGTACCTACCGTCCCAGCCAGAATGTCGTGGGGGCAGCAGTCCAGAAGATGACTCTTGCAGACACGGTCATCTGTAAACTTGACCCTCTGTCTGGTTTCGTCTCCTGAAATTCATGTGTGGTTTTAAATAAGACAATATTATCACATTAAGCACAAAAGCATATCTGGTACAATTCACCTGGATGATTTGCAGACTACCAAATACACTGAAAAGCTGATCTAGAGGTATTTACAACTGGAACGAAATACAGATGATTTTTGATGCTAAATATATCATGAAGAATCACACTTAAAGAGATCTGACTCCGTCATTGTGCCAAGGAAGTCAAGGAGTCAGAAGGAAAATGCTGAGCACCAAACAGCCATTAGCCCCACACATACATGTGGGCAATGAGATACCAAAACCCATGCTAATCAGAGGGCGATGAATCACCATGTATGACTTAAAGCTGGTAGTTTCCAACAAAAGCTATTTATTAGTCTAATCATTTTGCTATAGACCAACGTATAGGCAGTATTTTGCCAAAATTATATGAAGAAAGCTTTCTCTCTCTACTACTGACTGATAAATAATCTGAACCTAGTCTACCTATCCCCCTTTAACCCCCACCCTTAAAAAAGACAGTTGGCACCTGAGAGTCACTTTTAACAAGACAATACCAAGAAGAAAAAAAAAAAGGCAAAAAAGGAACTAGGTTAGTCAATACACACTGTGAGTTCCAACACATACTGTACCCATCTGCATTCTTCAAGACCTCAGCTGCAGAATTTTATGCCCGCTGTTGAAAAGTTTTAAAGGAAAAGTTTTCTTGCCCAACCTGCAGTAAGGAAGTCAGGGGAATGATACATAAAAGTAAAGGCAAAGTGGAATGTGACAAATTTTAAAGCTAATCTGTGTATATGACACAGAGCTGTGTAATACTAAAGGAGGAATATATTTTAGGATTTGCAAGCATCCAGGATTAATGTAGTGTCTTTTTATTGAAAATGTTTTCTTTCTAAACTACACTTTTAAAGTTACTTGTGAAAAAAAGCAAACACTTTTTTGTTATAACAGCTTAGAAATTGGTTGTGACTCACGGCTCGATGAACATGAGGCTTTTCTGCAACTCCCTTGCAGATTGATGTAGGCAGGCAAAGATACACTGAACCTTTATAAATAAAATAGAGGGGCCACAATTGTTCAGTTTGTATGAAATAAAAATATGGGAAGCAATTCAAAAGCAACTCAATATACAAAGAAAGCTAGAAAGCACTTATTCGCCTATGAAATAAAGTGCAAACAATCTGCACAGCCCTGCGAATGTGCCAGTGTGGACTTACAACTTCATTACTTCGGTAGAAAAGAAAACACAAACCACAGCAGGTATATAGTTTTGCAAAGATGCAACCGCTTTCTCCTGAGACAACCATCAAGATCTTGCGCTCCTCCCTACAGTACAACCTACCTAACGACTGCCAAGCGCTGGCTAAACAGAGGCTCTCCTGTGTGGCTAGAGGAAAAGGGGGCTGGAAAAGCACGCGGCAGGAACCCACGTTAGAAAAGCTCAATTTACGGCTCCCCTTGCAACGGTACAGAACAAGACGGCCAGGGTTTCCAGGCCATACGGCTCCCTTGCGCGGAGGAGCTCCGCCAGCCCGCTGCCAGCGCCCAGAGCCCCAGCTGGCTGCAGCCCTTCGCCGACTCCCGGTTCGAGGGGCGGCGGGGGCCGCGGGGGTGGAGGGGAGGCGGAGAAATAGCAGAAAGGTCAGCGGGGAGGGGGCTGGCGCCCCACCGACAACGCGGGCTCCGAGGGAGGAGCCCGCCGGGGACCCAGCCTGCGGGAAGAGCTCAAACAAAGGCCCGGCGCCCCCGGTCGGCGCGCGGGGGAGGGGAGGACGCCCGCGCAGGCGCAGACGGTCGCGGCCCCCCGCCTCAGGCCGCCCGGCGGCCTCGCCTCGCTCCCGCCCCAGCCCCCGCCTGGCCGGCCGCCCCTACTCACCGTCCCGGGCCGTGCCCATGAGCTGGTCTAGCAGGGCCCGCATCTGCGCCTGGGCGGACATGGTGGCCGGAGGGAGCGGCAGGAGCGGCCGCGACGGCTTCTCTCAGACTGCGGCAGCGGCGGCGGCGGCGGGGGCGGCGGCGGCAGCGCGGCGGCAACGAAGAAGGGTCGCGTCGGCCTCGAACCCGCTCGGCTTCTTCCCGCCGCGAGGCACGCCGGGAGGAATTGCGTCGGCGCCGGCGCTTGGCCTGCTGGGAAATGTAGTTTAGGGGCGGAGCCAGAGTCTCCGATGAACAAGCAAGCTGTGCAAGGGGCGGGGCCAAAGTCCCAACCCTGATTTTAGTGTGGATCCCAAAACTTACGTGCTCCGCTGAGGCTAAACCGCAATAAAGTGAAATAAGTGTAGACAATACAAAACAAAAAAATAGGGCTTCCTTGGTGGCGCAGTGGTTGAGAGTCCGGTTACCGATGCAGGGACACGGGTTCGTTCCCCGGTCCGGGAAGATTTCACATGCCGCGGAGCGGCTGGGCCAGTGAGCCATGGCCGCTGAGCCTGCGCGTCCAGAGTCTGTGCTCCGCAACGGGAGTAGACCACAACAGTGAGAGGCCCGCGTACCGCAAAAATACAAAACAAAACAAGGAAATAAATCCCGTGTTTTCTTTCTAGCCGTGAAACTGGGAATGTATCCTTTAGCTACTCTCAGACTTTTTTTACACCTGTGAAAATGGTGCCTGTCACATGACTTGTGAAAGTTAAATGAAGCATGGAGTTCCTGTTAGGTTCTGTGACTACTACTTGGTGGTGGTCCCTGAGTTCACAGTCTGCCATCCACCAAGACTGCTCTAGCCCTGGCCACTTCCGAGACTGACAATGAGCCTCTGACACATGCGTACAGCGGACAGTAGGGGACCGTGATTCATACCATTGGAACTGCCCACATATCCAGATGTGTATTTGCTTGTTCCGACTGCAGTGCCCTCACACCCAAAGGTCTGCAGGATGCCTGATTTACTGACATGGAATCCTGCACAACTTTGTCTCATATAAAGAAATCCATTTTATGGTAAAGCAGGTCAATTATTTATTTCTGTGTAGCAAGCTGCTTCAAAACTCAGTGGTGTAAAACAAAAATGATTTATTATTTCTCATTATTCTGTGGAGTTCAGGCAGGGCTTAGCTGGGCCCTGGGCTCTCTGCTCTAGGTGATTTGTCTTGGTTCACAAAATTGCTTGTATGAAACTGGGCTGAGCAAAGATCCAAAAAGGCTACACTGATGATCTGGCCCCTCTGTGGTTCTCCATGTGGCTTCTGTATCTGTACATGACATCATAACATTCTGAAGTCTAGCCCAGCTTACTACATAGTATGGCAGCTGGCTGCCCCAGGGGAAGGAGTGGAAGCTGTCAGTCCTTTTAAGGCCTAGGCTGAGACCCCCAGAACTCTCCTTCTACCATTACCTATTGGTCAAAGCAAGTCAAAAGGTGGGACTGCCCTGGTAGTCCAGTGGGCAAGACTCCACACTTCCAATGCAGGGGACACGGGTTTGATCCCTGATCAGGGAACTAAGATGCTATATGCCATGCGGCATGGTGCAAAAAAAAAAAAAAGTCTGTGATTTAGTTAATAACAATGTACTAATGTTAATTTCTTAGTTTTGACAAATGTATCATAGTTATGTAAGATATGAACCCAAGGAGAATCTTGGGTAAGGGTATATGGGAATGTTTGTACTATTTTTGCAATTTTTCTGTAAATCTAAAATCTTTCCAAAATTAAAATTTATTTTAAAAATAGTATGTAGAAACAAATTCAAACAAGTTATTATCACAATAACTACAAAGAGATTAAATTTATTAGTTAAAAGAGAACATCAAATAGGATTTCATGATAATCCATTTTTATGCTATTTAGAAGCAATACACTTGAAATACAAAGATGTGTAAAGGTTGAAAGTAAAAGTGTGGGAAAATATGTAGGCTAACACCAACATAAACAAAGCTGATATAGTTACAGTATAAGGTTTAAAGGAAAAAATATTAAGTATGGAGAAGTCATTGTATTGAAAAGGGTTTTGTTCACAGTAAGATTCAACTATTTTAATCTTGCATGCATCTAATCAAATAGCCTCAAAATATGCAAACCAGGGCTTCCCTGGTGGCGCAGTGGTTGAGAATCCACCTGCCGATGCAGGGGACACGGGTTCGTGCCCCGGTCCGGAAAGATCCCACATGCCGCGGAGCGGCTGGTCCCGTGAGCCATGGCCGCTGGGCCTGCGCGTCCGGAGCCTGTGCTCCGCAACGGGAGACGCCGCAGCAGTGAGAGGCCCAAGTACCACAAAAAAAAAAAAAAAAAAAA
Organism: Tursiops truncatus; assembly: GCF_011762595.2. Taxonomy (NCBI): domain Eukaryota; kingdom Metazoa; phylum Chordata; class Mammalia; order Artiodactyla; family Delphinidae; genus Tursiops; species Tursiops truncatus. Next base: position 38,045,353 of record NC_047048.1, on the reverse strand, counting down.
TGCAAACCAAAAGATGACAGAACTGCAGGAAAAACAAATACACCATCACAAAAGTGGATTTCAATATACACCTTTTAAAGTGTTTTGACTAACACAACATTGTAAATCAACTATACTTCAATTTTAAAAAAATGTAGGGGGCTTCCCTGGTGGCGCAGTGGTTAAGAATCTGCTGTCAACACAGGGGACACAGGTTTGAGCCCTGGTCCGGGAAGATGCCACATGCTGCAGAGCAACTAAGCCCATGCGCCACAACTACTGAGCCTGCGCTCTAGAGCCCGTGAGCCACAACTACTGAGCCCATGCACCACAACTACTGAAGCCTGTGCGCCTAGAGCCCGTGCTTCGCAACAAGAGAAGCCACCGCAATGAGAAGCCCGTGCACTGCAACAAAGAGTAGCCCCCACTTGCTGCAACTAGAGAAAGCCCGCGTGCAGCAACGAGACCCAATGCAGCCAAAAATAAATAAATGTATTTTTTTTAAAAAAGAAGGAAATGTAGGGAATTCCCTGGCAGTCCAGTGGAGGTACTTTCACTGTAGGGGCCCAGGGTTCAACCCCTGGTCAAGGTACTAAGATCCTGCAAGCTGCGTGGTACGGCACCCCCACCCCCCCAAAAAAAGTAAATGTATAGTCTTAAATGCTTAAAATATTGTTTTAAAGGCAGTAATTTCATGACCTAACAAGCATTCAACTTGAGTTAGAAAAGGAAAAACACAACATGACTGAATAAAGCAGAAAGGAGATTACTAAAAGAAGACAGAAATCAACATAAAAGAAAACAAACATACAATAGAAAGGATCAACTGGGCCAAAAGGTGGTGTTTTGTTTTTCTGAGGTTTTTCTTTTGGCTGCGTTGGGTCTGTTGCTGCGCGCAGACTTTCTCTACTTGAAGCGAGTGGGGGCTACTCTTTGTTACGGTTCACAGGCTTCTCATTGTGGTGGCTTCTCTTGTTGCGGAGCACGGGCTCTAGGGCTCTAGGTGCACAGGCTTCAGTAGTTGATGCCAGCTCGGTAGTTGTGACTCACAGGCTTAGTTGCTCCGCGGCATGTGGGATCTTCCCGGACCAGGGATCGAACCGTGTCCCCTGAATTGGCGGGCGGATTCTCAACCACTGTGCCACCAGGGAAGTCCCAAAAGGTGGGGGGGGGTTTTGTTGGGTTTTTTTTTTGCAGTACGCGGGCCTCTCACTGTTGTGGCCTCTCCCATTGCGGAGCACAGGCTCTGGACGTGCAGGCTCAATGGCCATGGCTCACGGGCCCAGCCGCTCCGCAGCATGTGGGATCTTCCCGGACCGGGGCACAAACCTGTTTCCCCTGCATTGGCAGGCGGACTCTCAACCACTGCACCACCAGGGAAGCCCCAAAAGGTGGTTTTTTGAAGAGACTAACAACATAGACAAACTTCTGGTGAAACTGATGAAAAAAAGAAAAGAGAGAGAGATAGCACAAAGCAAAGAATAAAATGGGAGTGTAACCACAATGAGAGAAGGAATTAAAAACTAAGAGAACACTATGAACTTTATGCCACTATATTTGAAGCCTTGTATTAAATGGAAAATTCCTGGGAAAATATAATATTAAAATGGACACAATAATAACAATAAAGTCAGAACTGCCATGTAATTGTTAAATAAACTAGAAGAGTAATTTAAAATCTTTCTCAGGCCCCTTGCAGCAGTTTGTGTGATGGCTGAAAAAGCATCTGAACTGCAAGAAGAGAATGATGATGGCCAGCAGGTTCATGTGATGCCTAGGAGAGACCTTGACAGTCCACAGGAGCAGGTAGGCAGAGGCAGCCAGCGTTGGTCCAACCTTCTCACAGTGGGGTCTTGCTACAGCTCTAGGAAGAGGAGAAAGAAGACCCCCAGAGAGGAGGAGACTGCTGACCATGGAAAAAACAAATAAAACACTAAGATACACTTAATAAAATTAAGTTCTAACTCTAAATATTACAATGTATGTGAAAGTACAAAGGAAAAAAACACACACTTGTATGCTAGGGAAAATTCTATTTTGCTTTCTCTAAATTATAATTTTTCTCAAGAGTCAAAAGGCTGTTATTGTGCTTCATTTTAAGAACAGCAAGTCAGAAACGTCAAAAATTTAAAGTGTCATCCATCTTGGGGCAAAAACCAGACTTATGCTATCAGTCTTTAAAAGCCTTAAGCCTGGATTTCCCCGGTGGCTCAGTGGATAAGACTAAGAAGTCCACATGCCGCAACTGAAAAAAAAAGAAAAAGAAAAAGAAAAAAAAATCCCGCATGTCGCAACTAAGAGCCAGCGCAGCCAAAATTAAAAAAAAAAAAAAAAAAAATGTTGCTCTCCATCTGGCTCTACAATGATTAGGTGACCAGCCACTGCAGTTGCTGACCTTCAACACACCCTGAAAGAAGTTCAGGGCCAAGATCAGGAACAAGGCCCTCTGTGCTCTGGGAAAACTGGCAGAACAGGCCTTCAGATAGGTAGGTATTTTCATTACAAAACTTTATGAACCCAATTTCTTGCATCTTTTCATACCTAGAAAAGCAGTAAAATAATTAACAGAGACATCTGCCCCTCATGACTAGCAGCAGCCTCTACCAAGATGTATGCTTGATTGCACATTACTCCCCTCACCAAAAGCATGTACATAATATATACTGACCCCGCCCCCCAGCCCCGCCCCATTCCAAAGTTCAGAGCTCACTGACCGGCTGTCTCTCCTGCTACAGTCCTCAGTAAGCCGCAAATAAAACTGAACTCACAGCTCTCATGTTGTGTGTGTGGTTTGTTGTGTTTTTTTTCAGTTGACATTACCCAGAACGTCACCTCAGTATCTGAAGTTTCCCTCTGTCCCCTCCTCCTCTAATAAGTTGGGGTTTTATGCACCAGCATCAAGGTATTAATAAATCTTATTTAAAAATTTTTCCTTAAAGAATGCATCAGGCCCACCTAGTTTTATTGGTGAAAGACTGGTTTTCTACCCAACTTTTTAAAGGAACAGACCATTCTAATCCACAACCCTTTCTGAAAAATATAAAATGATTAAATATTCCCCAATTCATTCTATGAGGCCAACAGTGGCCATGGCCCACGGGCCCAGCCGCTCCGCGGCATGTGGGATCCTCCTGGACTGGGGCACAAACCCGTATCCCCTGCATCGGCAGGCGGACTCTCAACCACTGCGCCACCAGGGAAGCCCGAGGCCAATAAAATCTTGATAGCAAAACTAGACAAGGATAGTAAAATAAAGTGCTGTATAATCCAACCTCACTCATAAACATAGAGCCAAACATTCTAAACAATATCAGCAAATGAAATCCAGCAACATGTAAAAGGATAATAGGCCATAAGCAAATTGGTTTAATCTAGGCATACAAGGATCAGTTATCTTTAGAAAGTTAATAGCATTTACCACATTAAAAGATTAAAGGAGAGGAAAAAAAGATTAAAGGTGAAAAACTGCATAATCATCACAAGAGATGCAGAAAAAAAAACACTTAATAAAATTCAATGCACATTGATGATGTAGATGAAAAATTAACCAATCAACCTGAGAAAGAAATGAAACATTTTATCCGAGCCAAATTTGAGGACTATAACCCAGGAAGAGCAACTCAGAAAGCTCTGAGAACTGTTCTGCCCATTAGAAGTAAAGGAACAGTTCTTTAAGTTTTTTGAGACAGAGGGCTGTACATCAAATGACATATTATTGACAGTTTACATGATCCAGATCTAAGTGTCATTGTGGTAGGTCATGTGGTCCCGTACAAGATCAAGAAAGAATGTTATCTTTTAAGGAGTCCTCTTGTGGGTGCTAGGAGAACGCTGCTGTTTATGGCTGAGCAGGTATTTCTGCAGATGTGGAGGTTTGGTCGATGCATAATGCAGATATACAATGCACAGTGGTGGGGAGACAGGAGGCAAAGGGCAGAGAAGAATTTTTTATGATTAAATTTTTCTTGTCTTGCCATAAAATATGAATTTTATTTCACAACAATAAAAAAAACTCTTAGGGAATTAGGAATAGAAGGAAACATTTCTAACCTGTTAAAGAGTATCTACAAAAAAAAAATCCTACAGCAAATGGTCAACTATTGTAAATATTCTCTTTAAAATCAGGAACAGGACAAAGATGCACACTACTGCTTCTATTTATCAGCTCAGAATGGCAAGAAAAATAAAGACATAAGGATTAAGGGGGAAGAAACAAAATTGTCTTTATTCAGATTATATGATTATATTCTGAGAAAGTTCAAAAGAATCCACCAACAAAGTATTAAAGATATTCTTAGAATGGTTGCTGGTTAAAAAAAAATATGTAAATCTTTGCACTATTTCGATATGCCAACAATGGAAAATGTAATATTTTTTAAAGACACTGTTTTTTTTGACTGCACCTCACGGCTTGTGGGATCTTAGTTCCTCAACAAGGGATCGAACCCGTGCCCCCTGCAATGGAAGCACAGAGTACTAACCACTGGACTGCCAGGGAATGCCCAAGAAAATATTATCAATAGCATTGAAAACCGCAAAATGCCATCTAACAAAAGAAATAAAAATCTTACTGTAAGACATCACAGAAGGCCTAAATTAAGTGCAGAGAGAGTCTGAGCCCGTGTTCTTTTTTATTTATTTATTTATAGCTGCATTGGGTCTTTGCTGCTGCGCAAAGGCTTCCTCTAGCTGTGGTGAGCAGGGTTTACTCCTCGTTGCGCTTCGTTGCAGTGTGTGGGCTTCTCATTGCGGTGGGTTCCCTTGTTGCAGAGCACGGGCTCTAGGTGAGCAGGCTTCAGTAGCTGCAGCATGCGGGCTCAGTAGTTGTGGCTTGCAGGCTCTGGAGCACAGGCTCAGTAGTTGTGGCACAGGGGCTTAGCTGCTCTGCGGCATGTGGGATCTTCCCAGACCAGGGCTCAAACCCGTGTCCCCTGCACTGGCAAGTGGATTCTGAACCACTGCGCCACCAGGGAAATCCTGAGCCCGCGTTCTACGTAAGAAGATAAATCATGTCACTTCTCCAGTGTGATTTACAGATTGGGGACCATTCTACTGAAAAGCCCTACAGAGTTCTTTTGTGGAACTTGGCCTGATTGTGATTTTGACCGAAGAATGAATGGCTGAAGCTTTCCAGAAGAAAAATAAGGTGGAGGGACCTGTCCAACCAGGTATCACGAGTTACTATAAAGGTATTGTAATTGAGATTGTGTGGCACCTGCACGCCAGAAGAGAATGTAATGATCCCAGGAAGAAGCTGTGGGCATTTAAGACTTCCCTCCATTTCCCAGTGCTCCGGTAAAAAGCCCTAGTCCCCTGAGACTCTTCAGATACTTAGGAGAAAGAAGTCTGTAGTAATTTGTCTAGTTAATTGCTGTGATTCAAAAGTATAATAACTTGCCTTATCTTTCTGAGAGGGTCAAGTAGTTTCAGGCTGGCTTAGGTGCCCAGGTACCCTGGGGCTGCCTGGGCCTGGAGAGATTCATCTAAATATCAAAATACTTGAGTCCAGAGGGGATCCTTTCAGGAGATGAGGAGGACAGATGTCTCTTTCCCTTTATGAACAGATGGAAGTCATTTCTCTGAATCCCTCACCTAGGGATGTTGTGTCAGTCCACTCACAAAGGAAAAATTTCCATCAGTTCTCAATGGGTTGGGTCGGGGGAGGCCTGTGGGAGGTGTGAGGGATGTTTCATACTTACTATTACTGTGGGGTAATTAACAAGAAACCTGGTTTGATGCAGAACACCTTGTGTGAGCATTAGGACAAAGTTATCAATAATGAAGCTGAGGACTTCCCTGGTGGCGCAGTGGTTAAGAATCGCCTGCCAATGCAGGGGACACACGGGTTTGAGCCCTGGTCTGGGAAAATCCCACATGCCGCGGAGCAACTAAGCCCGTGCGCCACAACTACTGAGGCTGCGTTCTAGAGCCTGCAAGCCACAATTACTGAATCCCGCGTTCTAGAGCCCGTGCTCCGCAACAAGAGAAGCCACCGCAATGAGAAGCCTGCGCACCACAACGAAGAGTAGCCCCCACTCAACACAACTAGAAAAAGCCCGCGTGCAGCAATGCAGACAAAAATAAATAAATAACTTTATTTTAAAAAAATAATAGGGGCTTCCCTGGTGGCGCAGTGGTTGAGAATCTGCCTGCCAATGCAGGGGACAGTGGTTCGGGCCCTGGTCCGGGAGGATCCCACATGCCGCGGAGCAACCAACCCCGCGAGCCACAACTACTGAGGTCCGCGCCTACAGCCCATGCTCCACAACGGGAGAGGCCGCCGCAATGAGAAGCCCGTGCACCACAACAAAGAACAAAAGCAGCCAAAATAAATAGATTAAATAAATTTAAATAAATAAATAAAAATTAAATTAAAAAAATAGAGCTGAATTTTAAAAACCCAACAGAAACTCATGCATATACATTGTTTTTTAAAAAATATGCCAGATCGTTGGGGTAAAGAGGGACTAACTCAATAAATGGCATTAGCACTCCTGGTTATCCAAATGGAAAAAAAAAAAAATGAAGTTACCTTCTTACCCCATACTAAAGCTATTCCAAGTTGAATTAAGGACTTAAATGTTAAAATCAAAACTTTAAAAAAACATTAGGAAAATACGTGGGAGAGTAAGGGGGTAGGAAAGGATTCCTTAAACAAGACACAGAAAGTACTAACCATAAAATATTGGCACTTTTTTAATATTAAAGTGAAAAGACGAGACGCAAACCGAGATTTTTACAACACACGCCACCGACAAAAACTTAATATCCAATACAGGGCGCCAGGAAACAACACGAAAAGACAAGCCTTTCAGCAGAAACCTGGACCAACGACCAGAACAGGCACTTCCGGAAGAGGAAACGTCAGGCCAACGCAAGTAAAACCAACTAAAGATGCTCGAACGCGCTAACAACCGCGGAACCGGAGCGGACCGGCAGCAACCCCAAGGCAATCTGCGGGACTGTCACTACCGTCCGCGTTGCTCAGCAACCGAGCCGGCCGTGGGGCGGGGCCTGAGCGCGCTTTCCGCCCCGCCCGACCGGAAGTGACGCCGGGAGCGGGGCCGAGTAGCCTGGTGGCGGCGCGGGCAGCGGCTCTGGCATCCTCGGGAGGGCGCGGCGGCGGGTGAGTAGCGCGTCCTCTTCCTTCTCGCGCGTGCGCTCCGCGGCCTCGCGCGGGTCCACCTCTTCCCTCTCGGGCCGTGTCTCTCCGCGTCGGCGCGGGACCCCGGGAGACCCCAGCCCCAAGAGCCCGCCCGTGCTCTCGCCCACCGCCCAGCGTTGGAGTCCGTGCGTGTCCGCGCCGCGCTGTGGGTGGAGGAGCTACGCGGGAGCCGGGCAGCGCAGCGGGTTGGCAGGACCGACTGCCGCAGCCTGGGTTTGTGTGGCGCTCAGTTCAGCCCCGCTTTCCCCCAAAGACAGGATTTAACTCCCATTAGGAACCTTCCCACCCCAGTTGGCTGCATAGGAGGCAAGCTAGCCATCGCTGCACTGGTTGCCTGGAAGTAATTAAAAATATACTAATACTAAAATAGTATGTCCATGAGCTGCCTCTCGCCAGGGTCAGATATGCATGTCCTCTTTCTAGGACGGCGTCTGTTTGACGACTGGCTCAGTAATCCAAAGCTCAGCTGACGGTTACTCACCTATAGAGGTGATTGCTCCCTACAGCCTGTCTTACTAAGCAAAAGCAAAGCAGAGTTTAAAAGCGGGGAAGAACGCTGTCAGTCTGTGAGAGTTCTCACTTCCCCCATGACTTGATTGCCTGGGAGCTGACTGATAGGTTATCAGGGTATAGACAACTGCAAATACTTGCAACTCCGTGATTTCAGCTGAGGAGCTTGTGTGATGTGCTCACCTACCCCTAGGCTGCTAATGCTCTTCTGAGCCTCAACCAGATGGCTCCATTGCTCTCTTTGCACTTTCCCTGTGAGCCTGAAGTTACAGCAGCCTAGATGAACTCAGCAAGTACTGAGTGTCTGCTGGGTGCCAGGCATATAGCACTCATCAAGACAGAATTCCTGTCCTCAAGGAGCTTCAATTCTATGGGAGGATACAGATAATAAGTAAGATAAATAAGCAAAATATGGAGCATGCTAAAGAGAGAATACGGATCAGGAAAGAGTGAAATGGAAATGACCCTGTTATCAATGAAGTGGACATTTATTTGGGCATTTTACCAGTTCTCTGAGTCCTTGTTGCACGGATTGGAGTGCTTTTGGCTTCAAGTGTCAAGCGTCCATTAAAACTAGATCAACCTCTGGAGGCATTCCACCTACTTTCACTTAGGAAAGTCCAGGGGACCAGAAATAGATGGGGCCAGGGGCTTAAATGAGATCATCAGGATTTAGTGATGGAGTGTGGGGGTCTTACTACCATCCTCTCACACACTTTCTCTTTGACCTGTTTCTCTCTATGTTGCCTTTCTTCTTCTCAGGTTCCTGCCTCTGCTCTACCTGCTTGTATTAGTTATCTGCTGCTCCGTAACAAATCAACATCAATGATGTTTTAATGGATTAAAACATCAAACATTTATTACCAGTTTCTGTGGGTCAGGAATTCAGGAGTGAATTAGGTGATTATAGTTCAAGGACTCTCATGGGATTCTTTTTTTTTTTTTTGCCACTCCACGCAACATGCAAAATCTTAGTTCCCCGACCAGGGATCGAACCCATGTCCCCTGCATTGGGAGCGTGGAGTCTTAACCACTGGACCGCCAGGGAAGTCCCAAAGGACTCTATGGGGTTACCACCAAGATATTGGCTGGGGACGCAGTCATTTAAAGTCTTGATTGGGACCAGAGGGTCTGACTTCAAGACAGTCCACTCACTCAAGGCCTCAGTTCCTTACTGGCTGGCTGTTGGCTGGAATCCTTATTTCCTAGCCACAGGGCCCACGTGCTCACATGTCGTTGTCTTCCCTCAGAGCAAGCGATAAGAGAGGAGAGAGAGGACGGTGGAAGTCACCATGGTTTTTATGATCTAATTTTGGAATTTTGCTGCTGCTCCTGCCATATTCTGTTTGCTGGCATCACTAGGTACTAAACACTCCACTTTTGAAGGGAGGCACATCAAAGAGCTTGTGAACATATTTTAAAACCACTCCTGTGGGAAAAGAGTGCCTATTCCTGTAATTCCAGTTGCAGTTCCAGATCTAGTATTCAGTTGGGTCCTAATCATGTGAATCTGATTAGTTAGCTAGCCCTGGGTAAGGAGCCCTCCCCAAAGTTACCAGAACCACACTAAGCTTGTGGGAAAGTGGATTTACCCAAAGAAAGCCCAGGTGCTGTTACAGAGAGAAGGAGTGGATGTCGGGTAGTCAAATTGACCCCTATGTCTGATACATGCTATCTATTTCAAATCAGTTAGAAAAGTTTACAAGCAGAGCATAGCAAGAATTGGACATTTATTCAGACAGGTGAATGTGTATGTTTATTTTATGCCGTGCACTATGCTTTGTCCTGGGAAGACAAAGGCAATAAACGAGTGATGCCCTCCGAAGTTCTTCACCATCTGGGGGTAGGTCTCACCAGTGGCTCAGTGGGTATGGAGCAGTGGTGGGCGGTGGGTGGGTGGGGGACTGGTTTGAGTGGGCTATGAAGGCCCAGTAGGAGTTACTGGTAGGTCAGCCTTGTGATGGGGGAACAGACGTTGGGTATAGGGTTTGGGAAGACATGATACTAGAGGTAGGCGATAGCCAGGTGGTGGAAATACCTGCAGGCAAACTCAGGTGGCTGAGCTTTGTTCTAAAGTTGTGAAGCGTCAGTCAAGAGTTTCAAGCAGGGGAATGAAATGATCAGGAGATATTAGAAAGATGTCTCTTGCAGCATCAAGGAAGGTTTGAGAGGGCTACAGAAATCCAGGTGAGAAGTTATAAAAATACGATCTAAAGTAGCGGCCGTTGAAAGGAGGGGTTCAACTGAAGAGATACGTCAGAATCTGCAGGGTTTGTGGTTGTTGCAAAATTTACTACGTACCTCACCCGAAATCAGTCTTTAGAAAAACCACAAACTTAGTGAGTTTTGTTCCCACTCTGACTTTGTAAAATCCTTCATGAAGCTTAGGTTGTCTGGATGTAGTGTCCAAAAAGAAGAATGCTGATTCCTAAATGAATAACCAGGAAGCAGATATTGAGAGATCAAGTGGCATATCTCTAACTTTTTAAAAATTGGAGCAAATTTTTTAAGAAATTGGAGGTGGGGCATGGGAGAGAAGTGTGGTCTGTAGATGGAAAAGGTTGGCTCTGTGTTGGTAATTGTTGAAGCTGGGTCGTGGATGAATGGGGCTGGTGGTCTCTACTTTCATGAATATTTAAACATTTATGTGACAACAGGTTTTTAAAAAATAAAGGTAAATAAGTAAACTTAAGGCATATTTATAGGGTTGATCAAAAGTGATCAAGTAAGAATTATACTTTATCTTCTTAAGAGCTTCTGCTGTCCTTAATGTAAGGACAAGAAGAAACACTGATTTGTGGGGGAATCAAAGGAAATTGGATCTTCCTTAGAACTCATGAAAAAAGCTTACTCCATGTTATTTTACAGACAAACCTACAAAACTTGTTCTGTGTAACAGTTGCTTGTCTGAAATTCTGGTAGCCATTTCTCCGTAACTCCCTTTTAGGTGGTATGTGAGCTGCCCTCAATTACTCTGAAAGTTTTGCATCTCGTGGAGAGGAACTGTGTGCTGAGGTTCAGGTCCTAAGCACTGACCTGCCTGTGAAACACTTGCCTTTAACCGGGAACCATGCATGACCTTAAAATTTGTTCTCATTTGAAAGATGATTAAGGGCCTATTGTCTGTCTTGAGATTATTGTTTGGTGAAGAGAAGAAGTAGTTGTTCGGCTGTAAACGGCTGAACACTGTAGCCATCATTGTCTGACTTTTGCTTTGCTCAGCCGAAAACCCAGTCTGCCCAGTTGGGTTCTGTGGGCGTCTCTCACATGCCTCTGGTTGAAGTGCTGTCAGAACACTTGGGCCACTGGGCCGGGACACAGGCCTCCTAATGTATAAGACATTCCTAAACCATTTGTATATGTCACAGCTGGCTTTGGGGACGAGCATTTGAGCACTCACACTATAAGATCGGTTTGTGGGGCTTCCCTGGTGGCGCAGTGGTTGAGAGTCCGCCTGTCGATGCAGGCGACGCGGGTTCGTGCCCCGGTCTGGGAGGATCCCACATGCCGCGGAGCCTGCGCTTCCGGAGCCTGCGCTTTCGGAGCCTGTGCTCCGCAACAGAAGAGGCCACAACAGTGAGAGGCCCACGTACCAGAAAAAAAAAAAAAAAAAAAGATCGGTTTGTGATTACAGGTCATGAGGTCTGTGCATCCAGACAAGCTCTTGAATGAAGAACTTGATGGGCCTTATCTCACCTTCTTGTCAAGGAATGGCTCCCAAAAGCTCTCTCCCGCGTTTCACTGACACTTAGTTTAACTGACACTTACTAAGTGTCTGTCGTTTGTTTAGCACCAGGGAAGTCCTGCTGCCCTAAAATAGCTCTCGGTCAGAGGCTGTGGGAGGAGTATTATGGGTGCTTTGAAAGAAAAAGTTCGAGTTCTCAGGTGGAAGGTGGCCTTCCTGGTCCGCGGTGCTCACGTAGGCTTGATGGTAGTCCAGCCAAGGCTCGGAGCACTGAGAGGACCTCCTGGCAGGAGGACCATCCTGAGGGAAGACTTGAAAATCCGTATCCCTGGGAGTTCCCTGGTGGTACAGAAGTTAGGACTCTGCGCTTACACTGCTGAGGGTGCAAGTTCAGTCCCTGGTGGGGAACTAAGATGCCATAAGCCGCCTGGCACAGACAAAAAAAAAAAAAGAAAAGAAAACCAGGATCCCTTACTGGTCAAATCACAGCAAGGCCAAGTGGACAACGGCGATTTGCAGATAAAACACATGCCCAGTGGATACATGACAAGATGCAGTATGTTTTGTCCAATGTAATTTCTGTCCTCTAGAAAAGTAACCCCGCTGAGTGTGAACTAGGGGTGAGAGCTCCCCAGTGGAAAGAAAGAAATCTGCTCCACTCTCAGCTGCACCTTCAGAGTCACCCTGGACCATATCAGTACACAGTCCAAGAGTGGTAAACTGATCTTTTCATGGTTTAATCCAGTGACAAAATCCTTTCGGTTTCTATTACTAACTGGTGAAGCTAGATAGTAAAGTTAATCTATAATCAGAGTCTTTTCCTAAGTATTCCTTACATATTTTCTCCATTTAAAAAGCTCATCTGCACAACATTGTAAATCAACTACACTCCAATAAAAATTAAAAAAAAAATAATAAAAAATTAAAAAGCTCATCTGCTGTTTCCTCCAAGCCTCTCCTCTGCCTGTTTAAATGTATTTTCTCTCTGTGTGTTTTCTAATTTGCAGGTACCTTTGATTAAAATAATGTCTACTTTGTGAAATTGTCACCCTAGTGAGATCAAGTAATACGAGAAGTAGCTATTCCTGTGTGAGTGGAGGAAGGTGTTCTCTGTCTGGGCAAATAGAAGTGGGCTACTCCTTCCGTATTCTGTCACAGAGCTGACTGTAGTACCAAGTTCTCAAAATTCTCAGCTAAAACCAGAGTTAAGATTTTAAGGCATCCAGTTTAAACTGAACAAAAATTTTACTTAGTTTAAACCAATTTTTAAAATACGCAAACTACCTTTCCAGTGGAAGTGCTTAATTTTCAAAGTCTGATCTCTTTGATTCGTTGTCCGAAAAGAATTCTGTAAAATTGAAAATTTAAAAATTGGGGGTGGTGGTGCATCTCTTATTAAAGTCCCCTGAAGTGATCTTTTCTCCCCCCCCCAAAAAAAAAAACTTACCAAATTTTAGTTTAAAAAGGTTAAACCCCCTACTTTCATAATATCTGTAGAATTGTCAGTTATTTGTTGGGGCAATTTTCCCTTTTCCCTCTGCCCTTGTTAGAATCTTTTTTTTTTTTTAAGATTTACTTTTATTTATTTTTAGCTGCATTGGGTCTTCGTTGCTACATGCGGGCTTTCTCTAGTTGTGGCGAGCGGTGGCTACTCTTTGTTGCGGTGCACGGGCTTCTCAATGTGGTGGCTTCCCTTGTTGCGGAGCATGGACTCTAGGTGTGTGGATTTCAGTAGCTGCAGCATGCAGACTCAGTATTTGTGGCTCGCGGGCTCTAGAGCGCAGGCTCAGTAGTTGTGGCGCACGGGGTTAGTTGCTCTGCGGCATGTGGGATTTTCCCGGACCAGGGATCGAACCCACTTGCCCTGCATTGGCAGGCAGATTCTTATGCACTGAGACACCAGCAAAGTCCCTGCCCTTGTTAGAATCTTTTTTTTTTTAACAGCATCATTGCTTATTTATTCTCAGTGTCTCACCTGTTAGAATCTTTATGCTTTCTTTATCCATCAAAAAAAGTTAGAGACATTTTTATTTTTGAATTTTCTGTTCTCTCTGTCTCAGTAAACTGTTCTCAGAGAAAGAGCTCTTGGAGAAAAAGGAGTTCTTTCCTTTATGCAAATACTGCGTATTCCTGCCCCTCCAAATGTTAATTGTTACTGGGCTTTACTGTCCTTCCCCAGGAGGCAGGAGGGCAGGTTTGGCCTTGAGCAGACACACCCGCAGGTGTGTGGCCCTTTGAAAAGCTGTACACAGGGATTGCATGTTTATCTCAAGCAGGTTATTCTTAGACTCATACCTTTTACCCTAATATGTATCATATTGATACATTTTCTTTCTCATCTCTCACATTTTTCTTCATTTCTTTTTTGTTTCATTTTACTTGACATTTAAGTCAAAAAGTGCGCTGCATAGTCATCATTTCAGAAGCTCAGAAGTGGCAGGAGAAAATCCCAGTCAGTGACTGTCTGGAAATCCTGTAAACCAATTTCTGATCTCTGTCCTTAAGACCACGAGCTAGTTAGAAATGACAGAAAAGGACATTAGATGCAAATGAGGTAAAGATACAAGTCTCTTAACCTCAGAGTCTTTCCCTTTATTATCTTTTCTTCATTTGTTGTGTCCTAACAGCTTTTGTTTTAAGTGAAAACTTCATTCCTTTTCAGTACCTGGGAAGTGTGTTCCTTTAATTTTCTGTATATGTGTACAAATGTGCATTGTGTTTCCCTTAAGATCTGCTGCCCTGATGTTCCCCAGGACCCCTGTTCTCCAGACTTCTCACATTGAGTTTAGCTAACACAGAAATATGCGTTTTTATGCCCAGGTTGGACTTCCAGAAGCCTGTCTTTCCAATGGGCCTGTTACTTAGAGCCCATAGGCCGGTGGCTATGGGTCTTTTCTGTGCTGGCCAACGAGGAACTAGTAAACACACCTGATTTCAGGGATGCGCTTTATTCTAGGTTATGGTTGCAGCTGCTTCATTGCTATATTGGAGGCAAAAGACTTTTTTTAAGTTTCTATTACTTCTTTATGTGGAATTTAACGACAGCAGCTTCAATTTGAAACAAAAAGGAAAAAAGCCTGGAGTTCACAGACTTAGTGATTCGGCTTAGGGATAACCCTTTGCGTCTGCTGGGGTCAGGTTGGCACCTTGAGCTGCCTGTGTGCCTTTGGTGTGAGCCTTCTGCCACAACACCTGGGCTCAGGATCAGGCGTGTCCTCAGTGTTGGCGGCGCTGGGGCCCCGCCGTCGCCACAAGCGCTCCCCTGCTGTCCGGGCGGTCCTGCTCCCCGGCCCTCCGTGACCTCGGGCACCTGCGTGGTACTGTACATGTTCCCGGGTGTCACTGTACACGAGCAGCAAGGAACCACACGGACCTTTTCCCCACAGTGGGAAGGGAAGTGATTGCCGTGGGGAGTTTGCAGAAAGGCTGTAATTATTTTGAAATAGTGGCAGGTTGGGGGTTGGCTGTTCTTTTGGATGTCCTCGTAGAACTGCTCTGTGGTTGATGTTCTGCCAAGAACAAGCAGAACAAAACAGAAACAGTTCCCACCTCTGGAGCAGAAGCTTCATGATCGGGCGGTTCTGAGGTGTCGCCGGGCCCTGGGGAAGCTCTGACCCCCCTCCCTTGCTCAAAGTTTGTTTGTTTGTTTGTTTGTTTTTGCGGTACGCGGGACTCTCACTGTTGTGGCCTCTCCCATTGCGGAGCACAGGCTCCAGACGTGCGGGCTTAGCGGCCATGGCTCACAGGCCCAGCCGCTCCACGGCATGTGGGATCTTCCCAGACCGGGGCATGAACCCGTGTCCCCTGCATCGACAGGTGGACTCTCAACCACTGCGCCACCAGGGAAGCCCTCAAAGTTTGTTTTTTTAAATTATTTTTAATTAATTTTTAAAATTTATTTATTTATTATTTATTTATTTTTGACTGCGTTGGGTCTTCGTTGCGCGCAGGCTTTCTCTAGTTGCGGCGAGCAGGAGCTACTCTTTGTTGCGGTGTGCGAGCTTCTCGTTGCGGTCGCTTCTCTTGTTGCGGAGCACATGGACTCAGTAGTTGTGGCTCGTGGGCTCTAGAGCACAGGCTCAGTAGTTGTGGTGCACAGGCTTAGTTGCTCCACTGCATGTGGGATCTTCCCGGACCAGGGCTCGAACCGATGTCCCCTGCATTGGCAGGCGGATTCTCAACCACTGTGCCACCAGGGAAGCCCCTCAAGGGTTTTTATTATTTTTTTAAAACTGTTTATTTGGAACTAATTATAGACTCACAAGATATTACAAAAAGCTTGAAGTGCTTTCCCCTGGGCCTGGTGGTGACGTCCCTGGGGCTAGCGCATTATCAGAGGTGGGAGCTAGATGTTGGCACAGTGCTGATCACTGTGCCGCAGACCTGCCCCATTCCTGTTTCGCCAGTTCTCACACGGACTCCCTTGTCTGTGTGTCTGATGATATGAGAGTCTATCACATGTGGACGTTTGTGCAGCCAGCAGCACAGTTGGCACGTGGACCGACCCCCCTGACACGGGCCCATCCTCACTGCCCCTCCCCACCCGGCACTGCGGTCCCACCGCCTGCCCTTAGGGACCCAGCTGAGGGGGAGGATTCTCGAGGTGTCAGATAGAGAGGTTATCATCTCTCCCTCTGTCCAACTCAGTTTGTTTTTAGGTGAATAAAGTTTTGTTACTTGAGTTGGTTATGCTGGGTATGCCCTCCCTACCCAGCTTTCTCTCCTGAAGAATAGAAACCTTCCCTGGAGAAGGATCACAGTATCTTTCACCTATCTGTTATGAAGTATCTTTAACTTGGAACTCTGTTAATGATTAAAAGGAAAAAAAAAGAAATTATTCAGAGTAATGCAAGTGAGCCAGTGATTTCTGCGGGAACAGTGAGTGAAGTCCTTGCTCTTAGAGGGATGACGGGAAGCAGCACTTAGGACCAGTTCTGCTTCAACCTCCAGTCGGAAAACACCAGAGCTGGAGCGTCCCGAGCCGTCCCTGCGCTGGGACCCTCCGTCTGGAGGGCATTGTTGCCTCGCAGGAGCTGAAATGGCTGCTGTGGCTTCTGCCCTTTGGCCCTCGTCTTGCTGCCACCCTTCTGCATGAAGCCCGTCAAATATTCAAAGATGTTACAAAGCACAATTCAGTATTTCACTTTTTGTAATTTTTTATTACTGACCCCAGTATAAAAATAACGCTGTGAGGTCAGGCTTTGCCCGAGGTGAGGGCTGTGGCCATTGGTGTTGTTCACAGTGCAGTGTCCTGAGGCCTGGGGTCTGCGTGGCTCAACCCACAGGACTGGGAAAGCCCAGGTGTGACGTTTCCCCACTGCTTCTCTACGTTTGAGAGCTGTGTTTCTTTGGGGCCAGTTTGTGCTTGGTGTTGTCTCCAGACTTCTCCAGGGAGCTGGTGAGAGCGTGTAGTGGAGAGAAAGGGTCCCAGCCGAGGGGGCTGGGTTGCCCAGCCTGTCCTCGGAGGGTCCCCCTGAGAGAGCCTGGGGGCGGCAGGGCCTGGTGCCAGCGGCTGTGTCTGAACCAGACTGCCCCCACGGCCATGGGCCCGACGGAGCCTCAGCCACCTTGCATCCCTGGCGTCCACCCGTTTTCTGAGTTTGACTCTCTGGTCTCCCCATTCATTCTGGACACTGTCTAATCTCTTTCCAACAAATTCTCTTTCTGCCTACACTAGCTAAAGTGTTTTTGGCAAACAGGAACCTTGACTGGTGTAGAGAGGTTGGGTAGATGCCCGGGTGCCTCGGATGGGAGGGGGTCTCTGCCCGGGTGCCTCGGATGGGAGGGGGTCTCCAGTCCCAGCCCCTGCTCTAGACTACACCGCCACCTGTGGTGACTTAGATTAGATAGGGAATCATTCCTAAATTGTGACCTCCCTTTTAAACAAGTATCCCCACTGCCAAGAAAAAAAAAAGCCAGACTGGCTTTGGGTCACATTTGGTTATAAGAACCAGAAAAGGCTTCATAAATAAGATGGCATTTTCCATGGGCCTTGAGGAGTGGGTAGGGTTTGAAAGGAAAGGATGTTTTAGGTGGACTTAGACACAGGGAAGTGTTAGGATTAGGCTTTTCAGGGACACCGGAGGGTCTGCAACCCGTCATGGGGGCCACAGCTGTGGGGGTAGCGGGTGACAACCTCCCAAACACAGTTTTTTGATTTATGCTCTTTGGACACTTGAAGGGCTTACATGTAGGTAAAGGGATTAGATATTATTCCAAAGCACAGAATCTGGATCAGGGGACGGTTACAGGAGAGCAGATTTTAGTTCAGAATATGGCAAATTCCTAGTAACCAGGACTGTGCAGCATGTAGGGCTTGGCTCCATATTCCAGGAGTGGAGGTGTCCCCAGAAGGGACAGGAAAAGGCCAAGAAAGCAGTGTTCCCACTTCATTCATGTGCCACTCAGGATTGTGCCATACTCGCAGCATAACTACACAGTTATTTTTATTTAGTACTTTTCTTTAATCAACTCACTTTTTCTAGTTAAATACACTTTAAGAGAAAACACCAGAGAGGCCAGGGGCACAGAGCTGGAGGAGGGAGCCATGTCCAGAGTCCCCATGGCCTGGGCTGTAGCTCTCCCACCCCGGATTCTCACAGCTGTGCTGCTGCCCCAGAAACCAAAAACCAAAATAATGGCTGAACATATCCACCACTTGGCAAAAGATGTAAACCTACAGGTTCAGGAAGCTGAGCAAACCTTTAGCGGGATAAACCCAAAGAAACCCATGGCAAGACACATTGTAATTAAACTTCTGAAAACTAAAGACAAAGAAAATTTGGAAGTAGCAAGAGAGATTGACATCTTAGTTATGGGGAGAAACAATTCAAAGGACAGCAGATTTCTCACTGGAAACCGTGAAGGCCAGAAAGAAGTGGCATCATGTTTTTCAAGGGCTGAAAGAAAAGAACCTATCAAATGTCAAGCACTGAATTCTATATCTGGGGAATTATTCATCAGGAATGATGGAGAAATAAAGACATTATCATGTGAAGGAAAATAAATTGGTTGCCAGCAAACCTGCTCTAAGAGAATGACTGAAGGAGGTTCTTGAAACGTAAAGGAAATGTTAAGAGAAGCATTCTTGGAACATTAGGAAGAAAGAAAGAACAACAGAAAAAGCAAAAATATGAGTAAATATAATAGACTTTCATTCTCTTGAGTCTTCTAAATTATGTTTCATGAATGAAGCAAAAATATAACACTGATGTGTAGATGTATGTAGAGGAGATATTTAACACAATTCTATTATACACAGACTGGTAAAGGCTTAAAGCAGGGATGTGAGGTCTCCACACTTCACTTGAACTAGGAAAATGCTGACAGCAGGAGACTGTGTTAAGTTAGGTGTGTCTAATAATGTCCAGATCAACCACTAAAAATCTTCAGCGAAACATGCTAAAGCACCTAGATAAATAAAACTAGAATTGTAAATAATATTTCCCTTATTCATAAAGTAATCCACAGGAAGTCAGGAAGAACAAAAGTGAGAAACAAAAAACAGAGAACAAACAACAAAAGGCAGAATAAAGGCCTAATATATGGATAATTTCCTTAAAAGTAAGTGGTCTGAAAATACAGATTTGCAGAGTGGATTTGAAGAAAAAAAAAAAAAAAAGATCCAGGGACTTGCCTGTCAGTCCAGTGGTTAGGACTCAGTGCTTTCAGTGCCGTGGCCCAGGTTCGATCCCTGGTCAGGGAACTAAGATCCTGCAAGCCGTGTGGCACTGCCAAAAGAAAAAAAAAAGATCCCTGTGCTGTCTAAAAAAAACCTACTTCAAATATATGATATAGGTAGATTGAAAATAAAAGCATGGAAAAAGATATACCATGTAAACATTAAGAGACGATAAGAAGAGCTATTAATGTCAGATAAGACTTTAGAGCGAGAATTACTTGGGGACGGGGGGGGGGGTATTGTGCAATGATAAAAAGGCTGAGCCACACAGAAAATACAGCAATCCTACATATGTGAGCAACAAACTACAAAGCTGCCATTTCTTTAAAAACTGAGTTGGCTGTCTGTATCCCCTGTTCCCCATCCGTGAATTCAACCAGCTGCAGATTGGAAGTATTCCAGGCGGAAAAATCCAGAAAGTTCCAAAAAGTGAAACTTGAGTTCAATGCACACTGGCAACTGTCTACATAGCATTTACAGTGTACTGGGTATTATAGGTTATCTAGAGATGATTTAAGGTGTATGGCGAGGGGTGTGTGTGTAGGGTTATGTGCATCCCATTTGATGTAAGGGACTTGAGCATCTGTGGATACTGAGGGACGACTACTCAGCAATACAAGGAATCAACTGTATTCATACAGCAGCAACACAGAGGGACCTCAAGGGCATTGTGTTGAGTGAAAAAAGCCAATTTCAAAGTTCACATACTATGTTATTGCATTTCCATAACATTCCCCAAATGACAAAATTTTAGAAATGAAGAACGGGTTGGTGGTTGCCAGGGGAGAGGGATGGTGGGTGTGGCTCTTTGTGGTGATGGAATATAGTTCTGTATCTTGATATACATGAATTTACACAGGGAACGCCATAGCATAGAACTACGACGTCGCTCTCCTGGTTTTGATACGGTTCTGCAGTTGTGCTGTAACCGCTGGGGAAGGCTGAGACGGGGCTTCTCGGTATGATCTTCGCAACTTCCTATAAAGCAGTAATTTCAAAATAAACAGTTAAGGAAAGAACCTTTATCAGTTACCGGAAGTCTAAGACCACTGTCACCATAAACGGAAAGACATCCGTGAAAAAATACAGAGATAACTAGAAATAAAAATATTCACCTGGCACCACCTAAATTGTCTTGTGTGCTGCCAGTGGTGTAGGACCCAGGCTTTGTGAAGCCCCCTTACGGAGGGGTGGGAGGTCATGGGACTTCACTGGAGGACTTGGGACCCTTCAGTGCAAAGAAACTGTGTTCCTTAGTGAAGTTCAGGTTCTCAGGATCTCAAATATAGACCCTCAACTCCTTGGGCAGCTCCAGGCTTGAAACACTTCGTTTAACAGGAAAAGAGGGCGCTGGTGAGATGCCTGAGGTCTCTGTGTCTGGAGAAGAGGAGCAGCAGCACAGGGAGAGGGTGGTGACAACGATGGAGGGAGTCGCCCCCCTGCGCCCCCGCCGCACACTGAGCCCCCAGCTTTACATGCACTACCCAAACCTTCCCAACAACCTAATAGGAAAAAGAAACTGAGGAAAGCCACAATCCAGAGGCAGAGCTCACTACCAAACCCAGCTTCAAAATCTGCTCTTTCTCGCCATCCTGTACCCTTACGTACATGCATTTAGGGTTCTTTTATTTTGGTGCTAATCTCTCTCTCTCTTTCTCTTTTTTAACCACCAAAGCATTTTTATTTTTGTCACTTGACAACGTACACAACAGTGGAATTGTACTATTACTTTGCTCGACTTCCTTAAATATTACTTAAGTAGGCATGTACGTTTAAGAAAAGTAATACCTTGAAGTATTCTGTAAACACAACCCCTCTCAATATGTTTTCCTGCTTTGTTTCATACATAAATAGCATTTTACAAAGTTATGAATAAAACTCTGAACTCTTATGGCCTAAAAGTGTGTGTAGATTCTGGAGCTTGACAAGATGTTCTCTTTATGATTTTATAGCTAACATACACTATTTTTAAAAATTGAAGTATAGTTGATTTATAATGTGTTAATTTCTGCTGTACAGCAAAGTGATTCAGTTATACATATATATATGTATATGCCTTTTTAAATATTATTTTCCATTATGGTTTATTATAAGATATTGACTATAGTTCTGTGTGCTATACAGTGAGACTTTGTTGTTTATCCAGTCTATATATAAAAGCTTACATGTGCTGACCCCAAACTCCCAATCCATCCCTCCTCCAACCCCCTCCCCCTTGATAATCACCAGTCTTCCTCTGTGATTCTGTTTCTGTTTCATAGATAGGTTCATTTGCGGCATATTTTAGATTCCACATATAAGTGATATCATATGGTATTTGTCCTCTCTTTCTGACTTCACTTAGTATGATAATCTGTAGTTGCATCCATGTTGCTGCAAATGGCATCATTTCATTCTTTTTTATGGCCGAGTGGTATTCCAGTATATATATGTACTGCATTTTCTTTATCCATTCGTCTGTCAATGGACATTTAGGTTGTTTCCATGTCTTGGCTATTGTAAATAGCATTGCTGTGAACATTGGGGTGCATGTATCTTTTTTTTTTTTTTTTTGGCCTCACCGCACAGCTGGCAGGATCTTAGTTCCCCAACCAGGGATTGAACCCAGGCCACCGCAGTGAAAGCGCTGAGTCCTAACCACTGGACCATCAGGGAATTCCCTGTATCTTTTTTTTCTTTAATAAATTTATTTTATTTATTTTATTTTTGGCTGCGTTGGGTCTTCGTTGCTGCACGTGGGCCTTGTCTAGTTGCAGCAAGTGGGGGCTACTCTTCGTTGCGGTGTGCAGGCTTCTCATTGCGGTGGCTTCTCTTGTTGTGGAGCCTGGGCTCTAGGCGCATGGGCTTCAGTATTGTGGCCTATGGGCTCAGTAGTTGTGGTTCACGGGCTTAGTTGTTCCACGGCATGTGGGATCTTCCCGGACCAGGACTCGAACCCGTGTCCCCTGCATTGACAGGTGGATTCTTAACCACTGTGCCACCAGGGAAGCCCCATTCCCTGTATCTTTTTGAATTATAGTTTTGTCTGGGTATATACCCAGGAGTGGGATTGCTGGATCATATGGTAATTCTGTTTTAGTCTTCTGAGGAACCTCCGCACTGTTTTCCACAGTGGCTGTAATGTGTGCTATTTGCAGTGTTTATCATGGGTCAAATGACTTATCATCACAAGTTACTGCACGAGTTCCGCCAACGACAGACCTTCCAGTTCACTTAGTAAAGATGCCATGTGTTAAAAAGTCAAAATGGGGACTTCCTTGGTGGTCCAGTGGTTAAGACTCCGTGCTCCCAATGCAGGGGGCGTGGGTTCAATCCTTGGTCAGGGAACTAGATCCCGCATGCCGCAATTAAAAGATTCCCGCATGCCACAGATAAAGATCCTGCATGCTGCAATGAAGAGCCTGCGCAGCCAAATAAATAAATAAATAGATAAATATATATATATTTTAAAGTCAAACTGGCCAAGAGACATCATTATTATTTATTTTATTTATTTATTTTTCTGGCTGCACCACATGGCGTGTGGAACTTCCCCAACCAGGGATCGAACCCAGGCCCCCTGCATTGGGAGCGTGGAGTCTTACCCACTGGACCACCAGGGAAGTCCTCCCATGAAATTCTGTTACAGGAACAGAATCAATACGCTCCTAAATTTTCCAAATTTTATTTTGAACCACCACTTTGATTAGTTAAAACTTCCAGAATAAAAATAATGACACACAAAAATGATCTTAGAAAGGCACACTTACCATTCCTGGCACAGAACATTTGATTTTTAGTTTTTGAATGACTGGAAGTCATTATTCCTTAAGAAAACATTAACGTATTTGTTGAAAGTGATTTATTAGGTAAGTGAAAATGAATCTTGCACATTGGCTGTTTCATTTTATATAATGAGTAATTTTTTAGGTCTTCACTTATAGGGTGTAAAACTTAGAAAAACATTCTCTAATATGCTTATGAGAATTAAATGATTCAAGCTACAAATAAATACTAAGCTAAGATTGAGGTGGGGATCCCATTGGCGATTTTATTTTATTATTTTTGTAAACTTATTTATGGCTGCATTGGGTCTTTGTTGCTGCGCGCAGGCTTTCTCTAGTTGCGGCGAGCTGGGGCTATTCTTCGTTGCAGTGTGCCGGCTTCTCATTGCGGTGGCTTCTCTTGTTGTGGAGCACAGGCTCTAGGCGCATGGGCTTCAGTAGTTGTGGCACACGGGCTCAGTAGTTGCGGCTCGTGGGCTCTAGAACACAGCCTCAGTAGTCGTGACACACAGGCTTACTTGCTCCGTGGCATGTGGGATCTTCCCAGACCAGGGCTCAAACCTGTGTCCCCTGCATTGGCAGGCGGATTCTTAACTGCTGCACTACCAGGGAAGTCCCCTCATTGGCGATTTTAAACGAGTTTCTCACAAATTCTTTTTGATCTCAGATCAGTTTATGACCTCAACAGATGTCTTAGTGGCTCATTCACAGTTTTAGAAGCCAACGTCTGCTGGTTAAAAAGGTGGCTCCTGCGGGGATGTTTATCACAACATGGCCCTGGACCAGGTCAGCCCGCGGGGTGCTGGTCTCGCGGGACTGCCTTGGCCCCTGCAGAGGGAGCTGGCCTCCTGAAGCCTCTGTCCGTCCACCATCAGGTCTGTGATGGGTCTTATTTTGTCCTCCCCTGCATGCGGGCTTGGCCAGACCGTAGGTGCTGACCTGACTCCCCAGCTGTGTTGCTAAGGACCGTTTGGAGAGAGTTTCCCTTTCTGCTTCTACATCCAGATGGGTGGTAGCGTGGGGAGGGGGTTCTCTCTGCCCTCACTGGGGGACCAATAGCATTCCTTGTGTTCCCTCCATGATGCACCATTGGTCTGACTTAACAAGGAAACCTGTGTAGCAGGGACTAGAGAATAGTTTGGGCTCATATTTCCTTTAATTTTCAGAGGTCAGGTTTATAACTCGATTATTCTACTCACATTTTAAAACACACTTTATGGTTTTCAGTGCACAGAATATTTCTGGAGGGAGCCGTGAGAAACTCGTGCCGCGCTTCTGCTCCTGAGCCTGGGGCTACGGAGGAAGGGCAGTTATGCTTTTATATCTTTCACACGTTGTATCACATAAATTTATTGCTGACTTAAAAAAAAACCCAAACTACATCAGTAACTGTTTTGCACTGTCCTTGTTTCTTCCAAACTACATCAGTAACCGTTTTGCACTGTCCTTGTTTCTTAGCTTAGGGAGTGAAAGACTGACTAGGAAAAGGAGTGGTTTAACTTACTGGCTTGGGGTCATCGGCATTGGGGTTTACTTTACTAAGCTTGCCGAGAACTCCAAGGACAAGAACCCCCAGGCAGCTGGATGGAAGGAAGGTGCTCTTCCTCCCTTTTATTTGCTTTCCTCCAGGCTGGCAATGGGGAGGTGGCGTCTCCATGGCAGGGCAGGAGGCAGGAAGAATCTAGCCATGTGGTGGTGAGAGTGGGGTGACCACAGCAAAAGGGCAGACTCTTGGGCCAGCGCTTTTTCCCAGGTGGCTAGACCTGGGAGTCGCCTTCTGCCCGGCCCCACCCAGACAGGCTGATTTGATCGGGTGGTGAATGTGCCCAAGGTGAGGATCATGGCTCAGGAGGGACCTCTGTGCTCACCCCACTGCGTTCACAGACTGCCTGGTTGCATTTCACCAGCGCTTTGCAATCCCCACATGCGCCTGCGTTTGTGAAAGCGGATTCCCTGTGCAGACCTGGTCTCCAGGTGTGCCAGCCGCAAACGAGGTCTGGGAAACAGGGTTGTAAGTGGGATGTGAGTGGTTGTCATTTTGAGCAGGTGCCCTCATGCTTGCACAGCCGTGGTTCAGAGAGCTTGAGTTTCTGGCCCAACGTTCTAAAGCTCTTACAAAAGAGAACTTTATAGATAGAGCTTTTAAAATCAGTAATTTTAGCATTCTGGTCTCTCATTCAGTTTGCTTTGCTTTGCTAAAAGAATCTACGCATGTTAAACATTTCACACTCCCCTCGCTGGGACCACAGAGGCTGGATGCGCCAGGTAGATCCAGGCTCTGCTGCCGGCTCTTTCCCGTCCCTCCCAGACGGGCCCCCACCTCCCGCCCCACGGGTAAGATGCTTGGGCTTGAGGAGGCCCCTGGTCATGAGTCCTTGTTTGATTTCCTGTGTCCAGCTCATTACCTCGACAGGCTCACCTTTTCTGACTGCAGGATGTTAAAACTCATGTCTCAGCACTAGGGGGAGGCACAGAGATTTGTTTGGTTTTCTTTTTAAATTGTAACATACACACAACATGAACTTTACCATTACTGACATTTAGTACACGCGTTGGGTTTTGCAGCCATTGTTACCATCCCAGAAGGAAGGCTCACCTATTAGCACTCCCCCCAGCCCCTGGCACCCACTTATCTACTTTCTGCCTCCAGGGATCTGCCTGTTCTGGACATTTCGTATAAATGGAGTCGTACGATACGTGACCTTCTGTGTCTGTATAATCTCACCAAGCGTCATGTTTTTGAGGTTTGTCCATGCTATCGCCTGTGTCAGAGCTTCACTCCTTTTCATGGCTGTGTAATAGTCCACAGTGTGGGCAGACCCCATTCTGTTTATCCATCACCTGTTGATGGATAGTGGGGTTATTCAGAACAATGAAGCTCAGAGCATTTGTGTAAGTCCCTGTTCTCGGGTCTCCTGGAAAAACACCTAGGAGTGGAGCTGCTGGGTCGGACAGTTGCCCCGTATTTGATCGTCTGAGGAACCGCCAGGCCGTTTCCACAGCGGCTGCCGTGCTTCCTCCTCACCGCTGTGCACGACTGTGTTTTCCAGGGTCTCTACCTCCTCACCCACCCCTGCCATTTTACATGTTATTACCAAAGCTGCTCTAGTGGCTGTGTACACAGGCTTTTAAGTGAATTATTTTTATTAAATAATAGAGAAAAACAGTTAAAGTCAGAAGGTAAAACGTTTATAGAGAAAACCAGCATTCTGTTGTCTCTTCCTGCCTCCCTAACCCACCCCTTCCCAGAGGGAGCCCTTCCCGCTGTCCTGGTTTTAACCACTGGCACAGCCTCCCTCTCATGTAGATGAGGCTTATAACCCACTCAGACCCTTTGATCCCTTGCACCCTCTCAATATAATTTGTGTTAGTTAGGACACTGGTTTGGCTGTTTAAAAAGGACCAAAATAACAAATACCTTGCCTTACGCCAGGCAGAAGTTTGTTTCTTTCTCGCACGATGAAGAGCACAAAGCTTGGTGATGAAGGTTTCCAGCCGTCAGGCCCACTCTGTCTGTGGTTCAACTTCAGAAGTGTTTTCCGTCTTATTTTCCGAGGTGGCCGCCCTGGGTTTCCTCCCCGACACGCCCAGTGCTGCCAGCAGGGGGGGCAGGAAGGAGGGAGGTCGTCCCGCATCCCCCCCACCCCCCCCAGCCCCGGCGTGACTTTATCTTGTTACCAATAATAATTAGCTTGAGTGAGCGCTCACTGTGTCAGATGCTGTTATAAGTGCTTCTGTGCATTTACTGCTTTAACCCTCAGAGTCTTGTAAACACTGTTTTCCTTTCACAGGGAAGGACACAGGTGCGGTCAGACCTTGCAGCTCGCTTGGGTCACCCGGTGAGTAAGTACAGCCCCCTCCCTGGGGGGCTGACCCCGACTCGGGTTGGGAGGCCGGTCAGAGGTGCCTCAGTTAATAGTTAATGTTTAATGCATGCTCTGCTGTAGTCTAGCCCCGCCAGCCTGCCCAGGTCAGCAGGCAGGAGCTGCAGAGCGTAGAGGGAAACCCGTCCTGCGTGCTGCCTCTGTGCACCCACTGCCCTCTGAGTTTGAGGCCTTCTCCAGTGGAGTCTGTGACACCCTTTCTTGGGCTGATGGGCCGCAGTCACAGCTGCCCCTGGGGCTCCTGACCACCTCTCCTGTGTCGCCACCACAGTGGCCAAGAAGTGAGCTTGGGGGTGTGCACACGATGACGGACGGCAAGGACTTAGAAGCCGAGATCCACCCCCTGAAGAACGAGAACAGGAAGGTGCAGGAACATCTGGGAAACCCAGCGGGAAAGGAAACCAGCGTGAAGCCGCCCCCGCAGTCCCGCCTCTCCCGGTGCCGGACGGTGGCCTTTTTTCTTTCGCTGTTTGTCTGCCTTTTCGTGGTGTTCGTGGTTTCCTTCATCATCCCATGTCCAGACCGGCTGGCGTCACAGGGGGTGTGGAGGATCGATTACAAGGCAGCAGGTGCGGGCGGCTTGTGGGGCAGGGGCGCTGAGTATCCCTGGGTCCCCTGGAGTCTGGGGGCCGGGGGCCGCCTCTCATGGAAACAGGAGCGTCCTCAGGAAGGACGGGCGGGGGGTCAGGAAAGGAAAGTGGCCCATTTGGTTACTTTTCTGAATTAAAAAAACATAGTAAAACAGAGCAACTGGCAGAATAGATGTAGCGAAGACTGATCTAAATGTGAAAACCAGGCAGCAGATTTGTGGCTGGGTCTCCCTGACGTGCTCCAGCCGAGTTTCCAGTCCGCCCCACCGCAGTTGAGCACACTTGATTTCTCTCTCGTAAAATCTTGGCCTTATGGAAGCTGCTGAGTCAGCTTTCCTCTGGGCACTTCCCTGCCTGTTGGGAGTTGTGCCCGTATCAGCGGGCGTGGGTGCTGACAGCCTCGCAATGTTTCTTTGCACAGACTTGAAGCCCTCTCTGGTGGAATAAGGGGAATTTCTTGTTTAAGCCCCACTGACGGTCAATTTTGTTCAGAATTTGGTGCCTAATCTTGAGAGGGTGAAGTAATACATGTTTGTGTTTATTTTTGGCAGCTTAATTGAGATATAATTTATTATCATAATATTCACTTGCTTTGAGTATACGATTCGATGATTCTTAGTCAGTTTAAGACTTGAGCACTGGGACTTCCCTGGTGGTCCAGTGGTAAAGAATCTGCCTTACAATGCAGGGGACGCGGGTTCAATCCCTGATCAGGGAACTAAGATCCCACATGCCGCGGGACAACTAAGCCCACGAGCCACAGCTACTGAGAGCCCACGTGCCGCAACTAAGACCCGACGCAGCCAAAAATAAATAAATAAATTAAAGAACTATTATTTAAAAAAATAATAAAATAGAATAAACTTGTTTAAAAAAAAAAAAGAGACTTGAGCACCTGTGCAGCTGTCGCCACAATCCAGTGTTTAGCACATCCATCATCTCTACACGATTCCTTGCCCGCAGGCCCCAGCCCCGACTCCAGCCCTGGAGCTGCCAGTGGGCTTCCCATCTCTATACACTTGCTGTTCCTGGACGTTTCGTGTAAATGAAATCATGTAAGATGCATCTTTGGCCTCTCTCACTTACATGAGTTCATCCATGTGGTAGTGTGTTCCTTTGTGTGGACAGACCAGAGTATTCATCCATTGACCAGTTGGTGAATGTTTGCATTGTTTTCAGTTTTTGACTGTTAATGAGTAACACTGCTGTGAATATTTGTGTACAAATCTTTGTGTGGACATATGTCTTATTTCTCTTGGGTAGGTTGCCAGGAGCAGAACTCTTGAACCTCGTGGTAAGTTTGTGTTTGACTCTTGTCACTGCCAGGCCTTCCCCAGAAGCTGCACCGTTTCATGTCCCCACTGGCTGTGTGGGAGAGGATTCTGGCTTCTCCACATCCTAGCCAACACTTGTCATTATCTTTTTTTTTTAATTAATTAATTTGTTTGTTTGTTTTTGGCTGCATTGGGTCTTTGTTGCTGCACAAGGGCTTTCTCTAGTTGCAGTGAGCGAGGGCCACTCCTCGCCGCCGTCACAGGCTTCTCATTGCGGTGGCTTCTCTTGTTGTAGAGCACGGGCTCCAGGCGTGCAGGTTTCAGCAGTTGTGGTGCACGGGCCCAGCTGCTCCGCGGCATGTGGGATCCTCCCGGACCAGGGCTTGAACCCATGTCCCCTGCATTGGCAGGTGGATTCTTAACCACTGCACCACCAGGGAAATCTCTTGTCTTTTTTAGTGTAGCCTTCCTAGTGGGTGTGAAGTGGTACCTAACTGCATTTATAGTCTGCGTTTCCCTGGTGACTAATGATGTTCACGTGGGTTATTAGCCATTCTTACGTCATCTTTGGTAATTGTCTATTCAAATCTTCCGCTCACTTAAAAATATAATTGTTTTATTATTGAGTTATAAAAGTTCTTTTAACACAAGATTGTAAATCAACTGTATGTCAATAAAAAAATTTTAAGTTCTTTATATGTTCCAGGTACAAGTCTTTCATCACATATGTGATTTGTGAATATTTGTGACCCATCTGGGGCTTGTCTTTTTATTTTCTATAGTGTTTAGCATGGGTTTTGTTTTTGGGGTCTAAGAACTCTCTGCCTAATGTGAGGTCATGAAGATTTTCTCCTGTTTTTTCTTTGAGAAGCTTTAGAGTTCTCACTGTGCCGTTTAGGTCTGTGATCCATTTCGAGGTGGTTTTTTGTGTAGAGTGTTTGGTGGAAGCAAGTGGCAGGATTTCTAGAAATGGTCACACATGCCTCCCTCCCAGCAGGACCGTCTCAGAGGCACAAGGGCACCTCCCTGCTCTCGGCACTGATGCTGCAGAGCTCCCGTGAGTCTGGGGGTGGGAGGCGTGCATGTCGACAGTGTCGGGAACGTGGTCCTTCCCCCACTGAGTGGCCTGGCGCCTTTGCTGAAACGCATTCAACCATCAGTTGTGTTCTGTCCTTCTGCGTCCTTACACCAGTGCCGCATCGTCTTGATTTCCACAGCTCCACAGACGGAAGTCTTCCAACTCTATTCCTTTATTTCTCCTCAACATTGTTTTGGCTCTTTGGGTCCTTGGCATTTTTATAAAATTTTAGGAGCAGCTTGTCAATTTCTGTAAAAAAGGCTTCTTGGGTTTTAACAGAAATTGTGTAGAATCTATAAATTAGTTTGGGTAGAGTTGCATCATAACAGTATCCAACCTTGCATTCCCCGTGTAGGGAGTTTTACAGTGTTCAGTGGGCAAGTCCTGCACTTCTTTTGTTAAATTTATTCCAAAATGTTCTCTTTTTTTTTTATGAGTACTTTTATCTAAGCATATTTTTAAATTTTATTGAAGTATAGTTGATTTACAGTGTTGTGTTAATTTCTGCTTTGCAGTAAAATGAGTCAGTTGTACATATATATATTCTTTTTCATATTCTTTCCATTATGGTTTATCCCAGGATATTGAATATAGTTCCCTGTACTATGCAGTAGGACCTTGTTGTTTATCCATCCTATACATAATAGTTTGTGTCTGCTAACCCCAAACTCCCAATCCACCCCTCCCCCACCACTGAATATTCTCTTTGATGCTCTTGTGATAGGAATTGTTGTGTGAATTTAATTTTCAAGTTCCCTTTGGTAGTTTATAGAAACACTGCTGGTTATTATATGGACCTTTTAAATTGTGGCCTTGAACTCATTAACTAGACTAGTAGGGGTGTATGTGTGTATTTAGAATTTCCTACGTACAGAATCATGCAATATGCAAAAAAAAACGAGAGAGAGACGGTTTTACTTCTTCCTTCCCTTTTATTTCTTTTTCTTGCCTGATTTCATTGCTCGAATCTCCAGTACAATGTCGAACAGATGAGGTGAGAGCAGGTATCTTCCTCCCAATCTTGGGAATAAAACATTACATGTTTCAGCAGTAGGTGTGCTAATAGCTGTAGGCTTTTTGTAGATGCCCTTTATCTGTTTGGGTTTTTATAATGAAAAGGTGTTGGGTTTTGTCAAATGCTTTTTCTCTGTCAGACAACTGTGTGGTTTTTGTCCTTTATTCTGTGAACCTGGCATATCACCTTGATTTTCAGATGTTAAATCAACCTTGCGTTCCTGAGGTATAACCCACTAGATCATGTTGTACCATCACTTCTTCAGGTTGCTGGGTCCAGTTTGCTAGTTTGTGTCTGTATTAGTGAGGGATATTGAACATAGCTTTCCCTCCCTCCCTTTCTTCCCTTTCTTTCTTTCCTTCTTTCATTCTTTCTTTTTTTAGATTATTAGCCCCATTTTATTTTATTTTTTTGGCCATGCCACACGGCTTGTGGGATCTTAGTTCCATGACCAGGGATCGAACCCATGCCCCCTGCAGTAGAAGCATGGAGTTCTAACCTCTGAGCCTTCAGTGAATTCCCAAACACAGCTTTCTTTTCTGGTGATGACTTTGTCCTCATAGACGTGGAGAGAGCAAGGGCCCTCTCTCGTCTCTCCTGATGGTGGGTGAAGCCTTCAGACTGCCCGGAATATGTGGGGTCTTATCAGAACCAACTAGGGTGTCTCACTTTCTGGCCCATCTCCCTATGTGTATCTCACCCTGGAGCTGGCTCCAAAGTTGGCCTCCCCTTGGTCTGCCCCGGAGATCACTCCTGTTTTCAGCCCCCCTGGCAGGAAGCTGCTGCTTTCTAATCTCACCCAGTGTGGTACCTGGCTGATGGAGGGTGAGCATGGGAGCAGCCCAAGGTGAAAGGCCCCAGATGTCCTCTGTTCCAACCCACGGCTCAATAGTGTTTCTTAAATCAGTGTTTCTTGATTTAAGGTGTGCCTTCAGTCTGGTTCCAGTGTCCTGAAATGGGTGCTTTTGACAACTTTGCCTCATTTTACTGTTATTTTTGGAGGAGAGGATTTGTTTGCCAAGCTCTTCACTCCATGATTCTGGAAGTTTTGTGTCTGGTATTCAGTTTTATTTTTAATTATGGTAAAATACACATCACCCAAAAATCGCCATTTTAAAGTGAACAAATAAGTGGCATTCAAACATTCACAACGCTGCACTGACCATCATCACTCTTTTCAAAACCTTTATCATCTCAAACAGATATTCTGTGCCCAACACACAGCAGCTCCCATCCTGCCCTCCTGTCCACCCTCAGGTAACCTCTGTTCCACTTTAGTCTCTAGAATATGCCTGTTCTAAGTACCTCACATAACTGGAATTGTCTGTCTTTTTGTGACTGGCTAATTTCACTGAGCATAATGTCCTCGAGGTTCATCCATGTTGTAGCGTGTTGCAGACTTCATTTCTTTTTATGGGTGAATAATACTCCATTGTATGGATGGATCACATTTTGTTTATCTATTCTTCTATCCATGGACACTTGGGTTATTTTCACCTTTTGGCTGTTGTAAATAATGCTTCTTTGAACATTCATGTACAAGTAACTGTCTGAGTCCCTGCTTTCATAATTTTATTTTTATTTTTGGCTGTGTTGGGTCTTCGTTGCTGTGCACTGGTTTTCTCTAGTTGCTGTGAGTGGTGGCTGCTTTTCGTTGCGGTGCGTGGGCTTCTCATTGCGGTGGCTTCTCTTGTTGTAGAGCACCGGTTCTAGGGGCCCGGGCTTCAGTAGTTGCAGCACATGGGCTCAGTAGTTGCGGCACACAGGCCCCAGAGCATTTGGGCTTCGGTAGTTGCATCACGTGGGCTCAGTACTTGTGGCGCACAGGCTGTAGGGCACACGGGCTCAGTAGTTGTGGCTCGCAGGCTCAGTAGTTGTGGCACACAGGCTTAGTTGCTCCGAGGCATGTGGGATCTTCCCGGACCAGGGATTGAACTCGTGTCCCCTGCATTGGCATGCGGATTCTTAACTACTGCGCCACCAGGGAGGTCCCCTCATGGTTTTGGTCTGCATTTCCCTTTTAACTAGTGATGTTGAGCATCTTTTCATGTGTTTATGGACTATTTGTATATCTTCTTAGGAGAAACATCTATTCAAGTCTTTTGCCCATTTTTGAATTGGGTTGTTTGCTTTGTTGTTGGGTTGTAGGAGTTCTTTGTATATTCTGGATATTAATCCCTTATCAGAGGTATGGTTTGCAAATATTTTCTCCCCTTCTGTGGTCTGTCTTTTCACTCCCTCGATGGTGTCCTTTGATGAAGTACAATTTACTTATTTTTTTCTTTTCCTGCCTGTGCTTTTGGTGTCATATCCAAGAAATCATTGCCAAAACCAATCCCTATGTTTTCTTCTAAGAGTTTTACAGTTTCAGCTGTTAAGTTTAGGTCTTTGATCCATTTTGAATTCATTTTTGTATATGGAGTGAGGTAAGGGCCTCATTTTGTTCCTTTGGTGTTTGATTTTAAAGCATGTAGTTTATCATTTGAGTCCTTGAATGAAGGAAGAGGTAGCCCCTGTGAGTGTGGACATGTGGACTCCAGACCCCAGTCTGATTGGGGAGGGACTTGGCCCTGAGCAGAAGGTGTGCAGAACGTCCATTTGTGATGCCCAGGTGTCCTTAACAACGGACACCCAAGTGATGAAGAATTGCTGCTGCTCTGAAGGGGTGTGGGGCTGCCAGCCCACGAGGAAGCAGCGCTTCCCTGTGGTTGCTCCGTGGGCAGCTGCACCTGGCACTAGCCCCACGGCGCCCAGAGTGGGGCGCGTCAGGCCTGGCCTGGGAAAGTAGCCGGTGGTTTCCTTTTCAGTTGCCTATGACTTTCTGGCCACAGAAGACGTGAACAAGGACAGGATCCAGGATGTTCTCTTTCTTTATAAAAACACCAACAGCAGCAGAAGCAATTTCAGCCTCTCCTGTGCTGATGAAGGTAATTTTGTTTTTACCCAAAAAATGAGCTCCCTGCAGGAGGAGGAATCCCCTCGCCCTCTCGGTTTTGGGGGAAGCAGTTGGTGGAATTTCTGGGAACTTTCATGTCACTCACCTTCCTCACTGGGCTGCTGACCCCATGGGGTCAACACCAGGGATCCAGGGACAGAGCCCAGGGCAGGGCCACAGCACGAGGCCGGCACGCTCAGCCCTGCAGACCTGGGTCTCTCCCTCCAGGCTTTTCCTCCCCCTGCACCTTCGTGGCCGCTGTGTCGGGGGCCAACGGCACCGTCCTCTGGGAGAGGCCCGTGGCCCAGAACAGGGCCCTTGTGGAGTGCGGTGTCCCCCAGCCGAGGGGCAGCGGGGCGTCTTCTGCCTGCATCATCCTCGGCAGACCTGGCCCTTTCATTGCGGTAGACTCGGTCACAGGTAGGCTGCTTCCTGTGTCCCCCAGGCCTCCGCACACGGGTCCGATGCCAGGATGCTCTGAGGAGGGTCAGCCCGGGCTCTTGTGGGCGGTGTGGCTGGATAGGAAGGAAGGCACGGGTGGGAGGGGGACGCCCCATGAGGAGTCACACTTCACTGTCGTCCCCTCCTAAGTCCCGCCTGTGCCTGCGGCATGGCACCTGGAGGGGGTGGGGGCATTGCTGATGCCCGCTCATTGGGCAGGCCCCGGGGATGGGGTGTGTGGGCCTGGCTAGCTCGAGCCCCGAGACCTGCCTTAAGGCAACAGGACCTGGTCCTTTTCCGAAGCCCTAAGGAATTCTGTGCCTTGATGCTAGGTTTGGGGGTAGCAGCACTTCCTTTGTAAGTTGTGGTTTTAAGAGTAGGGAGGAGAATAAAGAGCAAGCTGGAAATATTTTGAGAAGAGAAGAATCTGACTAAACACGGGCGTGGGCAGATCATACTCGGGTCACATGCTGTCAGGTCAGGACCTCAGTCCCCGGGTCCGTCCACAAGGCTGCACTTTCATTCTCGTCCTGTGCACGGGGCAGAGGCTGCATGTGTGACCCCAGTGGGCGGCAGGGAGGCGAGGCCCTGCCCATCTGAGGGGGAGGATCTGCGTCAGCCAAACACTGGAAACAGGATGAGAAGAAAGGAGGGGGCTGTGCTGCCCCAAAGTGACGCTGCTGACACGTGCCTATGGGCGCCAGGCGGCTACACGCATGTCTTTTTCCATGGCAGCACACGGGCCCTGTGCTTGGTTTTAGGGGAGACCCTGTGGAGCCATCCCAGCAGCTTCGGGGGGAACGTGTCCATCCTGAGCCCTCTGCTCCAGGTGCCTGACATCGATGCTGACGGGGTCCCAGACCTGCTGGTCCTCACCCAGGAGGAGAACCAGGTACAGCTCTCGTTCCAGCCACTGGCCTCCCCCGCTGCCCCGAGCTCGGGTGCCTGCAGACCCAGCGGGCACTTCTGGGCCCCCCAAGAGTGGCAGAGAGTGCGCTTCCCACTGGTGCCATGGGCACAGCTCTGAGGATGGTGCGGGCGGCCCCACGTCTCCTGGCATCAGACACTATAGGTTCGACCCTATAGTGGGTGGGCCTGCTCCCCTTCTCCTCCGTGTGCTGCAGGTCAACGGCTACGTCTATTCAGGCGGCACCGGGCAGCAAGTCGGCCCCCCGGGCAGCCTGGGTGTGGACGGGACCAGCGGCTCCATCCTCTATGTCACCAGTGCAGGTGCCCACTACGTCCTCATCCCCTGCGGTACGTGGCATCCGCTGCCCCAGGGTGGCCTCCCTCGTGGGCCTGCTGGCACCTGGGAGGAAGCAGGTGTGGGGCTGGTGGCTCCCGCTGTCGTTCCAGGGACTGGAAGTCATCACCCGCTGACAGGTGACGCAAGGCTCTTCTTTGTTCACAGGCACCTCCCTCTGCAGCCACTCAGTGAAGGGCCTGTATGAGAAGGCCACCGGGAGGGAGAGCTCGCTCAAGAGCGACCCCCTCTGGGAGGGCAGGCTCAACGCCACCTCCCGCAGGCTGCAGGAGCACAGGTCGGGGGTGTGGGCGCCTGTGCGCGGGGCCCCGGGTGCGAGGAGGAGCCGTAGGGCGGGCACAGGGCCCTTACTTTGTGTCAGGTGTCTGAGGTCGTCCTGGGCTCAGACTCAGTAAACCAGCAAACAGAAGACAAATAAAAACAGGGGAGAAGATGGCCCCCCCGCCCCCGGGCTCACTGGTCCCTGCATCCGGTGAGGGCCTTCCTTGTAGTTTGAAACTGGAGAAGTAAGAAAGATGAGGCTGAGCCCTGGGAGCCTGAGGGAAACAGCCCGGCAGGCATCGCTGGGGAGGGTCCCGTCCCCAACCCTACCCTAGGGACGGGCCCTATCCCGTCCCTCCTGCCCATGTAGCTCGGGAGCTGTCCGCTACCTGATGAACGTTCCGGGGAAGGTGGGTGAGGACCTGCTTCTTGTGAGTTCCGAGGCCTGCGTGCTGCTGGACGGGCAGGAGCTGGTGCCCAGGTGGACCCTCGGTGCAGCCCAGGTCCTGAGGTATGGGGTCCTTCTCCAGGGAGCTGGGTACCCCAGGGTGTCCCCCCACCCCCACCCCTGGCGGCCCTGGGGACAAGGCCCGTATGCTTCTGCCAGAGGCCACTGCCTGTCACCTGGTGCTACCCTGCCCTTGGGGAGGAGAGTGAGACCCCCTGGCGTCAAAGCTCCGGCCCGTGCAGGTGCGGCCGCAGCCTATCCCAGGTGTCTCCTTCAGAGGCCCGTGTGAGCCCTCCTCTCCACTCTCCTTCCAGAAAACCCATCCTCGGCTACTACAAACCCGACACCCCAGCCATGGTCATTGAGAACGGGACCGGCTCCGAGAGACAGGTTGCGGCACTTGCTCCTGGGTCTCACCTTTGCCCGTAGCTGAGGGAAGCTGGTCTGAGCCATAGGCTGAGCGGGGACCAGAGGCTTCGGTGAGCCGCCCTCTGGGACGCAACCCTGTGCTGCCCCTCCCTCTGCAGATCCTGCTCCTGGACCTCAGCTCCGGGGCTGTCCTGTGGAGCCAGGCTCTCCCAGGCCTCCCCAGGGACCCGCGGTCCGCCAGCCTTCCCACCGCAGACCACCGCTCCGCCTTCTTCTTCTGGGGCCTCCACGAGCTGGCTGGTGCCAACCAGACGGTACAGTCTTGGGTCCTGGTTTGTGGCATGGGGTGGAGCCGGTGGCTGGGTGAGTGCAGATAGATAGAAGCCATGCAGGGTGGGCAGGAAAAGGGGGTCTGGGCTTTCTGGGAGGAAGTGGGTGCGAGGGGTGGCAGCTGGAAGACAACCGAGAAGGGTCAGGGTCAGGTGGGGAAGGGGGGCGGGAGGTGGGTGTTTTGTGGGACGCCGGCGGACACAGCTCTGGGTGTGGTCCCAGTCAGGAGCGTCCAGGAGGGTCAGCCTCATGCCCCCACTGCACTCCCTGCAGGAGCGCGGAGCCGCCGGGCACCACCTGTACATGTTCCACCCCACGCAGCCCGGAGTCCTGCTGGAACTGGCCAACATCTCCACCCCTATTGTCACCTTCCAGGGTGAGTGTGCCCCGCATGGGCCCGGGCCGCCAGCCATGGGAGGCCTGTGCTGGCTGGTCCCGGGACCTGATGGCCATGTCCCCACAGTGGTTCTGCTTGAGCCGAGCTGCCACGCTGCCTACATTCTCCTGACGGGCCCGGCCAGCCCGGATCCACCCGGCCTGGTCTCTGTGGCCAAACACCAGGTGCGGGACCTCATCCCGAGCAGCAAGGTAGTCCGCCTGGCTGAGGGTGGCCCCGACAGCGACCAGGCCGTCAGGGACCGGTTCTCTCGCCTACGGTACCGGAACGAGGCCTAGACGTGGTTTGGCCAGAGCCCGAAGCGGAGGTGGCTGCCGAAATTTCACATCCTGGGAAGTCAGCCCTTCACTGGCTCGGTCTGCACGCTGACTCCCGACCTGGTGACCTGGCGACGCTCTCCACTGGGCCCGTTACCCCAGGGACGTGCCAGGGCCTCTCCCCTCTCCCGCCAGCATGCCAGGTCCTCGCTCAGGTCCCCACTCCGAGCCCCACCCAGGTCTCCCTGGGCAGAGCCTGTGCTGGCAGCAGCTCACCCTCACTCCTCCATGCCTGGCCAGAGCCTTGGCTGCAGAATCCCCTCCCTCTTTCTGTCTGAGCCTTGCCTTCTCTGCACTGTCTCCCTGGGGTCGTGGAGCTCAGAGGGTGGTGGGCCCTGGTGGCTTGACGCAGGCCTACACCCTGGTGTGGTTGGTGGTAACTCGCCCTGGAGAGCCCATGACAGGGCCCATGAGGAATGGGTCCTGGGAGGATGTGACAGATGGGCTGCCTTGAGCTGTGAGGGTCCCGAGGACCTGGCCCCAGGATGTGCCCTGGGGTCAGCGTGCACCCCTGGGTACACACTGGAGCTCCTTGTCCCTCAGGGATCCCTGCACCCCTGGGTGTAGCCAGCGGCCCCTCCTTCCTGGTGCTTGGACACCCCCCCACAGTCGGTGTCACCTGATGCAAGACTCACCTCTGTGCCTTGGTCACCCCAGACCCGCCTGGTGCTGTGGGACACAGCCGTGCCCGGACAAAAGCAAGCAGCCTGATGACCGCGGGTGCCTCGGGAAGAAATCAGAATAAACACTGGTTTTGCACTGTCTGGAAAGCCCCATGTGTGCCTGTGTTTGTCTGCTGGATCAGTGGGAAAGGCTGCTGGGGAGGTGAGGCCAGCACCCACACCACCCAATCAATCAGAGACTGGGAGCGTCCAGCACGGCCTCCAAGTGCATCTCAGGTCTGTGGTTCCCGCCCTGCTCACCCACAGCAGGCTAGGAACCCAGCCTGTGGGCACTCTCCCACCCGGGACAGGCAGGGGGTCCCCCCCAGCACCTGTGTCCTCCAGGACTGAGCTCTGGTAGCCGCCCAGGCAGCAGGAGCCCAGGGGGCTTCAGTGAGACAAAGGTTTGGGTTACCAAAGTGATGGGGGCTGTTGTGGAGAATCCTGCAGGAATTTCCTGAAGGCGCTTACGTGTGACAAGCCTGCTTCCAGAACCAGGTCTGTTTCTCCTTGTGAAGGCCTGGGAGGCAACAACAAGGCTGAGGTTGAGGGGTTGGATTCCGTGTCCCTGTGAGAAGCCACCCGGGCCCAAGGGCCCAGGTCTGGGTCCACAGCGGAGGATGGAGAAGCCGGCTCTGGGCAGGGACCAGCCTTTAGGTTCCAGGATGATGTGCAGGAGTTTGGGGTCTGGGCCGCCCCGGAGACAACCTCACCAGTGCAGCCTGGACTTGTAAATAAAGCCTGCACTGTGCTCCCTGTCACTGTGACGTCATAGGGCACAGCTGACCCTGGAGAGGCTGGGTTCAACACCAGACAGCCTCCTAGACTCTGTGCTCACTCTCCCCTGGAAGACTCAGGCATCCGTGTGCCACCAGAGCACAAGCTCCCCACTGTCTCCCCAAGTCTGCAGCCTGAGCCCAGCCCAAGGCCTACAGACCCCACACAAGGGATCCTCCACCCACTGCCTCTGACACCTGAACTTCCTGTTGTCCTTCACCACCTCCCTCACCAGTGCATTCCTCACCCACACGCCACACGTGCGTGCACACCCACCACAAGCACATCCACCACATGTGCACCCACCACGATTTGGACCACAGCAGGACAGGCTCAGAGTGAGGACCCAAAGGTCTTTTATTTCTGCGCTGGGAGCGGGAGGGTGTGGGCAGCCCTGAGGGAGGGGTGGCGCTGCCCCAGCTGAGCCAGTCTGGCTGTACTCCCAAAGGAGCAGCTGAGTCTCGGGGGGCCCTCGGAGTGGGGACTCCCTGGTGTCTTTCCCCAGAGGCTCTGCCGCCCTGGCTGTGAACCAGGGCTGGCTGTTGGAGGAGCAACGATGCTGGAGCCATCTCTGTACAACACCGGGGAGAAGCCATGGGCCTCGGGTGGCCACGGAGGTGGAGAGGCCACGGCCCAGTGGGGGCAGCACCTCCCCCTGCATGCCCACGCGCCCTGCTGGAAGCCACCTGACTATGAATCTTGCCCGGGGAGTCACCAGCGGGGTGGGAACCGGCGTGGAATGCCAGGTGTGCTGCCATCTTGTCTCAGTCCAGGGCACCCCTGCCCTGGGAATCAGCACCCGAACAGCCCCTTCTGGGGGGGGGTGTGACAAGGGGAAAGGTGGAAGCCACAGAGGTCGGTGTCCCCGTAAGGCCGGGCGCTCGGGTTCTGAGGGGACTCCCGCGCCAGGGAGTCTCAGTGGCTGCAAGGACCCTGGGCAAGAGGAGTTGATGAGGGCAAGATGGCCCCATTCTGCCCCTGCCCAGGCCCACCTAGGCCTCCCCGTCACCACCCGAGGGCTCCCTGGAGGCAGAGGCAGGAAGGAGAGCAGGGCTGGGGCTGGAATGGCGCGGCTTCCGCATGAACGGGAACACCCTGTGGAGACGAAGGGGCCTGAGCACAGGGCGCCACCCCCGGCATCCCACCTGCCTCCCTGGGCACCACCTGGCTGACCGTCGCTTGGTCTTCGGGGGCACCACGGCCTCCGCCAGCAGGTCTTTGTACAAATCCGACTTCAGGAACCTCGGGTAGGAGTCCTGCAACAGACAGCATCTGGGCCTGATCCCTTCCCACTCCTGGTCTCAGCCAGCACTGCCCAGGCTCCTCCAAGGGCGGGGCCCACAGTGGACTGGGCCGGAGCAGCCTCCCCAGACCAGCCCAAACCGGGTCGGGCTCAGGGAGACCAGCCCCCAACCACGCAGGAGCCCGGTGCCCACACGGGGAGTGAACGTGGCGCCTCCTGCGACAGGGAACCGGTGTCACTAGTTCTTGCAGACGCACAGAGTGAG
The DNA here is from genome assembly GCF_011762595.2 of Tursiops truncatus. Taxonomy (NCBI): domain Eukaryota; kingdom Metazoa; phylum Chordata; class Mammalia; order Artiodactyla; family Delphinidae; genus Tursiops; species Tursiops truncatus. The sequence continues at coordinate 38,005,019 of NC_047048.1, read as the reverse complement.
GCTGGGCATGTGGAGCGGGACAAAGGCAAGGTCGACAAATCCACGGGATTCAATAAAGAGGGACAGGAATCTACGAACCCAGGTGCTTATGTTTAAAAAAGAAAAATACACATTTTAAATTGTTAACTTCTGGTGGAGGGACAGGGGTATAAACAAGATTTAGTTGAATGTACTTTGTAGATTGGATTTTGAAGCTGTGTAGATATTTTATGTAATTATAAAATAAATAAGCAACCCCCAAACACTGAAGGGGGACAAGTGAAGCTGGGCGTCCAGCGGGCGACACCACCCTAGCCACACGTAACCGAGTGTCCAAGGGGCGTCTGAGGGGCTGTGGACAAATGACCGAATAAACAAACAGTAAACGACTCTCAGTCACTGTGAATGGTAGTGTCGTGCTGCTCAGCTGAGCTACTGAGTGAATCTCGAGAAAAAGCAAGTGAGTGAGTATGTTGGCACCACTGAAAACCCAGATGTTCAGTAGGGGAATGAGGAGAGAGAGAGAGAGGCCAAAGAGGTTAAGGAAACTCTATAATCCTGATTCCGAATTAGAAGTATCAGTATGAACTCCTGGTATGTTTTATTTAAAACACGTATTTCCTGATTCTGTCCACTGAAAGTCCTGGGAACCATGACCACCCCTGGCACTATGACGGGTCTGATGTGCAGGTCATGGTTTCTGAACACCACCCCCGAGGGAGGGCTGAGGGCCCGAGGAATGGCTGGCTTTAGGTCTGGAGTAGGACAGCCCCTTAGAAAGCTAGGAAGTACCATAGATTTCGGACACGTCACAGGACTCAAGAGCAATCAGCCGGAGAGGGTGGGACCTCTGCACATCCCATGAGACAAGGACTGAAAGGGATTGAAACCCATCAAATATGGTCAAAACGTGAATTTACAATGGTATTAAAAGCATCCGAACCTCACTGACTACCCTTGGCAGATACCAGGGGTCCAACTGCTTATTTTGAAAAGTGGTACTTAAAGAAGGAATCAAGGGACTTCCCTGGTGGTCCAGTGGTAAAGAATCTGCTTTCCAATGCAGGGGACGCAAGTTTGACCCCTGGTCAGGCAACTAGGATCCCACATGCAGCAGGACATCTAAGCCCACGTGCCACACCTCCAGAGCCCATGCGCTCTGGAACCCGAGCACCACAACTAGAGAAGAGAAAACCCACACGCCACAACTAGAGAGAAGCCCGTGTGCCACAATGAAGACCCGATGCAGCCAAAAAAATTAGGAAAAAAAATATTTAAAAATAATTATGTTTAGGACTTCCCTGGTGGTGCAGTGGTTAAGAATTCACCTGCCAACGCAGGGGACACGGGTTCAACCCCGGTCTGGGAAGATCCCACATGCCGCGGAGCAACTAAGCCCATGCGCCACAACTACTGAAGCCCGCGCACCTAGAGCCTGTGCTCCGCAACAAGAGAAGCCACCACTATGAGAAGCCCGCTCACCGCAACGAAGAGTAGCCCCCGCCCGCCGCAACTAGAGAAAGCCCGCGCACAGCAGCAACAGACCCCAACACAGCCATAAATAAATAAATAAATATGTTTAAAGGAGGAATCAAGCCTCGGTCCTGCCTTTCCTCTATGATCGGTACCACTGGGACAGCAACGAGCAGAGAGAGGAGGCGTCAGAACAGGGAGGCAGTGATGGGTTAGAACATCCCATACCCTCATGAAATCATGGATCTGGGCCAGACTGTCAAGGCTGCTTTCACCACAAAAGAGAGAGAGCTGGACTGACATCCCTCCTGAGTGGAGAACACATCGGACACCACCTCTGAAGTAACTATTCCCGACCAAACCGAACCAACAACAACAAAACTGAAAACAATCTGATCAAGGAACACAGTGTCCACAGAAGCTGGAGAAAGGAGGACGGATTCTCCCCTGGAGGCTCCAGAAGAAACCAGTCTGCTCTCACCCTGATCTCAGCCCCGAGACCCCATCAGGCTTCTACACTCCACAGCACAGAGAATAAGCAGCAGCGGGAAACTAGCCTGAGGTCACATGGGGAAGGGGACGCGACTGGCCACTCGAGGGCATTGAGTAAATACTGCTGGTGTTTCGCGTGTGATGCTGGCCTCTGCAGCCATGTTGAAAGGGAAGCGGTGGCCGTGTCCTTTAAGGGAACTTCCTGCAATACCTACAGACAGGAAGTCTGGAAATGGCTTTAAAGTCGCGGGGCGGGGTGGTGGTGTGTGGTAGGCCACTGGACAGGATGGACCGTGAGTCCAGATGGGCCCCGAGTCGACAGTTTGTGAAGGTGGGCTGTAGGTACGTGGGGATTCGTCATTTACTTTTTGTTCATATTTGACCTTTTCCACGTTAGAACACTTTACAACCACGGCTGGACAAGCCCTGCAGCTGCCCTGAGCCTCGGTTTGCTGCTCTGTAAAGCGCAGTGTGAGCTGCGGGACTAAGCTGGCAGGAGCCACGGGGAGCAGGTGCGGACCAGCCTCTGAGCTGTGGCCACTGAAGCCACCTGACACTGGCTTGGGGCGGGGGGGGGGGGGGGGGGGGGGCGGCGAGGGAGGAGGCGCCTACCTTCTTCATCAGCATGTAGATATGCAGCTGGGCATCGTCCAGCACATGGCGGTGCGGCCGGCCCAGGCCCACCAGCGTCCGCTCCATCGTCCGGCTGTCAATGTTGACCCAGCGGGCAGCACCGGGGGCCAGGAACTGCCTGGCATGGGAGAGAGGAGCCCCGGTGGGTCTGGGCCATTTGGGCTGGCCGCTGCCCGCCCCCCGCCCCACCCTGCGGCACTCACTGGTACACGGCGTCCACCAGGGCGGGGACCTGGGCCTGCCCTCCGTGGCGCAGCTCCTCACAGGCCTCCCAGAAGCTGAGGTTCTCAGCTGGGGGTCCGGGCACGGGGTCAGGCCCACCCCATGCTGGTGGAAACCTGGGGGGGGGGGCTCGAGCAGGGAGCCGGGGCGGGGGCTTCTCACCACTGAACTCTTTACTGAGAAAGTCCATGAAATGGGCCCGTCCCACAGGGTCTTCCAAGAGTTCCCGGAAGCTGAAGGCCCACTGCTCCACACGGAGCCTTGTGGGCACGGCCGCGCTGGGGGAGGGGCGGGTGGGTCAGGAGCACGAGGAAGGCAGGGGCACACCTGCAGCTCCTGGCCCACCCCGGGCTCACCTGGGTGCATTCATGGCCCAGTAGGTATCGTTGTCTGTGACCCAGGGGTTGCTGGGCAGGCACCCCGACATGATGGGGTCGTGCGGCCCACGCTGGCTGCTAAATTTCAGGTACCTGGGGGTGGAGGGTGGTGCCAGGGCCAGTGCAGGGAGTGCTGTGGGGACGAGGGCACTGGAGGAAGGGTTTGGGCTCTGGGCTGGGGGTCTCCAGCCACCACCCCCATCCCACTCACGCCTCGAGGCAGACGGAAGACTTCACCCGGGCCCTGCCCAGTGCCTTTCGTAAGCACTCGACCTAAGATGGGAGACCTGTGAGGGGCGCCGGGGCTGGGAGCCACCAGCCCACCCCTCCCCTCCCTTCTGCCCCCAGGACCTACCTCCCGCCTGTAGAAATCCACGGTCTTGGTCTGGAAGGGGCCGGTGGGCTGCAGTTAGAAGGCAGGTCCCTATAGGGACTGACATCCCACCCCTGCCCTGCCCTCCGGAGCCCTGGCCTCTAATGCAGGGGTCTGACTTTCCAGGACGCCTCCTGGGGCCTCAAGTCTGGACGTTTCGGGGTGTTCACCAAGCCCTCAGGTGCTCAAAGTTGCCTTGAGTTTCCCCAACTGTCACTATTTCATGTTTTCAAATGTACTGAAGGGAAGGGAGGGCAGACAGCACCCTCAGGATGCTTGTGGTGCCAACCTCTCCTCTCAGCTATCTGCGTGACTTTGCTGGAAATCACAAACCTGTGACCGTGAACTATGATTTTGAAGTCAGGAAGATGTTTTCTCAGAAAAGTACTAGATGACTCCACTCTATGTTTTGGGTGTCGTGGGATCTGACCGAGGACTCTGCTGCTACAAAGTTCGGACACGTGTCCTGGTCCAATTCCATCCAGTTTGGAGGCTTTGGAGGCGCATGGTTCATTCGGCCCTGGTTGCTCGGGCCCGTGGCCCTGCTCGCCACCCCTCCAAGTCCCCACAGACCCTGATGCTGCCCTAGCCTGGGGGAAAAGACCCCCTCCCCCCATAGGGTCTACTGTACTTACTTGCACCCAGGGCAGCAGGTGGGAGGTGAGAGAGAGCGAGAGTTAGCAGGGGGCTGGGAGTCGGGGCAGTGAGCTGGGGAGCAAAGCAGGAGACTTGGAGTGACTGAATCATGGGACATTTGGATGGACAAGTGGACAGGTGGGTGGGCAGCCCCCAAGCAGTCCCCTAGTGGTGGAGTGGGTGGAGTGGTGGGGTAAAGTGGCAGGGGGGGAGGTGGAGGGGTTAAGGGAGGTGGGGGCACATGGAGCGGAGGGCACTGTGCAGGGGTGGGGAGTGGGCTGGGGGTGTGTGCATGCAGGGTCCTCACCATCTGCACTCGCCCAGCAGTGCAGGAATTCCGCTCTGGACCTTGCTCCAGCACGCTGGGGACCCCGGGCTGCAGAGGGGGGATGAGATGAAGCGGGGGCACAGCTCAGGCAGGCTGCTGAGACCCTCCTAACCCCATACACTGAAGCTCTGCGCCCATGTCAGGCCCTAATGTGGAAACATGCTCAGGGGAACTCGGGACCTGTATGCTCTCTGCCCATCCCCACCCCAGGGCACCCTCCCTGTCTAGCCCACCCTGGTCCCCTCTCCAGCCCCTCACCCAGCTCCTGGCTCCTAAAGCGAAGTCTGTGACCTGCCCCCAAGCCCTTGTTCTTCCTCGCCTCAGCCAAACTCACCTCCGAGCTCCTGGCTGCTCAGGCCAGAACCCCAACCCTACCTGAGACAGCCCCTCTGGCCGCACCTCGTCCTGACCACCCCGTCCCCAGACACACATGCCTCCCCGGAGGCCACGGGCGCCATTACTGGTCCCTCCACAGGACCACTGCCGGCCCTCAGCCCACTGCTCAGCCTTGGCCACACCCACTCCACCCTCAACGCCTGAGACCCCGTGACCCTCAGGTGGAAGATTAAGGGTCATTTTCCCAGAGGCACTACCCACACCTGATGAGGTAATCAGGCCCCTGGGTTCCTCTCTGTTTTTCTTCATGGAGTATTTTCCCCCGGAGCTTCTATTCAGGGTCCGCTGTGACTGCCCCTCACAGCACACATCTGTGTCTACTGGTCTCTCCACTGCCCCGCACAGTAGGGGGACCTCAACCCACCTGCCAGGCCCACGGATCTGGGTAAGGCCTGACCCAGGCCAGCACCCCAGAAGCTCTTGGCCTATGACCTCAGTCCCTCATGCTGCAGCTGAGCCTGCCCCCACTCACCTCCCCCAACCCCAAGGGCCTTCAGGTGCCCTCACTCACCACCACACACCCCCCACCCCCACCCCACCCAGGGCCTTCAGGTGCCCACATTCTGCTTCCTTAGACCCAGAGAGAAGCTGCTGTGTCCTAGTCTGTGGGTGGGGGCAGCTCAGGCCTGGCCTTGTGACCTCTGGGTTCTCATGAATCACAGAAAAAGAACTTCCTGTCACCTGACAGGATCCCTAAAAGCATGTCCTTCCCAGGGGTCAGAAAGCAGGTCCTCCTCAGCGAGCACCTGAGGAGGCACACTGACCGCTAGCAGGACTCCGCTGCTGTCCAAGGACCACCCCCCACAAGGGGCTCACCGGGGGCCTGTTCACCAGCCAGTACGTCTGCTCCTGGCATGCGATGACCAGCCTGTCCCCCTTCCTGCGCTGCTTAGCTGCCCTGGGGGGGGGGGGTAGGCAGAGCTGGGGGGACACTGTACCCACCACCTCACCCCCCACTTCAGGCCGAGGCCTGGGCAGGCAGCCAAGCCTGGGTGTGCTGTTTCTGGTCCCAGGGCTGCCAGTGCCTGGGCCGGGGGCGTGCGGGGCATGCAGGGCGTGGTCTCACCACAGCTGCTCTCTCGCCTGCATCACTACCAGGTCCCACGTGTGGCTGATCTTCCTGTGCAGCTGGTCATAGTGCTCCTGCGGAGTGTTGAGGTCTCCAGCGGGAAACTCCCTCCGGTGCCCAGCTCTGGGGTGTGGACTCCCCACCTCCCCTCTGAGACCACCTAGGGTGTTTGTGCTTGTGTATCCACATCACCCTGGGGTCTGGGCTGTGTGCTCTAGGGCCACAAGTAGGGACTGGGTTCCTCTGGCTGGATTCAGCCTGGGAGGGGTGGGGAGGGTGTCCCACCTTTTCGTGGTCAAACAGGCCCCCCCGCTTTCGGATGTTCTTCTTGGCCAGGTAGATGGCTGGAAGGACAGGGCACAGGTTGCAGAGGAGCAATGTCAGCTCCCCCTCCCCTGTGGCATCCCACCTGCAGCCACCAGTCCTGGGAGTTTGTCCCTGGCTAGCCCACCCCTCCTCACTCACCATAGTCCAGCTCAGCGGCTGGCCACAGGGTGCTCATCCAGAAATAGGGCGTCTGGTGTGGTGCAAGGACAAAGGTATCTGTGACCTTCTGGGCCTTCCCCGCCCCAAGAGTCATCCCCACCCTCTCAGCTCCCTTGGGAGGAGACTGGGCTGGCTGGGGAGTATCTTCCCACTGTCCCAAGGCTCAGCTGACCATCCACCATTCCGTCCACCTGGACCGAGCTGCGCTTGGTTCACTGACTCTGGGCTCCCTGCCCAGGCCCAGGAGGTAGTTGTAGTGCTGGGGGGGTGGGGACTGAGGGCAGGCCCTGCCAGGGTCCCTGGTGTGGCCAGGGAGGGCAGGAGGGGGGGCTCCATCATGATTGAGGACGCACACTGAGGTGCAGGGATCCTGTCCTTAGGCCCCTTCTTCAGGGCTGGGGCCTAAGGACCCCGGGTAAGCTGGTGGAGTCCTCTGCAGGTACTACCCCTTATGGGGCCCTGCTAAAGGTCCCTCCCCTTAACTTGGTCTTTCTGTCACAGGGACGCTTCCAGTCCAGGCCTTTTGGGGAGGGGGCAGTGGACCACAAGATCTGCAGTGACATCACAGGTCCTGCTCCTGCCCCAGCCCCACCCCTTCCAGGAGTGTCTGCCAAGGCGCTGCTTGGTGGGATGGGTCCTACCTGCTCCCAGTTGAGCCTGACCTGAAACCTATAGGGCGTTTCATCCAGCCGGAGCTCGAGGTGGCAGGGGTCTCGCAGTGGGTATAGGTAGCCATGCCGCACTAGGAGGGTGCCCAGGTGCAGGGCCTCTGGGGAGCAAGGTGGTGAATTCTTAGTGGGGGGAGCCGAGCCGGGTCCCCCAGCACAGTGGGCTTGGCCCCAGCCCTAGGCCATCAGCACAGCGACCCCAGGGCCGGGTATGGGGTGCAGGAAGAGCAGCGGGCTGACCCCTTACCCTCCTCTGTGATGCAGTACTTGTGGATCAACCACTCCATGATGTCGTTGCCTGCATAGCAGAGACTGGGGTAGGGGGAGGCCGAGGCAGGGCCGGCACACCCCGCCCCACCCCTGCAACACCTCACCAGTCACTGCGTGAGGAATGACGGTGATGAGCAGGCGCTGGCTCCGCATCTTCACGCCCTGGTCGGGGTCCTGCATACTCACGACCATCCGCTCCATCTGGGCAAAGGAGGTTGAGGGCCTGCGGTGGCCTCCTACCCCACCCCCATATCCAGATGCCCCGGAACAGCCCGGGATGCGCCGGATCAGTGTGCTTGAAGGAGATTAACGCTCACTGATGGTGGGATTTCAGGCCGTGGCTGACCGCGGAGGCGAGGGGGGGCGCGAGCGAGCGGCGACCCCAACCCCGGGGTCTCCGCCGCCCCACCCCGCTCACACAGTGCCATCGCCTCAGACCCGCGTCCACACTCGCGCGCTCGCGTAGTATCCACACTCGCGTGCACCCGCACTCACTCCTCTCCTGCCCCTCCCGGCCTCGCGTGTCGGGAAATCGGGGGGCGGGGGCGGGCGGGATCCCGGCACCCACCTTGCTCAGATGCGGCCTCTGCGCGCGGCGGAGCCCGCCGTGGGACGCGGGGCCGGCGGCCATGGCTGAGGCAGGCCCAGCGGGGCGAGGGTGTCCGGCCGCCCCGCCCCGCCCCTCCCCTCCCCTCGCCTCCTCTCCCGGGCCGCCGCCCCGCCCGCGAGTTAACCCTCCGCAGCGCGGGGTCTGGGGTCTGGGGACGCGCGTCCGATCATCCACCTCGAGCAGGATCCCCTCACATCACGAGAAACCGAGGCCCGTGCCCGCGGGAGCTTGCCTGGAGCTTCGAGAGGGGGCTTGGACCCACCCGGACAGCGTGGGGGGAATCAGCCTCTGCTGGGACGGCGGTGGGGGAGGCTCAGAGGTGGGGTGGGAACTCAGGGAAAGGATGGGGACTCAGAAAAGGGGAGAGGGGACTTGTGGGGAAGGAGGGCTGGGGTGGAGGATAACCGTTTAGGGTCACTGTAACCCCTCCCCCATACCCACCTCCTGTGTGGCGCCCCAGGATGTGGGCGACCAGTGGTTCAGGGGCTGTAAGGTCTGGGTGAGGGGTCGAACTGCCCTAGGAGTGTGTCCCTGCAACTGTGACACTGTCCCTGCCACATGCAGGTGCTACCGGGCTGGTATGACACTGCGTGGCTGCATAGGTGTGCTGGGCGGGGGCCCTTGAGGCCTGGGGAAATATGGCAGGCAGCTCACTTCCCCTCTGCTGCACCGATGATGCCTGGGGCACCAGTTGGGGAACAGACAGAGACCCCACCCGGGTTACCCCGAAACTGTGGGAGACTGTGGGAGGGGGCTTTACTGGGAGAGAAGGTCTCAACACCTGCCCCCCAAGATTCGTGGGCAGCCTCTGGGCTCAGGGCCCAGCCTGGCCGTTTCTCTCCCTCCTCCAACAGCTTGGCCACCCACACCCCTTTTGTTGGGGCCATTTTAAAGTGGTGCAAACAGGTCTATTTCTGATTTTCAGGTGCTTGGGGCAGCGCAGGATGTCGGGGTTAGCCTTTGGCCAGAGCCTCCGACATGGCCATCTGAACCCATTTCCACTGCAGGCAAAGCCATGTCCAGGCTGAGCTGGGGCAGGGGTACTGGAGGGGTGTTCTACCCTTCCCAGGTGCCATTCTCCTTTACATGCCAGTGAAATTCTCTCACCCAGCCCCACCCACACAGGTGGGGTCAGGCTGGCACCAGGCCTGGCTGTCCTCTCTTCATGGATGGGCTTCTAGAGAGGCTGAAGGCCCCCAGAGGCCAGAGCTATCCCCAGCCTGGGGACAAGTGGCTTCCCTGACCACCCCAGGGAAGGGGCAGCAGGATGTGACCCTAGAAGGGCTGGGCTCCAGCTGGGGAGATCCTGCCTTGGAAAGACTGTGGGCAGGTGCGGCTCCAAGGGGGACAGTCCCCACCCTAGCACACGTGCCTCCCGCACCCACGGCCTGCTGGCCTCCTTCTCAGATAGGGGGCTCCTTTGGGCCAGGGCAGATCTGATCCTTGGGTGTCCTCAGAAATGGGGGGGCGGAGGGGTGTAAGGAAGCAGGGGGACTCTAGCTGGTGTTCTGCCTCCCCCTCCACTTTGACCCAGCTGTCCCCAGCCTCAGGTCCAGCTCACCCCTGCCCCTGCCCCGCTGACCCCCATCCACCTATCACAAGGTCTGTTTAGGCATCAAGACCAGAGGCCCCTTCTGTGCGCCCCTCTCAGCACTCCACCACCCCGTTCTGTTTCAGATCAGTGTCCTTTTCTCCCCAAGGACAGGGGCCTCTGAGCATAGAGCATGCAAAGACACCTCCACCCCCCGCCATGCTCACACAGCCCAGTCAATAAACACTGGAATAATGGCTGTGTCTCCAGACTGCACCTCACTGTGTGTGTGGACACTGGCCCCTCCGTGCTGATGCCTGTGAACCTCTGGGGTGCGGGGCCAGGAGGCTGTGCATACACACACAGCATCCCCCACCCCACAAGGCTGGGCAGACTCCAGGAGTCCCCTCTGCCCAGACATAAATAAGCTCCAGCGGGGGTGGGAGTAGGGGGAGGGGGAGGGACTGTCGGGCCCCAGGTGCGGCCTGCGCTGCCTGCAGGTAACGAGAGCCTGGGGACTTGGTGGGGGGGACGCACCTGCTCCACTCGCGCCCCCAGCCCCACCAGCCCCGCCCAGAGGGCTTCCCCAGAGACTCCCCAGACTCCGGGCGGCGCCACGGGGTGGGGCAGCCCTGATGGCCAGAGCCGGGTGCAGGCGGGGCGGGATGCTGGGACCGTGACTGCGGCGGCTGTGCGGGGTCCGAGTGCGCCCGCGGCGGGGACGACCGAGTGCCGGCGCCAAGCGGGCGACACGCGCGTCTCTGCGGGGCTGCGCGGGGTCCGCGGAGCGGCTGGGGGCGCGCGGCGCGGGCGCGGCGCTGGGCGCGGGGGGCGCTCCCGGCCGGGATGAGCTCACCGCAGTCGCGCCGGGGCTGAGCGCCGAGCCGGGCGGCGGCGGGGCGGGCGGCGGCTCCTCGGCGGCTCGGCGGCGGGGCCGGGCCGCGGGCCACCATGCTGGGCCTGGACGCGTGCGAGCTGGGGGCGCAGCTGCTGGAGCTGCTCCGGCTGGCGCTGTGCGCCCGAGGTGAGCGGGCCGTGGCCAGGGCGGCCACGTGGGCGGGGGGCTCAGCCCGGGGCGCGGCGGCTTCTCCCCCGCGGAAACTTTGGGGGCGCTCGTGGGGACCTCGCGGCGGGGTCCCCCGGCAGGGCTCTGGCGGGGGTGGGGGGCTTCGTCCAGGCCAGACACTCATGGGGCAAGGGGTCAAGAGTGGGCGGGTCTGTTTGTGAAGCCAGGGTAGCAGGGGGGCCCTCTCCCCGTGGGAACCTGCCCCTGAGGTCCCATCTCCCTTGGGTGGGGCTGGGGCTCCTTCAGGGAGGGTGTGGATCCCGGGAAAGACTGGAGCGCAGTGGGCAGGGACTCGGAAAGACCCTGCCCCAAGGCACCATGGGAGCTTCTCCTAGGACTGTGGGAAGGGCTCAGAAAGACCCCTGCGTTAAGGCGCCAGGGGAAGGGGCTTAGCTGACTGGGTCTGGAGGCACCTGGGGAGGTGGCCTCGGAGCATAAGTTGAGGGGTTTAGAGAGAACCACCCCTACCCTTCAGGAGCATTATGGGGAGGAACTCCCAAGACTGTGGGGAGGCATTCAGGGAACGCAGTCCCTGAGCAGGGTGGTGGGGACCCTGAGAGGTGTCCGAGAGCCTTATGGGAATATGGGAAGAGGCCTAGGGCACTGGGGACCCTAGAGAGCGGCGAAAAGGCAGAGCCTCTGCTCTAGAGAAGACCTCAGCGGTCACCACTCTGTAGTGGTGGACCCTATCCCTTGGGGCTGTCCCCCATTTGGGGTCTTCCTTCCCCCTACAGTCAGGGAGGGGCCTGGGATGAATGGGTGGGGCAGGAGGATGCAGCTGGAGCCTCCAGGGATCACCTGCCTCCATCTCTTGGGAGGCTTCTCCACTCCCCAGGCCCTTCCCCAAGAGGCTGGGTTTGGGCGCTGCTCTGCATCTTCTCGGCCCACCCCTCTCCCAGAGCTCTCACCGGACTCCTGTTAAGTTCCTTCCTTTGGGCAGTGGGAGGTCCAGCTGGCCAGACGGCAGGCTCCAGCAAATGCCAGGTCAGCTGGCAGCAGCTGCTCACACACCCTCCCCGACCCCCAGTCCTTCTGACGGACAAGGAGAAGGGGCAGCTGCCGCCAGATGAGGTGCTGGATGAGGCCGTGCCAGAGTACCGGGCCCCGGGGAGGAAAAGCCTCCTGGAGATCCAGCAGCTGGACCCGGACGACGAGAGCCTGGTTAATTACAAGCGGGCGTTGCTGGGGCCTGAGCCGCCTGCCGTGGGTATGCCTATGCCCTGGGCTGGGGTGGGGAGGGTGGGTTAGGGTTAGGGCACCTGTACACTTCTGGTTTCTCTTCAGACCCAAGCCTGCCCAACGTGCAGGTGACCAGCCTGACACTGATGTCTGAGCAGGCCCCAGGGCCCATCACCATGGACCTCACAGGTAACTCCCAGGATGCCTGGTGCAACCCTGAGCCCCAGGCAGGGACCTCACAGGTAACCCCCTCCGCAAAATACAAACTGATCTTTGGGGTAGAGACCTGGGCTCGTTGCCATGTACCTCTTAGGACCCCCCCATGCCCAATCCCAAGTACTCAGACCTAGACCTCACAGGTACAGGCCCCCCATGGGGGCTCCTGGGGCAGGGTCTCAGCCATCACAGGAGTTCACACTTAGCTGCACTTTCCCTAACAGGGGAGTTGGCTGCGCTGAAAAACCGGGTGTTTGTCCTGAAGGAGGGTGTTGATTACAAAGTGAAGATTACCTTCAAGGTGAGGGAGCTGTCACGAGGGACACCAGCCAGCCACAGGCCCAGCCCCCCCAGGTTCCCCCTAACACCGTCTGTCCTTCAGGTCAATAAGGAGATCGTCAGTGGCCTCAAGTGTCTGCATCACACCTACCGCCAGGGCCTGCGAGGTGAGGGCTGCGTGGAGGGGGCAGCCCAGGGGGAAGGCTCGGGGTGGGGGCCAGTGGGGCAGAGGGCAGCCCCTGACACCCTCGCCCTCCCCCAGTGGACAAAGCCGTCTACATGGTGGGCAGCTATGGCCCGAGCGCCCAGGAGTACGAGTTTGTGACTCCGTTAGAGGAAGCGCCCCGGGGCGTGCTGGTGCGGGGTGCCTACGTGGTCACGTCCTTCTTCACCGATGACGACAGGACCCCCCACCTGTCCTGGGAGTGGGGCCTCCACATCTGCCAGGACTGGGAGAGCTGAGTGCCCCCTGCCCCAGGGCTGTGTTCCCACTTGCGGTCCTGGTCTCCCCCACCTCTGTCAGTCGCTGCAAGGGACCCCTGACCATTCCCCGGCCCCCTCAGTGGCCAGACCCCCCTGCCCTCTGTCCTGTCCCGGGATGTCCCCTCCCCAGGCCTGGCACTGTGCCCTGAACAGTCCTATTAAACGTTGCTCTGTCTTGGTGCCCTCGGTGTCGCCTGTCTGCCTCCCCGCCCCCGGGGTGGGGGGGGCCTCCCAGCCTTATCTTCCCTGCAACCAGGCTTGCGTGCCACGTGGCGGCAGCTGCTTGGCCCCCCACCCCCTTATCTGCCCCTGCCCCGTGGGCCCCGGCACTGCCATGGACGGCCAGCTCCTGCCAGTGCTGCTGCTGCTGCTTGGGGCCTCAGGCCTGTGGGGACAGGGGCCAGGGCCCGAGGGTCCCTTGGAGGAGCCCCCTGAGGAGGAGCCCCCAGAGGAGGAGCCCCCGGAGGAGGATGGGATCTTGGTGCTGAGCCGGCAGACCCTTGGCCTGGCCTTGCGGGAGCACCCTGCCCTGCTGGTGGAGTTCTGTGAGTGCTTGGGGCCAGTGGGGCTGGGAGACCCGCAGGGGCCACCTGGGGGGTTCTACCCCCCCATGCCAGGGCCACTCGCCCCCACCGTGCTCCTGGAGCTCTGTCAGAAGATACCCGAGGCACAGCCCTGGGGCTGAGCTGGGCCTGGGGGTCCAGCCTCACAGTGGCGAAGGGCACAGGTGCAGGGGAGACCCACGGTCATTGTCCTTCTACAAACTCTTCCGTAAAGGGCCAGCTAGCATTCAGGCTTGCACATTCTTCCGGGTTTTTACAAGCTTTTCACACGTGAGAGCCATTCTTAGCCAGCAGGCCTCAACAGGCAGATGGCCGGGCGCCGGCCTCAGGGGGCGGCAACGGAAAATTCCTCCTAAATTCAGTCAGGACAGTACTGGCCACTGCCTCCCCAAGCTGGGGGCCTTGAGGAGGCTGGTCTGCGGCGCTTGGGCTCCATGTGGCCAAGGCTCAGGTGGGCCCCTGATGAGGGAGGTGTGGACAGGACATGCTTGCTCCCTGCTGGGCCTGACTGGCCCCAAGGTCGGCCAGCTCTGGCCGGGCGGGAGCAGGGGCTGCGGCTGGGGCCATGGAGGCCTGGGGCACTCATGGTCCTGTCCCCCAGACGCCCCGTGGTGTGGGCACTGCAAGGCACTGGCCCCTGAGTACAGCAAGGCGGCTGCCCTGCTGGCAGCAGAGTCGGCCAAAGTCAGGCTGGCCAAGGTGGACGGGCCCGCGGAGCCAGAGTTGGCCGAGGAGTTTGCGGTGACAAAGTACCCCACGCTCAAGTTCTTCCTTGACGGGAACCACACGCACCCGGAGGAGTACACTGGTGCGGGGAGTGGGCATGGGTGGGTGGGCGGGTGGCAGGGCTGGCCCAGGCTGACGGGAATCTCTGCAGGCCCCTGGGAGGCCGAGGGCATCGCTGAGTGGCTGAGGCGGCGGGTGGGGCCCAGTGCCACGAGGCTGGAGGATGAGGAGGGCGCTCAAGCGCTGATAGATGCCCGGGATGTGGTGGTCATTGGCTTCTTCCAGGTGAGCTGGTGGCATGAGGGCCGGGCCTGGGAGCAGGGTCTGTGAGGCCAGTCAGCCTCATAGGCTCGGGCCCCTTAGGACCTGCAGGACAAGGATGTGGCTACCTTCCTGGCCCTGGCCCAGGATGCCCTGGACATGAGCTTTGGCCTCACCAACCAGCCTCAGCTCTTTCAGAAGTTCGGCCTCACCAAGGACACCGTGGTCCTCTTCAAAAAGGTGGGTCAGGTCCAGAGTCAGGGCGGAAGTGGGGGTCGGAGTCAGGGCGATGGCTCCTGCTGACCCACCCGGCACTGTCCAGTATGACGAGGGGCGGGCAGACTTCCCAGTGGATGAGGAGCTGGGCCTGGACCAAGGGGATCTGTCACGCTTCCTCCTCACACACAGCATGCACCTGGTCACGGAGTTCAACAGCCAGGTGAGTGGGGCTGGAGGGCAGATGCGGTGGGAGCGGAGGATGGGAGGCGAGCGCGGGAGCAGCCCATGAGCGCCACTTGCCCCCGCAGACGTCCCGTAAGATCTTTGCAGCCGGGATCCTTAACCACTTGCTGCTGTTCGTCAACCAGACGCTGGCCCCCCACCGGGAGCTGCTGGCGGGCTTCCGGGAGGCAGCTCCCAGCTTCCGCGGGCAGGTACTGGCTCAGCCCACGGGTAAGGGGTGAGGTGGCAGTGGGGAGGCGGGGCGCCTACGCAGACTCCCTGCTGGCAGGTGCTGTTTGTGGTGGTGGATGTGGGTGCCAGCAACGACCATGTGCTCCAGTACTTCGGCCTCAAGGCCGAGGAGGCCCCCACCCTACGCTTCATCAACATTGAGACCACCAAGAAGTACATGCCTGCGGACAGGGGGCCAGTCACCGCCACCTCGGTTGCAGCCTTCTGCCACGCAGTCCTGGGTGGGGAGGTCAAGGTCTGCTGCTGGACTGCCCAGTTGGGGGGTGGGAGTGGGAGCAGCGGCTCTTGGGAGAGACCCCCCCAATAAAGCACCTGGCCGGTTCTCCCAGCCTTATCGCTTGAGCCAGGAGGTCCCCCCCGACTGGGACCAGCGGCCAGTCAAGACCCTCGTGGGCAAGAATTTCGAGCAGGTGGCTTTTGATGAAACCAAGAACGTGTTTATCAAGTTCTGTGAGTGCAGAGGGCAGTGGGCTAGTGGGCAGCAGCGACCCTGCTGGCTGTGCTGATGCCCCCCTGTCCTAGATGCCCCATGGTGCACCCACTGCAAAGAGATGGCCCCGGCCTGGGAGGCACTGGCTGAGAAGTACAGGGACCACGAGGACATCGTCATCGCCGAGCTGGATGCCACGGCCAATGAGCTGGAGGCCCTCCCTGTGCACAGCTTCCCCACCCTCAAGTACTTCCCGGCGGGGCCCGGTCGGAAGGTGAGGCAGGACCCCATCCTTGGTCTGGGCTCAGTCTAGGCTCTTCAGACCTCGGCTGGAGATGCGGCGTGGCCTCGGAGGGCTGGCCTTAGACCCTGGACGGTGTGTCCCCCAGACCCGCCCGTCCTTCCTCAGGTGATTGAATACAAAGGCACCAGGGACCTGGAGACCTTCTCCAAGTTTCTGGACAGCGGGGGTGAGCTGCCTGCAGAGGAGCCCACGGAGGTGCCCGGAGCCCCCTTCCCGGTGGGTGTCTCTGTCCCAAGGCTCCAGGTCTCTGGAGGAGTCCTCTGGATGCGTGACTGTGACATGGGCTGGGCTGGGCTGAGGGTGCAGCTTCCAGCTGGGTCTCTATGACCCTTTCCAGGAGATGCCAGAAAACACCACGGAGCCCAAAGATGAGCTGTAGTTGCACCGCGTCAGCGCCCACCTGGGGAGCCGTGTCCCTTGGTGCCCATGGAAGCTGTGGGCTGTGAATAAAGAACTCTGGTCCTGGACTGTGTGTGTGGTTCCTGAGCAAGGCAGGCCCCCTGGCCCTTGGTTTGGGCCCAATCTCAGCCTCCTGGGTCCTTCACATCTTGGATGGAAGATGGGTCCCTGGCTCAGGTCTGAGGCTCCACTGGGGCAGAAAGGGGGAGCATGGCATTGCTGCCGGCTTCAGGCCCACTCTCTCTCCCAAGCTCTGCTAGCGTTGCTAAACGGCACCCCCTCCCCGCCACAGAGGCTGGCCTGACTTCCTCTGGTGGCTGGGAGACAGGGCACACATCCCAGGAGCCAGCCGAGGGGCATTCCCGCCAGCCACATTGGACAGGTGCAGTCCACAGCCAGGGAAGATTCAAAAATGGTTTTATTTCATTATTATCCAAGTACCTTTGAAAAGATAATTGTACAAGTCAGCGCATGAAAAACGGGCTTGGGGCAGCCCCTCCCCGCTGGCCCAGGCCTGAGAAATGTACATATTTACATGGGCCCTTAGGAGGAAGGGGCCCGGGACCCGCTGAGCCCACGCTTGGGCCTCGGTGCTCCGTCGCCGGGTCCACACAGTGAGGCAAGAGACAAGCTGTGTTGAAGGCACTCGGTGACATGTACAATGGACAGAGGCCCCACAGGGCCCCCTGCACCCCGGCTCTGGGACAGGCCTGACCAGGGCAGGCCATGGCGGGCGAGTCCCAGAAGGAGAAGCAGAGCCTGTGGGGTGAGCGCCGGGGGCGTCCGCGGTTAGCAGCAGGGGGCCGCGGGGGAGGGTCTCAAGGCGGCCCCATGGTGGGCTCCCTGCTGGGTGGGCTCTTGAGTGTCCTGCAGAGGAGTGGGTGGAAGCCTGTGGGACCCCAGAGGGACCCCCCGCCCTCCTGGACACAGATGGACCAAAGGGGCGGCAGCTGTGAGGCGGGCAGCACCTGGCCTTCCGCCAGCAGCCGTGTGTCTGCCACACTCTTGCAACCCGGCACAGGCCCTCGTGGTGCGCAGCGCGGAGGCCAGGCCCGCCCGTCAGTCCACCTTCTCCACCTTGCCGATGACCTTCTCCTCGAAGACGGGCAGCACGGCCCCATCCTCACGCACCTCCTCGAACACGACACCGCATTCGAACTCGTCGCTCACCTTCTTGAAGTAGTATCTGCGGGTGGGAGGGGCGGTGAGGGCGGCAGCGTCCGGCAGTTTGGCGGCTGCCCCTGACACCTCCTGCAGGGCACGCGAGCCGGTTCTGCCCGGTGCCTGAGTGCCGGTGCTTGACACGTGCAGTGACCACATGCAGGGTCTCTGCCCCGGCCTCTAGGTGCTGTGGGGGAGGAGTGGGTGGGCGTGGGGTTTCTGTCCTCTCCACTGGGCTAAAGCGCCTGCACTCGGCCCAAGGCCCCTCCAGTGGCCACAGCAAACCACCCAGGCAGGCCCACAGTGGGCTGACTCCAGCCGAGACCCCATGGGCCCCACCCGACCTACAGAGCCCAATGAGGAGCCTGCAGGGGCTGGTCTCAGGCCGGCAGGGCTGGGCAGCCCAGGGCAGACCTGTGGAGGATGGTTAGGAGGCTGAGACGAGGCCGACTCAGGTCACACCAGCACAGGGATCAACAGACCCTCCAGACCCCTTGCTCGGCCTGGAGCCCTCAGTCACCTGAGATCACCCATGCCCCATCTGTCGTGGGGCTCACGCCGACAGCCCGTGGCCAGACACGTGGAGGCAAGGACTCAACGAGGCACGAGCACACAGCACTGTCTCCTGAGCTGACCCCACCAATGCCTCTCACCTGTAGTTGCCTTTCTTGGTCAGCAGCTCCTTGAACTGGCCCAGGGTGACCGCACGGCCCCTCACCAGGGTCCGGTAGGGGATGGGCTCCCCACAGAAATAGTAGGCCACGACGATGCTGTCACACGACTGGGCACTCCCACCGCCTGCCTTCCTCTGCGATTTTGTCCTGGGGGGCGGAGAAGCAGCGGTGACTGCTGGGCCCCAGGCACCCCAGTAAACGACAGAGCAGGGCCTACAGGGTGGGCTGTGCCACGCTCAGAAGTGCCACACATCCACAGGCCCCGACGCCCACCCCACCCACATAGCCACGTCCAGCCCCGGGGGGCTCACCCCACATGGTGCCTCAGCCCAGGTTTCCAGTCCTGCGCCAGCCACAGGCCCTGACCCAGGCGGACAGCGGCTCGTCGCCTGCCCGCCAACCGTCCGACCGGCGCCTCGGCCTGCCCACCACCCACGAGGCCCTGGTCTCACTGTGGCTTGAACTGCCTGGCGGGCAGCACCCACTACCCAGACCACGTGAAGTTGGGCGAGCAGGCTTCTCAGAGCCAGAACCCACAGCAGATGCCTCTGCTGGGCTGCATGAGACAGCCAGGCCACAGAACCCGCCACAGCCACCGCCTCGAGGCTGGGCTAAACTGCTCATGTCCTAGTAAGGCCTACAGCCCCAAACTTCAGAAACACCTAAGGCCAGGGACTGGACGAATAGAACTGTGACGGATCCTGACACGGATCTGCCTCATGGCAGAGAGCTTGTCACGAGACCATAAGCAGCAGCCAGCCACACTTCCAGAGACCGCTGAGGCCAGCAGCGCCTCCTGCCCAGGCTGAGGCAGCACCCGTCTCCTCCAGCGTCCTGTCCTGTGGCCACTCCAGAGCTGCGCCGGTGGAGCCTGGCACAGCCCTTGCACTGGCCAGCTGGGCGTGTCAGTGTCATGTCAGGAAGGCCACCTGAGCTTACAGCAGGCTCTACTCTCCCTGGGGACCCCCCCACCCCGGTGCTCCTGGGCACAGAGCAGGCTGTCACCTCAGCTGTGTGGCCATCCACTGCCTGAGCCAGGCTCCCAGCGCCCGCTTCCCTTCCCTCAGGCCTGCAACCTCAAGCCCAGGCTGTCCTGGGAGCCCAGCTGGGGTTCCTGTGGGGTCCATTCTCTGCAGAAGGGATGCCGAGTCCCTGCTTCTCCAGGGGCCACTGGAGGAGTGACCTATGGGGAGGCCGTGAGCCCCTCAGCACACTCAGCCGGGTGTGATGAAGTACTGTCTGGGGTCAGCCCGGCAAGGCTGAGGTGGGGGCCCCTTCCTTCTTCTCTGTCTTGAGCAGAAGTGCAGGGACAGGGTGGCCAGCACTGTCTACATATGGCCCTTGGCTCCCCAGTGCCCAGCCTGGCCCACGCATGCCCAGGGAGACGACCCGCAGGTGCCTGTGGTCCACGTGAGAACAGAGCCCGCTTGCTGTGCACAAGTGCCCGGGGCTGACGCTTCCGGTCAGCAGTGCCAGGGGAGTCAGGGCTGCAGCCCTGAACCCATCAAGCCAGGCAGGTCGCTGACCAGCGAGTCCCAAGGCCTGGTGGGGACGTGAGGCCAGAGTGCGGGAGGCGAGTGGACCTCCTCTCTGGCCCGTTGGTCACTTGTCACCACGTGGACGGTCAGACGGTTCCTTTGACAGAGATACACTTGCAGACCCAGCTCTTCAGGTGCAGTGCCTGAGCTCCCATCGTGGGTACAGCTGCGCCACTGCAGCACCTGACCGGCGGTGCAGTATGGCTGGGCAGTACCGGGAAGACCCGGGGGGAGCGCACGTACTCTGTCTCGGAGAGCTCCAGGTCGGACACCGCTGGCACCACGCTCAGCACGGGCGTGCACGCTGGCCTGACACAGGAGCGCCCCCGCTGGATGACCTCCTGCACATACCTAGGGAACAACGGCGTCAGTGAGCCGCATGGGCCTGGGCAGGGCCTCCAGCAGCAGTTGGCGGTGACCACAGGAGACCAGCGGGAAGACGGAGCAGGGGCTCCCAAGACGCTCTGTCACCACAGATGAGGCTCCCACTGTGTGCAGCGGACAGGACACCAAAGCCCTCCTTGGGTTGTGGAGCAGGGCGGGAGGATCAGGGCTCCATCAGGATGAGTCGAGAGGCCGATGCTGCTTCCATCCATCCAGGGTTCCCAGACCCTCATCTGGGCAGAGGCTCGGGCACCGGGAACATGCTGGGGTCCTGTCACTTCATGCACACTCAGAGGAGCCTTCGCCTTCCAAGAGGAGCTGCCCTGGCCTCCTCCCTGGGGTGCAGCTCTTCCTACTCAGCACTCGACACAGACCTGGGCTCTGGAGCGCGGCCGCTGCTCCGTCTGAAGGGGACTCGCTGCCTGGCAGCTCCTCTCCCAGTGGCCTTCCACCCCGGGGGCGATGCTCTGTGGCCCTGACACAACTTCTACCTTCACCGGCCTGGGTGGAGGTCACCCCACGAGGGGGGCCCAGCTCTCTGGTCTGTAGCCATTTACAAAAGGCCCACGTGCCCTAGACTGACCACCGTGGAGGTGCCAGAGCCGCCCATGTGCTCAGCTCAGCATCACCAGCCAGACAGGATGTGCCGCTGGGCAGGGCCTGTGAGTACTCACAGGAAGAACAGACAGCGGGCAGCAAGGATGATGGGCCAGGAAGCCCCTGCAGGGGGTCCTCACGGCAGGGAGGGTGTCCACACGCCCTGGCCCCCACGGTGGCCCCGCTGCTGCCCTGCTGGCCTCCAGCTTACAGGCTAGCATCAGGCGAGGCCACCTGCACAAGCCTGCTCCCCGGCTCTATGCTGACGAGCGAGATCACGGGGTGTGAGACAGCTAGGCGTAAACATGGTCACCTTCAGTGACCCGGGGGATACATGCGGGCTTCCAGCTATGCCCAAGACGGACGCTGGGCAGGGTCTGCACCCTGACGCCAGCTTCCCCAGAGCAGCACGGACCCAAACACGGTGAGGCCAGACCCCAGATGCCCAGCTGACCGAGGGCAATGGGAGCCAGTAACATCCAAGAAAAACAGTGGCTGCAGTTTGATGACCACACTCTCCAGATTTCCAGGCCCCTCAGAGACCCTGATCCACCTGGGAATCCTGATGGGTCAGCAGGCCCGGGAAAGTGACCTCAAGGGCCGAGCTGCAAGGACCCAGCCTGGAGGGACGACCTGTCCCCCATAAAGGGGAGGCCTTCCTGGCCCCCTGGGGCCACCCTGGCCCTGAAGGCCAAGCAGGGCACAGTGAGGAGGGCTGTGGGGCTGGGGTCTTTCCAGGAGAAGAGTTTACACCCACACACATCTCAGCACCAACGTCCTGCCTGCACATGACATCGGGGCTCCCCTCCATGTAGCTGTGAACCACATGTTTCGGGCCCCCTTCGTGGAGGCAGCTGGGAGCCCCCAGGACCACCCCCTCCTGGCTCAGCCAGCACAGCAGCCAATGGTCATCTGACTGTGACCTCCAGCAGTCCCAAGGTAAGGGCGAGTGAGCGCATGTGCAGGGCAGTTGCGACACAGAAAGGGCTCCCCCTCCCTCCCCAGAGGGACAGTGTGATGACCACCTGCCCTCCCAGCCCTCGGCCACACAGCAGGCAGCCCTGCTCTCTCGAGGTCCCGTACCTCTGCCTCGAGGGCGCCTTGCTGGCCCTCTTCTCCTCCTCCTCCAGGCGCCGGCGGGCCTCCTCCAGCTGCGTCAGAGGGTTGGGGGCCGGGTTGGGCGGCATCGTGGGGTCCTGGATGAAGAGATGCGAGGGCTGCACGGAGGTCCGGAGCTGGGCGCTGACCCAGGGGTGCACGGCCCCGGGGCGCTCGATGGACAAGGGCCGGGAGCTCTCGTGGGCCTGCTGCTTTTTTGCCCCGGACGACCTGTGGGGCCAGAGAACAAGGTGAGCAGCGCCCACACCCCCCACGGCCCCCTGCACCGCGAACGTACAGTCCTTCCTGGAAACTTGTGTATTGAAATATAAATCACATCCTATGTGAATACTTTTTTTTTTCTGCTTCCCCATGAAAACTTCTTTTAAAGAAAAGTTTTCAGTGTTATTGAAAAGTATTTTGATATTAAAATAAGTGCTCTTTGTGAAAAACCTGAAACAGTCAGGAAATTCAAAGAAAAAAATAAATGTAATTCAGCAACAGCCACTCTCGGTATATTCAGTGTATTTCCTTCTCCATTAAAAACACTTGACACAGGGACTTCCCTGGTGGCACAGTGGTTAGGAATCCGCCTGCCAATGCAGGGTACATGGGTTCGAGCCCTGGTCCAGGAAGATCCCACATGCCGTGGAACAACTAAGCCCACGCGCCACAACTACTGAAGCCCCCGTGTCCTAGAGCCCATGCTCCACAACAAGAGAAGCCTATGGCAACGAGAAGCCTGCGCACCGCAACGAAGAGTAGCCCCTGCTCGCCGCAACTAGAGAAAGCCTCTGCGCAGCAACGAAGAACCAACGCAGCCCAATATAAATAAGTTAAAAAGAAAAACAAAAATACTTGATGTAATTAGCATAATTCTGAACATGTGATCTTTCCTGATTTCCCCCTCCACATGACATCACGCTCCCCATCATCAGACACTGAGAATGTGCTTTACATTTGTGTGACCTGCCATCACTCAATCACTGAATGGAATTCAAGTGAAAACATCTGCCTCTCTCAGCTAGGCTGGAGGCCTCAGAAAGGGGGGCTTAGCCCCAGGAGCAAAAAGGAGGGAATCCCAAGAAGGGGCCCTGGGGAGAGTTGGTTGACCCAGTGCCCTTGTGATGCCAGAACTGCCCAGGGAATGTACCCCAGGGGGAGGTGGACTCCTCCTAAAAAGTCCCACAAGGCCGGCCACAGGGAGACCTCACCCCGTCCCCTACCCCTCACTCCCTGGCCCCACCTTCCCCCCATTCTCCCCTCTACGGGCCTCACCTCCCCTGGGCCCACAGATCCCAAGAAGTGCCTGGTGGAAACACTGCAGCATCAGCATTTGACAGAACCTGCAGCCCAGCCAGAGGGCAGGAGCCTTCCAAACCCAGGAGGCTGTTTCTAGACTCTCACTCTTTACCCACAGAAGCCCTCCAACCCTCCATTTGGGGTTGGGGGAGCAGCCAAGGACACAGCCAGTCCTTGTGAAAATCGCAAAAGAGAGAAATCCAGAGAAGCCAAAAATCCATCCCCACCAGAGCAAGAGAGGGGCTCCCAGAGAGGCCCCCCACCAGGTCAGGCTCTGTGACTGCAAAGGGTCTGCACACTGGCAGGGGGCTTGTTCCAAGGTTACGTGGACCTTGGAACATGTTGCCACGGGAACAAGGGACCCCGTGTTACCAATGACCTGCCTCACCTACCTCACACACACCACTCGGCCCTTCCCAGGAAGGCCCAGGAACAGCGAGGGCCAGGGAAGTCCGCCCATGGGCCGACCCCACCAGCCTCAGGCCCCCCGCCCAGCCCTGTCCCCACCATGAAGGGGACAGGGGTGACACTGAGACCGACACAGAGCTCAGAGGGATGCAGACCAGATGAGAACTGCCCCCGGCAGCCGGAGGACAAGCAGGTCAGGCCCATAAGGTTCCTTGTGCAGGCCCTGCCTTAGCTCCTTCTCAAAGGAGGGCAGCCACATGGCAGGAGGCCCCTCCCCGGTGGGGTGGGGGGGGCTGCAGCAACTTCAGACTGACCCCACCAGTGGGTACTCCTGCCCAGGACACTGAAGCTCATTGACGACCCCCACCCCATCACAGGGTCCCCACAGGGAGGCGTTGACCTCATGCTCCCATGGACTGGACCTAATTCCAAGGAATTCCTACTTCCATGGCATGTGGCTTGCACTAAGACCAGCTGCTCAGGATGCTGGCAGAGGGGCGCTAGAGGCTGGCAGGGTGGCTCTGGACGCCTGCGCCCACAACCGCACAGGGCCCACGCCCCCACACGGCTTCTCACCCGTGGCCAGCCTTCCGGTGCCTGCTGATCTCCTTCTCGCCCTCGATGATCCACTGCATGATTTTCTGGTTCTTCTCTGCATCCTCAGAGGGGCCTGGCGCCTCCACGCTGGTGCTCTTCCCCGACTCAGCCTTCTTGGAGTTTCTTTTGGAGGTCATGCTTGCCTTCCCGCTGCAAGAGCAAGACCCGGGTCACCTGCTACTTCAGCTGGCCCAATGCTGGACAGCTGGCCCAGACCCTCATGGCTATGGGAGGGTGGCCTGGAAGGGCCCCTCCCTGAACGTGGGGCCTCTGCACTGGCTCTGCGGGCATGAGTGGGGTTGTTTTGGCAGACTCTATGGTGGGAAGGAAAGGAAGGAAGGTGTCTGGGCAGCATGGGCCGGGAGGGTTGGAGCCAAGGTGGCAGCATCCAGGGCCTGGCCACCCTTCCTCACCCAGACACTGCCCTCCGAAACAGGTGCATCTGACCTGACCATGCTTCAAGGCTGGAGCTCCAGCGGCCAGTGCACCCAGGTGCCTGCTGTCTCTGTGGCTGACCCTGATTTAATGACTTTTAAAGGGGAATCCTGGCTTGAAGGCTGAACAGAGGCCACAGTAGATACGGCCTCTCGCCTTGACCCCTTTTTCCTGGAGACACACACAGCCTCACTGACACAGATGCAGAAGGAGGGAACCGCCGCAAACACTCACCTGTAGGCCAGGCTGTCACTGGTGGTGGGGGCGGCGCCCATGCTCTCCACGTGGCTTCGGGGCTTGGCCGCGTGGCCGTGCAGCTCTGGGCCCCACGCGAAGCTGCTCTGGACCCGGCGGGAGGCCTCGGCCTCGGCAGGCTCCTTGGGCCTAGCTGAGCCATGGTGGCCGTGGTGGTGGCCGTGTCTGTGGAGGTGCAGGCCAGCTGTGTCCAGCTTCGCCCCCGACTTGGGCACGTGCTTTCCATGCCCGGGCACTGTGCCTCCTAGCGCTCCCATCTTGGGCATGTGCGCACTGTCCGGGGAGCGGTGGCCGGGCCCTGGTGACTGGCAGCCCGGTGTCCTCATGACTCGCTGCACATGCTCGTCCAGGATGCTCTCCGGGTTCTCCTCGTGTGCATCCCGCAGCCCCACACAGCTCACATCCGCATAGCGGGGTGGGAAGTGGTGCCAGGCCGGGGCTGAAGGCAGCTTATGACTGGCCCCTGGGGGGCCAGAGGACACATCACCATCCTCACCTTCTTCCTCCTGTGGGGACAAGGCCACATGTTACCTCTCGGCACTGGCCGCACTGCGGAAACCCCACGCTTGGGGAGACAAATCACAAGCAAGCAAAGGCCAGGAGCCCTGAGCCTGGGATGAGACCCTGAGCCTGAGGTGAGGTGCTGGAGGGGCCGCCCGACCCAGAGCGGCCCCCAGAGCCCCTCCTGTCCCTGCTGAGTCCTGAGCAAGTGCAGCTGGGCTCTGGGCAGTCTGCACGGCAAGATGGTGCAGACGGATGGAGGCTGGGCTCACCACCCGAGTGTGGCGGGTACGCGGTGAGGAGGGGCACAATGCCAGTGCCGCGGAGACCACTGGGAATCCTGGCACTGGTTCCACTTTCTTTTATGCTTATCAATAAAAATTTTGTTTTTTTTTCAGTTGAGTTTTCCTATTCCTCAATCTTACTGCCATATTTTCCATCATATTTTCAAAGGGAATGTTGCCCTTGTACAGAAGAGCTCTTGGTTTTTGCTTACCTTGCTATTGGTGTCTTAATAAATTCTGACATTAAACTAACAGAATTTCCTTTGACTCTCTGAGAATTACCATAACCACATCCATAAACATAAATATTCGATCACTTTAATTCCAAAAGATACTGGTCACATTTATTTTCTTGTCTTATTGACTTGTCCAAACCAGAATGCTGAGTATGTCTGGTCATAACTGAGAAAACGGGTGACTAAGCCACGCTGCACTTTAACACAAAAAACCTCCGGGAGTTCACCACAGGACTCACCACTGCAAAAGTACCTAAATGTCATTCGGACATGCCGTCAGCTGTGGGCACTGCAACTCAGGATGGAAAATGGCACTGAGGAGGACAGACAGGGAGAGAGGGATGGATGGAGGGGGAACACACACCCTGTGGGCACAGATGGGAGCTGCCCTGGCAGAGCCTCAGACCGCTGGGCTCCTGCACCCCATCCTGTGTCCCCATCCCGACCCCTGTGCTTTGCAGGGATGAGGGGCTGGGAGACTCCTCGCCAAGTCTTCCCCAGGGCACTGCACTGTTGACACTATTCACCTAGGGCAGCAGAGAGCAAGAGGGAACCTCCAAATTCCTACGGATCTGACATCTAGTTTTTCTTAATAGCTCTGCATGTGCAGAAATTCAATTTTAGAGCTCTATAATATTGATATTATACATTTATATAACCACTCAGCTGCTAGTATTCGTTTTTTTTTTTTTGTGGTACGCGGGCCTCTCACTGCTGTGGCCTCTCCCGCTGCGGAGCACAGGCTCCGGACGCGCAGGCTCAGTGGCCATGGCTCACAGGCCCAGCCGCTCCGCGGCACGTGGGATCCCCCCGGACCGGGGCACGAACCCGTGTCCCCTGCATCGGCAGGCGGACTCCTAACCACTGCGCCACCAGGGAAGCCCGTTTTATTTTGTTTTTATTTTCCAAGTTTTACAATGAAAATAAGTTATTAAAAAATCTGTAGGATTAAAAAATCCCTCCCTCCCACCCTCCCTATCCCACCCCTCTAGGTGGTCACAAAGCACTGAGCTGATCTCCCTGTGCTATGCAGCTGCTTCCCACTAGCTACCTATTTTACGTTTGGTAGTGTATATATGTCCATGCCATTCTCTCACTTTGTCACAGCTTCCCCTTCCCCTTCCCCCTGTGTTCGTTTTTTCAGAGCGGGGTTGCAGGAGGCGGAAACCATGCCCCTAACTGTCCCTTCAGCTCCTCCGCAGGCCTCACGGCCTGAATGAGAGCAGCTCAGCCAGCGCAACCCCCAACCCCAGCCCTGCCGGCCACTCCCTCCCAAGCAGTGAGACCAAGTCACGGGAGCCGGCAGGGTGGGTGCCTGTCGGGTGACCTCGGGGGCTGCGCGAGGACAGCTGGTCAGCTCAGGGGAAGCCCTCAGGCCATACCTTCTCTGCTGTGAGGGCCGTGCCGTTGCCATGCAGGCAGAAGAGGAGAGTGAGGGCCAAGCAGGCTCCCTAAGGCTCCTCGCAGCACAGCCCTGCCCGCCAGCGTCTCACTCTCAGGGCTGCCTTCTGGTGCTGTGAGGGGTCCCAGGTTCTGACATGCTACGGGAAACCTGCCTGCTGTCTCCCCACAGGGGAAGATGGGGGAGCCAGGCCCCCTGTTTCAGGGCTGGGCATCACTGGGAGCTCTGGAGCCGGGTGCAGGCGGCAGGAGAGGGGAACTCCAGGTGTGACCACGTGCCAGGCCCCATGTCCACCCTGATGGCAGTGCCTCCAGACTGTTGTACACACGGCCCACCCGGGGAACGTGGAACTGAAACAGCAGGGCCCTCCCAAGGGTTCTGATGGGGTCCAGCGAGGGCTCAGGTCCTGTATATTAAATAGGAAGATCGGGTGGAGAAACAACTCCTTCAGGAAACGTCACATTTTTGAGTTTCAGGTATTGGGCAAAATATCAAGAAGAGAACAGATTTCTGCTCTAAGAGAAAAAGCAAAGGCCCGTGGGACACAGCACTGAGGCCCACAGAGTCCAGGGGGGACTGGGCACAGGGAGGGCGTGTGAGAGGCACACCTGTCACTAGCACCTCTGCACGGAGGCCCTGAATGTGTGGAAACGAGTCTTGTAGAATGACACGCCCAGGGCAACAAAAGCAAGGTATCTCTGGCAGTTATGGGCAGAAAGGTATTAAACCAAATAAATTACAAATATTATGAAACTTCTTAGCCTCCAAAGTTCCATCAAACAAGGCTGCAGGTCAGAAAACAAGACAAAACAGAGCCTGTGTCCAGACCTAAAAGCCACTCTGCACTCGGAAGTGACAAGTGGGAGCCTCCTGCCCCTCCTGCCCATGTGAGGGCATCTCAGCTCCACGTGGCAGGGAGGGCACTGAGCAGGATGCAGGCCAGGCCTGGGTCCGCGAGCAGGTGTCATGGGAGAGCTGCCCATAAGCCCCCAAGTCGGGGTGGAGCATGATCCAGTGGGGCAGGGAGGTGCTAGGGGGCCCTGGTGGGAGCAGCTCAGGGCCTGAAGTCCCCCTAAACTCTACCGAGTGTGGTCACACACTTCAGTGACCCTGCGTGGTGCCCCGCCATGGGACCCACTCACCATCCGGACGCGCTTCAGCCGCTCCTCCAGCTTCTCCTCGGCCTCCCGCGTCCGCTGCACAGCCTCCAGGCGGTGGATGAGCTCTGCGGCAAACTTCTGGGGCTCCACACGGACTTCCTTTGGCATTCGGTACGTGCGCTGCAAGGAGACACTGCTGGTGAGCCGTACGTGCAGTGTGGAGCTGCTCCGCACCCGGGTGGCCCTGCCACACCGCAGGTGAGGAGAGAACATGGGGCCTGCATTTTATCCAACCCAGAGCTGACCCAGCAGTGAGAACGAGCAGACACCACCGCTTCCCACCTCGCATGACCCCGGATGGAGACACTGAGCAGGCTGGGAGCTGCGTCCCCAGGACAAAGGCCACCCCGGCACCCTCAGCCCAGGGGCGCCTACCCCGAGAGCTTCTGGGCCGTCCCAGAGAAGCGCTTCTCGTGACTGCCCAGGCTGGGACCCAGGGCAGCTGGGGCCATGGCAGAGGCGTGGCAGGAGAGCTGCAGCTGCGAAGACCACTGAGGACAGGACGAGCCCACGGGCCAGAAGGGCTGGCCGCTCCCTGCAGCGCCCGCCCTGCACACAAGGGGGCAGCAGTGCCTGGCACTCAGGTGTGTGTGGACCAGGCTCTGGACTCTGATGTTGGGATGAGGGACACAAAACACTGGGTACAGAAAAGAGTCAAGGGAGAGGGGGGATGACAGACGGCTCTTCCTTTCAGAGAACATAATTCCGCGATGCAGTTTACAACAATACACTGGATAGCTTTTTCTTTTGCGGGGGTGGGGAGTAGCTAGCTTTAATGTGAAATAATTTCAAATCCAAAACAATTGCAAGAAGAGTACGAAGAACTCCTGTGCACCCTCACCTGGACCCCAGCCCACTGCCACCTGCCACACTTGCTGTAACTTTCTCCCCTAGACACAGGCACACACTTTCCTGAGCCAGCAGAGAACACTGCACATGTGACGCCTGCTAACTCCCATACGCTTTAGAATGTATTTAACAAAAACCAAGGACAATCCTGTACCTAGCTACAGGACAATTATAAAAAAAAAAAAAAAATCCTGATACAATATTCTTATCTAATCACAGATCTTATTCCAATTTCACCAGTTGTCCCAATAAACGTCCTCTATAGCAAAACATGTTTTAAAAATCTAAGCCACTGAGGTCTAAGTGAGGGAGGGATGGGAGCGGCAGGAGTGCTGCATGAGGAGGCTGGTGAGGGAGAGGGGAGACCCAAGGGAGGGAGGGCCTGGAAGGGCCTGGGGACAGGGTGGCGCACAGGGGCCCTCTCTGACCTCTGGGTGGATAGTGGCTATGTAGAACCCTGGCCTCCAGACAGAAGCAGGCGAGGCAGGAAGCCGTGGGACAGGGGTGGGAGCCTGGGTGGAGCTGGTGCCCACACAGCCCTCCCACCAGGGGGCTCTGGACATGGTCTGGATTTGCACACCCATTCCTCATCTACAAGACAGGAGTGAGAACAGTTCCTGGTTCCTCAGAAACATGTAAAATTAGGGAAGAATGTGACATCAAGGGCTCAGAAACAAGCCACTGAGGCTGATGCTGACCACGACAGGCTCGAAGAGGCCTGGACACAGGCCAATGCTTCAGAGGCGGAGAAGCTGGTGCCAAGGGCCAGGCAGTGCCCAACACCAGTCAGAGGTTTGTCCTGGAGCCAAGAAGCCCATGCCCAAGAAGGGCAGTCAGGGTGCCCAGCACTTCTAGAAGGTCCTGAGAGAAGGTGGGCATGGATGATGAGCCCCAGACGACTGGGCGGTGGGACGGCCAAAAGGCCGGGCCCTGGAAGGAGTCCTCAACAGCGGGCGTTGGGACAGACCACAGGGACCTGAGGGCAGCCCGGCCCCACCAAGCTGGTTGGTCAGAGGTCAGAGGCAGGAGAGCCGGGGCAGGGAGCACTGAGCCAAGAGTGCTGTGACACCAGCACGACATCCAGATGGTGAGAGCGCACGGTTCTGACCACACAAGAGCAGAAGGAAAAAGTTCTTGACGAGATCCAGCGAGTCCATTCTGGAAAACAGCCTCCAAACTGTGCAGCTGTGACTCCAAAAATAGGAAAGCTGTCAGAAGTTACAATGATTATCAGATTCATGGAAGAACGGTAACCTCTCCAGCTTTGAAGAAATTTAAAAACACCACAAAGGAAAATATTTCAAGTAAATAAAAATGTGAAACTTCTGAGGAATATAAAAGGCCAACAAAGAAAGAAGAGGCTCCTCTCTCAGCCTTAAGGATCTCAGGACCAGACACTTCACATGTGGAGAGCCACAGGCTCCCCCACATGCCGGCACCTCTCTCCCACGACAGTCACCCACATGCGTCCCCTCCACTGGCCTCCCCAAACCCCCGTGCATCTCGCAGCGAGGAGCACTGAACACAGTAGACCCCCCGAGAAATGGCAACTCCCAAAAAAGACATACAACGGCAACAGGAGTCCCAGCTCCCTGGACCCACCTCCGCCCACCACCCAGCATCCGGTCCGACAATCAAACAATGTGCACGGGCTCCCGGGGCACCAGCCACAGAAGACATGTCGCTGGCGAACAGAGGCGCGAAGCAGCATTCTCTTCCCGTTGGCGGGGAAGGCGTCCACGTGAGTCGTGGTGGATGAGGCTGAAGTCCCTTCACCTTGAACCTCAAACCACATCACTGAACAAAACTCGGCTGCACCTTCTGCCCCGAGCACATGGCCAGGCTGAGCACAGCTGCCGACCAGCCCCCGACCAGCCCTCGCCCTGGCAGGGACTCCGCTCCCCGTGTGCAGACAGCCGCACCCCAGGGAGGACTCCCCCGACTGCAGGCCACTCACGGTGTTTCTCCTCTCACCCCCATTTACCCGGCAGGGCCGTTCTCTTGAATCTGGGCTCAAGGTGCAGGGCCAGGAAACACAGACCCTCAGGATGCAGGACTGCCCGCCAAGGGCCTTCCGGGACCCAAGGGCACTGCTGTTCTGATTCTGGAAGCTGCTCGGGCGGCACGTGGGCTCTGGGCCACCCTGTCCTCTCCGCCCCTCTCAGTGCTGCACGCAGACAACCCGCCCCCGTGCTACTCCAGCTCTTTCTGTAGGTTTTGTCTAACACTTCGCTTAATTTTTCAAATTAAAAAAATTTTATTTTGGAAAAAATCTCAAACTTGCAGACAAGTTGCAAGAACAACATGAAGAACATTTTTTCTGGATCTGACAGCAGACGGCGTGCTTCCTACACGCAGGGACTCTCCCACACGAGCACCTCCAGCCCCGACCCGCCTCCCTGGGCTCACCCTGGAGGGTGCGGTGGCCTCAGCTGGGTCCACATGGGATTCTCATGACCCCGTGACCTATGAGAGTTAAAGGGCAGTTCTTGTGCAGGATGGCCCTCGGCTCAGGCTATGTCCTCGCAGGGGTAGCTCTGGCGTCCTGTTGCGGACGTAGGAGCCCAGGCAGGTCCTTTCACAAAGCAGCTTTCTCCCCCGGGAGTATGTGGTCTGTGAGGGGACACTGGGGACGATGCTGACACCCTGCTCATCAATGGGCTCGACCCCCCCCGTCACGTCAGCATCCACGCACGGACCCCACTCCACGGCACTGACTGTGACCCTTTCCATGTCCCCTCACACCCCTATTTTCCAGGACACAAGATGCTGGGCACCTCCTCTGTGCCCCTGCCCAGCCTGGTCCACAGAGCAGAGAGAACACGTGTGGCCACGGCCTCGGCTCAGGCCCAGGCTGCTCCAGACATGAGCCAGCTCAGCGCTCCCCAGGAGGCTGCCCACAGGCAGGCACACGCATGCGCACACACGTACATGTACACACACACGTGCACACACAGCCCTCATAGCATCTTCCACTTGTCCCTAAGCAGACACCATCGGTGCCTGGTTCAGGCGCATCTGTGCCAAGGGGTAGCTGGGAGGTGACAAAATGCCCTCTTCTCAACCGTATCACTTTTCTTATTTGGAAATTAAAGCGTCTACAGAAAAGTGAAAAGACTCTAACCAAGGAATCCTGATGGAGGGCAGGTGTGTGCAACAATCCTGAGATGCATCTGCTTTCCCTGCACAGAAACCGCCAGGAAGACACGAGTCACTGTGGATGCACCAACGCGACAAGACCACATCTTCCCTGCAAGGTCTTTCCCGCTCCAAGTCAACGCGTCCAAACGAGAACAGCTAATCCCTCCCGTCATCAGCAAAGGAACTCTCTGCCCAGCCCCACCCTGCACTGGGCTCTCTGAGGGTCCCCAGTGCCCACGATCAGGAGAACCACTATCACCTTGTTATTTTTATCCAAGAGGTGAAGTTGAGGCAGCTTTGAAGTCAGGACGCCCCACAGTTCAGCCACAGGCGGCCGATGCCTTGTTTCATCCCGAACAAAGCAGTGCTCATGGGTGCTCAGGACGGGGGCACTGCCACGCTGTCCCACAGAGCCGCCGGCCGCCAGTCTGGCCAGGCCTGGGCATCGAGCCAGCGACAGGCTCCGAGCGGTTCTCCCACCTCCAGGAGAAGCATCTCATTTAACACGATGGGAAAGGCTGTGAGGAGGGCAGTCCCTGCTCATCTGTACCGACTGTGCAGGCACTGCCCCCTCCAGCCACAGGGCGAGAATGCGTGTGACCATGTGCCGTGCCTGGACCTGAGCTGAGCTCCTCGGAAGCCAGGCCAGTGCCACAGCAGCCTGGTCAGAGTGGAGAGAACGGGTGGGCACGGGTCCAGGAGGGCAGGTGAGCCCCAAACTCGGAGACGGGGAGGGCGAGGGCTGTGCAGACGAACTTACAGGAATGTGAGGTAGAGGCACGCGCCCGTTGACCTGGACGCTCTCCTGCATCTCCCGGCGGTGCTGCTTGCGGATCCTGTAAGGTGGGACTCCATCCCTGTCCAGGAGAAAGAGACAGTCCAGAGTGAGCACAAATAGAATGGCTCAACCAAGTTCGGCTGAGCTGGCTTTATCTAGAGCAGGGCCAGCACAGCCTATTTTTCTGAGGTGTGATGGGCTAAGAATGACTTTTACATTTTTAAAGCAGAGGAGGAACATGGGACAGAGACTATTCGTGATCCTTTATGGAAAATGTGTGCTGACCCCTGCTTTACTGCCCAGGCAGGATATGGTGTGCCTACCTGGAAGGGGTGCTCTAAATGGACTGGAAACATTGGAGGGCTGCAAAATCAGTGGCCAAGACAATCTAGATACTGTTGAAAGAGATTTCCAAGGTTCCTATATTCTGCTTTCTTCCAAGGTAAATTGGTAATGCAGTGTAATCTCTCTGTCAAATGCTCAAATTAGCTTCCTTGATGTAAATTTTAGTTATAAACCCTTTTGAAGATTATGATAAAAATAAAAATTAAATTACATACTGTTGGGACTTCCCTGGTGGTGCAGTGGATAAGACTCCACACTCCCAATGCAGGGGGTCTGGGTTTGATCCCTGGTCAGGGAACTAGATCCCACATGCATGCTGCAACTAACAGTTCACATGCCACAACTAAGGAGACCGTGTGCCGCAACTAAGGAGTCCTGGAGCTGCAATTAAGGAGCCCACCTGTTGCAACTAACACCTGGAGCAACCAAATAAGTAAATAAAATTTTTTTTAAATTACATACTGTCTTTAAAATAACGAAGCACTTATTCAAGAGAAGTAGCAGATCCAACACATGGCTCACTGCACATGTGCTGTCCCTTAAGAACTCGGCAGCTCTCTCCTGCCATTTGAAAGCTACTCCGGGGAGCACAGTGGCCAATAGGAGCCTTCTCTGGTCCCCGCTTCTGTCTCTGAAGGACTCTGCAGCGTGCTGCCACCTCCCACAGCTCGAAGAGATGGCCCTCCCAATCGTCTGCTACTGAAATACTCTAGCCTCCCAGTTGTCCGGCAGGTGCAGTGAACGTCTGTGCCAGTGATCCTAACCCCTTGCATCCTGCTCAAGCACTGCCCACAGGGCAAGTGCTGCCAGAGCAGTGCTGTTTTCACTGGACACCAGGATGGGAACACGCAGCCATGACAATTCTGATCTCACTGCATCGACTGCTAGAGCGCCTAGCAAAGGCACCAAGCACGCAGCACTCAGCGTGTCCTGGCCCCATCCCAGGCAGACACACATCCACAGCTCTGTGGCTTTGTGGGCGGGCAGGGCTGCACCCCAGGCTGGGTGGAAAGGGTGCACTTAGGTTCAGAGCAGGGCAGAGAGAGGCTGCGGTGTACCCGGGTGTCCCTGGCTGTCAGGGTCCCAGGCAGTGCCACAGTGCAGATGGCTCAGCAGTCCAGCAGGGCCAGGCTGCTCCAGAGGACAGGCATCAGCGAAGAAAAGCGTCAAGTACATCTGAACGCTCTCACATGTCCCAGGGCTTGTTCAGGTGTCCCAAGCCACCAACTTGTCTGTTTCTCATGTACTCTGACAGGGCACCTAAAATCCATACGCTTCTGAGGATCAGGCACCATCCTCAGAATCTATGCCCGAAGTCAATGGACTAGGAAGCACTTCACCAGGTGGAGGCGACCTTGAGTTGCCATCAGAAATAATTTAGATGAAACACACGATCCTATTTTTTGCCTCATATACATTCAAATATCTGCCACAATTTTACATTCCTAATTCTCGACTATGCCTACATTTCTGAGTCTCAGTGTAAACCAAGATGAATAGAACATCAGGGAAAAAATATTAAAAAATTTTTAGATCTTCCCTTTAGCAAACACATGTCCTTTTCTTGGAGAGAATTAAGAGACTAATTGTCATTGCAGTAACTGAGTTTTGGGGAAGAGGAAAACAGATCTCGTGCTGTCAGCTGCTCCCGGGGGTCTGAAGGGCTGCAGTTCGTTGGAACCCTTTTATGTGATACTTCATATTCACGGAAGGTAGTGTTTGAAACCCCAGTAATTTCAACTAAGTTGTTAAAAACATGTCAACATTTTATACTAAAGATTCAAGACAAAGGAGAAGGTAATGATGAATGAAAAATGCCCCACAGAGGCTCAACCTGACAGGATGACGCCTCCACCATGTGGTCACCAAAGGGGAAGAGAAGAGAAAGGGCACCAGGTGCACACAGCACGGGGCTGTAGGAACCTGCTCAGCGACCCGTCCCGTCAGCGGCCTGACCCCCCATCCCATCTAGCAGCCTGCCCCATCCCGTCCGGCGGGATGCAGCGTGGAAAGCAGTGCAAAGACACAGGCAGCACAAAGCGTATACCGAGAAGACGGCCCACAGAGCAAGACCTCAACGTGGAAAGGCCTGCTCACCTACAAAGACGAGCTCGGCAGCCTTTTCCTCTTTATTTAGACCTATCTGACCTCTAGACCCTAGCCAGGGCGGGGGCAGAGTCCCCATGACCCGCTGAGAGCAGCCAGGGCCACAACCCCACATGCTCTCGTGGGGACAAGACACCTGCGGATGCGGCCACGGGCCCACACCTGCTGGCTTCACACCCAAAGGTTGCCTCCTGCCCTGGGCCTGGGCCCGGCCAGAACCTTCCCCTCGGTGGCGGTCAGATGGCAAATGGCGTACGACCGAAAGCTGGGCGAGCCTGACACTCATGGGTGGTGGATTCAGGGCCCCACGTGACCCAAGCAGGCAGATAGGCAACACCCTGATGTGACATGGGCATGGTCTGACACAATCAAACTTCTGACGCACGCCTGGGTCCCCAAAGTTATCTGCTGAACCAAAGAGAAAGGTATCAGAAACAAGCACTTCCCCCCAAGGGAGGGTTTTCCCTGGAGAGGACGATGAAGGAAGCTGTCACCATCAAGTGACACAGAGGCTCAATGTGGCTCCTGTGGCCCCAGGTGGCCACCCCTGAGCTGTCGGGCAGAACAGAACCACACTGAGGGGACGACAAGCACTGCTGAGCAGGTGAGACGGCTTCCAGATTAAAGGAGCGTGAGCACAGAGCAGGATGGACCGGAGACGCCCTCGGGGACGGCCCGCCTTGGCCGCGCCTCCGACGTGAACACCAGAGACCCAGAACCTGGGGCGCCAGCCCAGGCAGCTCTGAGGCTTTCCCTCTTCCAAAGGTTCCAGCAGCCTTGGCCTGGAGGGAAGCAACTACAACAAACTTTGGCTCCAGTTTGTTTGCGGATTTCTAGCGACACTCCCTGCAATGCAGATGCACTGACACCCCACTGGGGAGGGCCCCAAAACAGCTTCTGGGGAGAAGGCCCTGGCTGCCCCTTAGGGGCTGCTCTCCCAGGCAGGGGCACTTACACGCTGCTGTCGGTGAGGGACAGGCTGTCAGCATCGCTGGACAGGCTCTGCTGCTCACTGTCGTTGGCGCTGGTTGCTGGGGCGAGGGCATAGCCGGAGTTGACATAGTAGGGGTTGACAGGCTCCCGCCAGGATCCATACCTGCCAACAAAGAGGCACGTTAGCAGCTGCCGGACAACATCCTCGTGCATTTATCCACATTTTCATAATCATCTGATATCCCAATATGTCAACTGCAGACGCAAACAATTCAGAAGACGGAGCAGAAAGGGCTGGCGTCTCCACCCTGCCTCCCACCCCGCTGTCCTTCCCAGGGAGATGGGCATCTCCCACATCTTCCCTCCACATGAGGCAGACGTGTAAGTGAACACACGGAGCGGTATTTGGGTTGGCATTTTTATGCACATAACTGGAAACGGGGCACGGCTGCTCTGCTCTCCCTGCTCCTACAGAGCGCTGCCCGCAGACTCGCTAATCAGCCGCAAAGCCACCCGACCCTGTGGGCACAGCCGCAGCACCGGTGCCACGGCCCCCTCAAGAGGACCACGGAGTGGGCCAGGACTCCCGTGCACTGAGAACTGCCACAGGACGGATGAGGGGGATGGTGGGTGAAGGGACTTGTGGGTTTAACAGTGGCTGTCTCGATGCCCCACCGGCCACTTCCTCCCAGGAGCAGTCCAGCACTCCCTGGGTGGGACCCAACACCACTTGTCATGTGAATAGCCAGAAACTGACACCTGGGTTTAGTCTGCATTTCCCTGGTTGGTGGTCAGGCTGGAGGTTTGGGTGTCACTTAAATTCCCTCCTCTTTACCTGTTCATACCTCTGTCCATTTTCTATTAGACTGTTTATGAGTTTCTTAGTGATTTACAGATGCCTTTAAATATTCTTACTATTAACCTCTGGTTATATACGGGAAAAATATTTTCTCCCTAAATGTCACTTTTTAACATTGTTTATGTTGATCTTGATATTACAAAAGTTTTTTATTTCTGTGAAATCTGATTTACCAATCTTTCCCTTTATAGATTTTTCTGTATCTTACATAGGCCAGCTTTCCTCATTCAAAGATTACAAATATATTCTTCTGTTTTTCCTCAAATGCTTCAATAGTTGTTTTTTTAAAATTTAGATCTCTACCTGAAATATGTGTGTGTAAAACCTACCTACTCCCTTGCATCAAAATGGAGAGCCAGCCGTTAGCATTAAGTACTGCACAATCCACCTTGTTCTGAATACTTTCACACCTAACTCCCCGAACACATGAATCAATTTCTGGAGTCTGCTCTGCTCTGCTCATCCCACGACGGCCCTACCGGCCCTTTGCTGCTGCTCCCCACACTGCCTCCTCTTCCCAGAGCCTCCCTGGAAGCAACGCTGGTCAGTCCCCGCGGGCTGCCGAGGGCTACGACGTGCTGGAGGCCCATCGAGCCCGTGCAAACGCCCCTGGCTCCAGCCTCACTCTGGTCAGGGCGCTCATGAACAGCAGCTGCACTGACTCCAGGGACATGGTAGGAGTCACCTCGTCCCTTGGACTTGTGTCCTCGATGCGGGAGGAGAAGGGACCACAACACTTCTAAACTGACGGAGCCCCGTGTGGACGCCCACCACCGGAAGAACAGAACTTCTGGAAGCCCTGGTTTGTGCTGTGCACACACTCAGGAAAAGGCACCTTTCCATCTTGGACACCTGTCATGCAGCACACGTGGGCCAGGCCGGGCAGCGCAGCTGGAGAGGAGCGGCCCACCTCCCCAGGGGCCACAAGCACAAACAGTGCAGCCATGGCACCCCACCTGTTCTGCCACTGAGGCCACAGTAGTGCATGGTGATGTGGCACACAACTCTCCCGCCAGCTCAGGATCAGGTGCTCTTCATCCCCACACCGCAGGGGGACACTGCAGAGGGTCAGTCACCACGCACCACGGTCCTTCTGACCCACCCACGGCAGCCTGAGGGCATCCCTGGAGCCCACTAACATGTTCTGGCCAAATGAGGGCAGCGTCAGCGTCACAGAGGCTTATGGGAAGGGATGGGGACACGTTCACGGACGGGGACCCGCACGCACCTGGTCCTACATTTACGCTGACATGGAGCAGACGTCTGCAACGTCACGCTCTTTCTCAGGGACACTGCTATTCCTCTGGTTCTTTAAAAACAAAACCGCCAGTGCTGTCACCATTAACAGCCACTGTACTGGAACTCAGATCACAGGGAGCGCTAAGCTGCTCTTCAGTGTCCCCGTCACGTCGTGGCCAGCACCCCGCACACCCATGAGGGCAGGACCAAGCCTGCGACGCCAATGCACCAGGGCCGTCTGCTCCCTCCTGACAGGTCCCAGGCACATCTTTCACGCGTATAGAAAAACCAGCTTTGAGGCGATAAGCAGGAAAAACATGGATCCTTTCCACGGCCTCCAGTACAGAGCAAACCCCACTATGTACACAGCTCCCAGTCCAGAACAAAGGGAAGCAAAGGGCTGTCGAGAGAGAACAGAAAGGAGGGAGACCAGCGAGGTGCTGACCGTGGACAGGAAGGCTGGCTCTCAGGACAGAGGCGCTGCAGGCTGCCGCGCGACAGAGGAAGTTCTGGGAAATATCACTCGGGGGACGCTGGGCTGCTCCCCACAAGACGGCCAGGAATCAGAACCCAGATGTGGCATCCAGGGAAACCTCCAAGCTCTCTGTAGTTTCCAGTCCTCGGAATAAAAGCCCGCCGGGGACCGTCCGGCCTCCCTGTCGCCTGCTCTCTGGGGTTGCTGCTGGCAGGATTTTGCTTTCCATCCTTTCACACTCAACCCTCCTAGATCCTTTTACTTTTGTGTGTCCTTTGTAAGCAGCTAGCCTTTTCAAGTTCCAGTTTGACCATTTTTCCTTTTAATTGCTTCCTTTGGTCCTGTTGCATTCAATGTGGTTACAGAGAGTGGATCCACCATCTCATTGTTTGCTTTCTGTTTGTCACAGCTGTTCTATCTTCTTTTGTTCTTTCTTGCCTTCTTTTGGAATATTTTTTATTTTCCATCTCCTCCCTCTAACAAAGTAAGCCTTTTACTATTCTTTCAGTGGTTCCTTTAGAGATTATAACAGGTACCCTTGATGCATCAAGGTCCAATTAACTGCATTTTACCTGTTCCCAGGCAACACATGGTCAGAATTAACTCCACTAGGGACAGTCCAATGGTTAAGACTCCGAGCTTCCACTGCAGGGGACACGGGTTTGATCCCTGGTCAGGGGACTAAGATCCCGCATGCCCCCCAAAAATAATTAACTCCACTCACCTCCACACACACACATGTGCTGTTGTTATCCTGGATTTTAATTCAGTGTAATGTCTTAAATCCCACAAGACATCATCAGTATTATTTTATCCCACCAGCAGTCACCTAGAGTTACCCACATACTTGCCCTTTCCCTCCTGCATTGGGTGTTTCCACCTGAGAGCATTTTCTTTCTGCCTGAAGAACACCCTTAAGTATGTCCTTTAGTAAAGGGGCTGCGGCTGACAACTTGGTGTTTGTTGGTCTGAAACTGTCTTAATTTCCCCTTTATTCCTGAAGGGTATTTTTACTGGGTTGGAATTCCGGTTGGTAATCATTTTCTGTTTCTAGGGAACTTTGTAAGCTTTTGGTGGGAATGTAAAATGGTACAGTCTCTGTGGAACACAGTGTGGCAGCTCCTAAAAATTAAGAGTCACCATATGATTCAGCAATTTCCCTTCTTTGCATATAGCCAAAGGAATTGAAAGCAGGGTCTTAAGAGACGTCTGTACACCCAGGCACTTTGAAATGTCACTCCTCATCATCGACCTCTCCACCTCCCGCAGCTCCTAGGAAGGTGAGGTGGTGCCGGCTGTTGCTGCCCCCCCTGCCACACCCGCCCCAGGCAGGCTCTCCTCCAGGCCCAGCGCCTGAGGCCAGAGTGCCACATCAACCCACACTTGGGATGCACAGCGGACAGACACGCCACAGACCAAAAACAGCAGGCAGCGCAACCCTGACATGGAGGTCGAGCTCGGACCCCGTCCACTGTCCCAGGAGTGGCCTCTAGAGCTATTCCTATGTTCCAAGATGCAGGCCACAGCCACACACTGACTGTCGTGTCTTCAGCCGCCTTCAACCTGGCTCCTAGTCCACCTCCTTCCCGAAGTGACATTCTCAAGAGCCTGGGCCAGTCGTTCCACAGAATGTCTCACATGAGATCTGCATCTAACATTTCTGGCAGAACGTCACAGAAGCGATGTTGTATCACCTCAAGGAAAACCATGGGACTTCCCTGGTGGCGCAGTGGTTAAGAATCTGCCTGCCAATGCAGGGGACACGGGTTCGATTCCTGGTCCAGGAAGATCCCACATGCCGCGGAGCAACTAAGCCCTTGCGCCACAACCACTGAAGACTGTGCGCCTAGAGCTCGTGCTCTGCAACGAGCAGCCACCACAATGAAAAGCCCGCGCACTGCAACAAAGAGTAGCCCCCGCTCGCTGCAACTAGAGAAAGCCCGTATGCAGCAATGAAGACCCAACGCAGCCAAAAATAAAAATAAATAAAATAAAATAAATTTATAAGAAAAGAAAAACACCATGCCGGTTGGTCCCAATATTGGTGGCAAACCCAGTGCCTGCCAAGTGTTTCCACTCTAAATCTATTACTTTTCCTTTGTAATTAAGAGGTAATTTGTGGCGGAGATACTTTGAGATTATATACAAATCCTGTTCACACCCATCACTTGATCTGTATTTATCAGTTGGCGTCCTATGTACCCGAGCGGATTTTTATTTTATCCAGTGGATTATAATCCATTCCTTCCAGCTCT
Source organism: Tursiops truncatus (assembly GCF_011762595.2). Taxonomy (NCBI): domain Eukaryota; kingdom Metazoa; phylum Chordata; class Mammalia; order Artiodactyla; family Delphinidae; genus Tursiops; species Tursiops truncatus. The sequence continues at coordinate 37,963,865 of NC_047048.1, read as the reverse complement.
GCTCTTCCCAGAGCCCAGAGTCTGTCTGAGAACACTCCCCCACTCCCAGCCCCAGCCCTGACAGATTTCCACCAAGGAGGTATCCGTAAACCTCCTTACCTGGATCCCCAAGGCTTCCTCCTCCACATTTTTTATCACATTGTCTTGTATTCTTGAGTGCCTGATTATTTTTCATTCAGTACCTGGTTATTCTGGATGGAAAGCCAGACACTGTGTGAAAATCTTTCTAAACTGGCTGCCTGGGATGATGCTTTCTTCCCTAGAGCGTAGGCATTTTACCCTGGCCTGTGGCTGGTGCACTAGGAATCCAGCCACCTTAATCCAAAGTCAGGAACTGAGAGAGTCCGGGCTGGGCTGCAGGCTCTCAGAGGGTGGGGGGTGGATCCTGACCATGTGTGGGGCACCTTCCTCCCACGCAGGCCCCAGCCCCCTGGAGCCCAAGGACCAGCCACACTTTCCAGACTGTCTCCCTGGGCTCCCTTCTCCGATGGGCCTGCCATTCCTTCCTGCTTGGTTAGCTCTCCAAAGGCTTCAATATGATTAAAAAGAAAACCAATTCCCAGCGTTTCTAGCTATTCTCAGCAGTTTTCCCTGAACTGTGTGGTTGTCCAATACTAGAAGTGTGATTCTTCCATTTATGGGAGACCTCCTACCCCCTGGAAATCCTCTGGATGAAAGAGGATTCCTAACTTGCACCACTCCCGGGAGGAATGTCGATTAGACCTCTCTGCTGGCCCCACCACCTGCAGCCCAGCCTGAGTGCTCACCCCACACAGCCCCGCAGAGCCCAGAGGGTGAGGCCTCATGGAATCACTTTTTCACCTTGGTCAGCATCCTTCAGCAGAAGTCTTGTGATTTTTTACTCAGAAATTCAGGCACATACTGCATTATGCTTCACGTTATGCTCCTGCTTGTTCTGGCATAAAAGTAATGCCGTAAGTGGCTTACCAAGTCTGCTGAGCATTCCAGAAACACACTCAGATTCCTGTCCTGCAGCAGCTTCACACGCTCAATTTGAGAAGCAAGGCTTCTGGTTGCCACGGCGAGACAGTCCCTGTGCCGCTCGCCTTCACATTGGTCTGGAGGAAACACCGGAGACCAGATACTCCACTCCCTAACTCTCTCCTAAGCAAGGTGGGAGGTCTCTGATGGGCCAATAAGGTGCAGTTTACTTTTCTTAACATTGTAATTTGGCCACATACAAGTGCAGTCGCCTCAAGTACCTCCTAGAATTTTACTTGTGATTCTACTGGCCCCTAAAATCCCAAATCTGCCTGTGGGACACTGGTCCTTGCTAGTCACTGGGCCTTGGCCCACACAGAGTTGCTAACTGTGGTGTGCGGTGCCCATCTCTCCTCCGGCAGGTGGCAGCTTCGGAATGGCGCCTGGCACGCGATGCATTCACTTGCCGACGTGGGGACACGGCCCAGCTACAACCTGAGGTTAAGCGGGAAAGGCACTTGTCTCCGTGCCAGGTGCCACTGGGAGCACAGCCAATGAAACAGTGTGGGACGGGGCAGGGATGTGAACAATGATTAAGGTCATTTCAGACAAAGAAAATAAGCAGAGACCAGAGGAAAGACGGAGCCTACGTGGCTTCCCCGACCAGTCAGACATGAGGCCCACTCAATAGTGGGCCTTAGCACAGCCCTGGGAGCCCTCCTGGCCCCCGTACCCAGCACCCTGCCGCCCACTTCCTGACTCTGGATGCTGGAGTCGTTTCCAACCGTGGCAGCCTCATATCTCAACCCACAATCCTTCTGCTCAGTGCCACACGTGCTGGAACTGGCAGGGCCCAACCCCCAGAAGTCACATCCATCTTCACCCAACACCTACTCCTCACTGAGCTCAAGCCTCACCATGTCCCAGGCCCGCATCTGCGTGCGGGGGGCTGGCCTGGGCACTGTGGGGGTCCCTGCTCACACGGAGGTGTTGGGGACGCACCACTGCACACTGTTCACAGAGGCCTGCAGTGGGAGCTGTTGGATGGGAGGCTTGCCACGTGGCCAGAATCACTACCCCAAAGGGACAGCAAGTCCACTCCTGAGAGCACTTCCTCCATCAAGACCTTTAACTGATTAAAGGTCACACCTTCTGGACGAAACAAACCATCCCAAATGTGACCGGCATACCACCTGCTGAAACAGCATATCTATCCGTGCACACACTTGTGGTCCTCGGCATTAAGGAAAACGTGCTTTCCTCCTGCCCACGGGGAGGCAGTTGGTGGTGCAGCCACCTGGTCTTTAAGGCAAACGTGCGCTGCTTCCTCGGCCCTGCACCCCTCGCCACGCTCACCCCGCTCCATTTCTGCACGTGCAGCCCCGCAGCACTTGGGAGCTCAAAACCCTCCGGGCCATGGAAACCTTCCGGGCCTGGCCACTTCAGGGTCTGAGGCCAGGGGGCCTAGAAGGGCAGAAGTGTGACGGAGGGAGGGGACTGCCGCGCTGCCCAGGGTCCCCGCCCTGCCCATGCCACTCTCTTCCCTGAAGAGACCATCCACCGTGCACACATCGGTTACCACGGGAACCGCAGCACTGGTCCTCAGTGAGCAGAGGCCGACGCCCACTCGTACCTTGGCCCTTCCTCCCCGGCAGGTCTAAGCCCTCCACCTGCCTCTCCCCAGCCCACAGGCCACAGCTGCCACGTATCTTAATTCCTACACTGCAGTGCCTCCAATAGTGCTACGTAATTCATCCAGACTCTGCAGTTGTTTCCAACTGAAGGGCTGGTCAGAAGACCCTGATTCTGGAAATAGGAATCCCGCCTTCCTCTGTTTAGGGGAGCAGAGGGGGCAGTGTTGCTTCCTTCTCTGGGATCTCCATCAACTCTTCAAGGTGAAAGAAAATCCAGAAACCTCTTGTCTCAAGGTCTGGCCCACGCTCACCCCATCACTCACAGACGTGGTGTGAGGAGAGCTGCGGCTCGGGCTTGGCCCTGGTGAGCTCGCCCCGCCTGCCGGACCCACCTGCCCGTCGTCGTCAGCAGGAACCGGCCCCACTCCGCCTTCGGCTGGTTCTGTGACCACGCCTGGCTTCCACACCTGTAAACCGAGGAGAGCAGACCCAGAATGAGCCCCACAGGCCCACGCACATTGCTAAGTGGGAGCGGGCGGCCTCGTCCTATGAGCAGGAGGGCAGAGTCCTGCTGCCCTGGAAAAGCATCAGGAGAAGTGGGCTCTGGTTCCTGTCCTCTGTTTTTAAACCCACAGAAAATAGTATAGTTATGGAATTCATGGGCAGGAACCACAACGATGCTGAATGAGTGTAAGAGAACATGGCTGACCTTCCCCACGCTGCTTCTGACAGAGCTTCTCTCTCTCTAAGCAAACGCGAGGATTTAACTTTCAGAATACGTAATTCATTTGTATATTCAAACATAAGAAAGATTAAAGGTACACCCCGGTGAACAGCGGGGTTTATCATCCCCATTTCAGAGGATGAGGGGAGCTGCCATCTGGTTTGCTCGGCCGGCCTGCAGGAACACGGACGCTGCGTCCCCTGTGCTCCTAAAACCCTGGGTCCCTGAGAGAAGGCACATGATGTCTTGCACACAATTACAGAGCGCAGTGTGAGGGCTTCTGACACGCGTCCACCCTGTGCGGCCGCCACCATGACCAAGAGGATGAGTGCGTCCACCGCCCCCAGTTTCCTTGTGCCCCTTCCGATCCCCTGTCCAGCCCCACCCCCACCCATCACTGTGTTCTCTAGAATCTCACACAGGAGCACACGCCCCCTCTCATCTGCTTCTCCTGCTGGCACATGGATCCTGCAGTCCATGCACGTCGGCCCTCTCATGCTGAGTGCTGCCTGAGGATTGGGGTGCTGCAGCGCACCCTCCACCCTCCGGTAACCGCTCTCCTCTGGGGTTGTACAGCTCCACATCGGGCCAAGGCCAGCGCCCACCCTTCACTGCACCAGCTCCAGCGGCAGGGAGTGCGGTCTATAGAATCACGTGGAGGGAGGGCACCCAGACCAGAGCTCTCTCCCCCCCACCCTCTGGGAACCCAGCACTGAAGGAGGAGCTCCCACCCAGACCCCAACAGACATGCGGGGCTCGCCCCGCGTCCGTCCCCACCCATCAGAAGGAAGGCAGACAAGGCAGCTCCTGAACAAGGCCACTTGACCCCAAAGCTCATCTTCTCACATTATAGCGCCCTCGAAACCACAGAAAAACGACCAAGACAAAGGCACAGATGGCAAGGACACTTCCTCATTTCACTTGTAAGTCCAACTTTTTCTCCCACGTCACGTGGCTCACGGGATCTTAGTTCCTGGACCAGGGATTGAACCCGGGCCTTTGGCAGTGACAGCCCATGTCTTAACCACTGGACCGCCAGGGCCCAATCTGCCCTCACCACCACTTACCAGCTACTAACCTTGGGCAGGCTCCTCCCCTGCAAAGTGGACCTACAAGGGTCGCCTCTTTGAAAGGAGTCCAAGCATCCTACAGAACAGCACAAACAAGGCGATGCCGAGGGCCAGACTATGCAGAAGGCCCTCAACTCAGACGGGTCCCCACGCTGTCCTGCACGGTGCCCCACACAAGGAACAGGACAAGGCTGTGTGGTAAAGGCTGCAGGTCACAGTCAAATCCCACAATTCCACCTAACTTCCTGTACGATGCTTAACAAAGCATATTCAAGGCTCTGAAGTCAGAAGAACATCATACTCAACGGAGGCCAAGCACTCCTGACTTGAAAGATTCACAGAGAAGAAAGCTGGGGCGGGGGGGTCCACCTGTTATAATTTCCTCTTTGCCACAAATCTTTTATGTAGCTATGCTACGCAAACCAGTAACTCTTTATAATAACTGTTGAAAATTCACAATGTGGGTGAGGTGGATTATGGAGCCCATCTTCCCAGGGAAGATTACACGTGTCGAGAAGACTCCGGAGGGATCCACATAGAACAGTGCTACCTGTGAGCAGTGGGGTATCAGATCGTTTTTCACTTATCTGTATTTTTCAATTTTCCTGCACCAAATATATTTCTTATATAACTTTGATAATAACATGTCCCTGGATGTTTATTGCTGCAGAGCAGTTGTTGGTATCTATGGAACAATATATATGAAGACCACTTTGAAAATTATAAAGCGCTATACAGAAGTCACATCTGGAACTTGCTAACGAGAGCTCAAACATGGTGACAACCAAACCAGAAACCCCGTTCCTCTCTGCTTAGTGTAAACACTGAAAATTTAAATCAGCTTTTCTCTGCTCACAACCGCTTTCTCAAATGTCAGCAGAAATCTCTTCAGGACCTGGACTTACACAAATGTTTCATATCAGATTTTTAGGTTACATGGATTTGATGAAGAGGAAGTTTATGTGGTAGTATTTTTTTTTTTTTGCGGTACGCGGGCCTCTCACTGTTGTGGCCTCTCCCGTTGCGGAGCACAGGCTCCGGACGCGCAGGCTCAGCGGCCATGGCTCACGGGCCCAGCCGCTCCGCGGCATGCGGGATCTTCCCGGACTGGGGCACGAACCCGTGTCCCCTGCATCGGCAGGCAGACTCTCAACCACTGCGCCACCAGGGAAGCCCTGTCCTTTACTTTTTTGTTCAAACAGATTCATGGTGAAAATTAAAATTTCAAATTTCTTTTAAGGAACTTTTAAAGAGTAACAGTTAAGTAAAGAAAGGCTTAACAGTTGGAAAAATTTTGTTTAGCATAGTATTAATTGGGTGAAAAAGGTGTAAATTATGTCAAAATGAGAACGTGATATAATTAGAAATAAAGGGCTGAAGGATATTTCCTTCAGTTAAGTAGTGTAACTGGAACTTTTTACTCTTTAACATGTCTTTTATAAATGCATGGTTAATAATTTTATTTGTTGTCAGTAATTAATAGCTTATTAACATTTTCCTCATCTCTGATAATGAATCTTAAATTACAAAAAAAAATTGTCTAAAAGCTTTAACTTAAAAATGAAACTAGATATTGAAATAAATTTGATACTTTTTTATAAAAAAAACAAACAAATGTTTTCATCTGTTTTAAGGCACAAGATAGCTACCAAGGAAATGAGATCTTTTAAGGGGCCAAAGCATGAGAAAAAAAAGGAAAACAGACAGGCAAGTCAAACATACGGTCCCACTTTTCCCCTTGAGGTTCTCAAGCAATGAATTCCAAGCTGAGAATGTGAAAACTTCCAGAATTCTTAAGTGGGTGTTCCAAGTGCACCAAAGATGTGGGCCCTGGTGAAAACCTCAGGCCTTCAGTCAGGACCCCAATGGGCTATATGCTAGGAGAAGGGATGAACCTGAAATAGACCAGCCTGCCCAAAGACTGAAGTCCTGTGTTCAAATCAGATTGGTTCCTGGCTGGAGTAAAGTGACAGGTCCCCACACTAAAGGCCAGTCAGAAGCAAAAGTAAGCCCTCACTGGAGAAAATTACGATCAGGAATTTCAAACGATCTCTGAATTTTTCATATACAATGTCTGGTGTTCAATAAAAACTGCCCAGCATACTAGGAGACGGGACCAACTGACTCAAGAACAAAAGAAAAACAGACAACAGAAACAGAACCACAAAACACCCCAATTTTAAAATTACAGGACATTAAAATATATGTGATTAATGTGTTCAGTAAGTTAAAAGACAAGCTGGAGAGTTTGAGCAGGGGACAGAATATTTAAAAAAAAAAGAATCAAATGAACACTAAAACTGAAAAATATAACAAATGAAGTTAAGAACTCCACAGACAGATGTAACAGTAGACTACACACAACTGAAGAGAAATTAGTGAATGGTACATAGGTCTGGAAAATATGCATACTGAAGCATGATAAGGACAGAAACTACTGAAAAGACTTAAAAAGAAGAAAGGTATGAAACATGAGTAACTGGAATCCCAGAAGGAGAGGAGAAAGAGAGAATACAGCAGAAGCAATATTTGAAGAGCTAATAACTGAGAACTTCCCAAAATTCACGAAAATCATCAAGCCAGAGATTCAAAAAGTACTTCAAACCTCAAGCCAGATAAATAGACATGATAGTAAAACTTCAGTAGTTTTACCAAAGACACAGAAGAAAATCTTTAACGGTGGCACCAAAAAATGACAAATTACCTTGGACGGTGCAGCTGTAAGACTAAGAACCCACATGCCGCGGGCAACTAAGCCCGCACCACAACTACTGAGCCTGCACGCCGCAATGAAAGATCCTGCACACCTCAACAAAGATCCCGCATGCTGCAACCAAGACCTGACGCAGCCAAATAAATAGATAAATAAATACATACATACACATACAAAAAAAATAAACAACAACTGCATAAAAAGCAATGGGGGAGTACATAACTTGTTTTAGTTTAACCTTTAGTCTTTACATTTTCCGGTAAGTGACAAAAGAACCAACTTACACTCAAATAGGTCAGGGATGCATGCTGTAATCTCTAGAGGGACCACTTAAAAAGTAGTAGTACAGGGCTTCCCTGGTGGCACTGTGGTTAAGAATCCGCCTGCCAATGCAGGGGACACGGGTTGGAGCCCTGGTCTGGAAAGATACCACATGCCACAGAGCAACTAAGCCCGTGCACCACAACTACTGAGCCTGCGCTCTAGAGCCTGCAAGCCACAACTACTGAGCCCGCGAGCCACAACTACTGAAGCCTGCGCACCTAGAGCCTGTGCCCTGCAACAAGAGAAGGTACTGCAATGAGAAGCCCACGCACCGCAATGAAGAGTAGCCTCTGCTTGCCACAACTAGAGAAAGCCCATGCACAGCAAGGAAGACCCAACGCACCCAAAAGTAAAAATAAATTAAAAATTTTTAAAAATAGTAGTACATAAATGTAGAACAAGCTAACAGAGGGGGGCATTTGAATAACAAAAAAAATTTAATCCAAAAGAAAGGAGAATGAGGAGGAACAAATAAAACATAAATACTAAAAGATAGCTTTAAGTCCAAATATATTGGTAATTATTATATATTAAATATAAATCAACTAAATATGCCAATTAAGAGTAGATCATCTGGGGACTTCCCTGGTGGCACAGTGGTTAAGAATCCACCTGCCAACTCAGGGGACACGGGTTCGATCCCTGGTCCAGAAAGATCCCACATGCCGCGGAGCAACTAATCCTGTGCACCACAAATACTGAGCCTGCACTCTAGAGCCCATGAGCCACAACTACTGAGCCCACATGCTGCAACTACTGAAGCCCGCGTGCCTAGAGCCCATGTTCCGCAACAAGAGAAGCCACAGCAATAAGAAGCCCACGTACTGCAACGAAATGTAGCCCCCACTCGCCACAACTAGAGAAAGCCCGCGCACAGCAACAGAGACCCAACGCAGCCAAAAATCAATCAATCAATAAATAATTTTTTTTAAAAAGTAGATCATCTGGATTTTTAAAAAGCTATCCATATCCACCTTATAAGAGAAATAACTTAAATATAAGAATACAGAAAATTGGGACTTCCCTGGCGGTCCAGTGGTTGGGACTTCACCTTCCAATGCAGGGGGTGCGGGCTCAATCCCTGGTCGGGGGGCTGGAATCCCACATGCTTCACGGCCAAAAAACCAAAAAACATAAAACAGAAGCAATATTGTAACAAATTCAATAGAGACTTTAAAAATGGTCCACATAAAAAAAAATCAAGAAAAAAAAAGAATATAGAAAATTTCAGAATTCCGGGGCAGTCCAGTGGTTAGGGACCTGCACTCTCACTGCTGAGGGCCTGAGTTCAATCCCTGGTCGGGGAACTAAAATCCCACAAGCCACACACTGCGGCCAAAAAAAAGAATACAGAACATTGAAAATAAAAGACTGAAATCTCTTCACGAGAAAAAAAATTTTTTTGTAACTACATATGGTGACAGATGTTAACTAGACTTACTGTGGTGACCATTTCACACTATATACAAATATCGAATGGTTATGGTGTACCCCTGAAACTAAGAGAATGTATGTCAATTATATCTCAATAAATAAATAAAAGATTAGGAAACACATAAATCATGCAAATACTTTTAAAAGAAAGTTGGGGTAGCTATACCAATATCAGACAAAGTAGATTTTTAAGCAAAAAGCAATATTAGATATAAAGACATGTTATAATAATAAAATGGTCAATCCACAGAAACAAGTAACAACTCAATGTGTATGCATGTAAACTATGGACTCAAAACACACAGAGCAAAACTGGACAGAAAAAACAACAACAGACAAATCCACATTCATAGTGGGAGACTTCAACCAATAAATTCAGCCTCGACATTCAACACTAGTGGCATATTGAAACACATAAGCCATATCTTGTTTCTGAATCCTTAATAAAAGGAATCAGATAGAATTTCTCACTTGATCTGATTTTTTTTAAACTAGATTTCTTTATCAAAGGTGGGAGGCCAAAAAGGGTAAAACCAATGCAGAGGTAGCTCCTGGCTGTGACATGAACCACAAGGGAAGCAGCGGCTTCCTTGAGATAAAGGTCAGGGGTCTCAGGACGGGGATGTGAACGCTGTACTCAAGGGCACAGGCGGGCGGGTGGATTCCGCACATCTTGCAGGTGTTTTCTAAGAACTCGAGTCATTTCTTTCACTACATATTTATCAAGAGCAGACCTGCAAGACAGTATCTTAAGCCAAGGACAAATAAGACTAAGACACAGTCCTTCTCAAAGGGCTCTGAGCTGTTTAAAGCTCAATCTGAAAGCCATTTCAATGTGCTTTTACCATCTCCCACCAGCACAACTCAGGGTCCCCAACAATCTCCAGGCTGCTAGACGTAAGGACACCAGCCCCCATCTCACATCACCTATCAGCAGTGCCGACGGCTACTCAACCCATCTTTCTTGGTGCACTTTCTTCATTTGGTCTCCAAGACCCCATACTCCGCTGGTTTCCTCCAACCTCACTGCCAGGTCTCTGCAACCCTAGGCAGTGGAAAGCCGCCAGAGGCCTTCTTGTCTCTATCTACGTTCGCTCACTGGGGGGGTCACAACAAGGCTCACGGCTCCAAATACCATCAATACACTGACAATTTGAGAGAGACCAAAGCAGAAGCCGCAGTCTCAGAAATGCCAAGTCACCTCTCTGCGCTCTCCTCCCACCCCTCGCCCCTCGGCCACTCTGCCCCAGCTAGGCTGCCTTTCCTACTTGCTCTTCCCTCGTCCTCCTCCAGGTACACGGTCTGTGCTCTCACCTTCTTCAGGCTTTGCTCAAAAGTCACCCTCCAGAATGAGACCCTCTCTGGCCACTCCTGTGAAAATGGCTCCCTCTGCCCCAACTTAAACTGCACCATCTGAAATGCTCAGTATTTTAGTTGCGTTCTCACCTTGTATCTCCCCCTGTTAAAAGTGTAAGCTCCACAATTGGAGGGATTTTTTTTTTTTTTTTTTTTTTTTTTGTGGTACGTGGGCCTCTCACTGTTGTGGCCTTTCCCGTTGCAGAGCACAGGCTCCGGGCGCGCAGGCTCAGCAGCCATGGCTCACGGGCCCAGCCGCTCCGCGGCATGTGGGATCTTCCCGGACCGGGGCACGAACCCGTGTCCCCTGCATCGGCGGGCGGACTCTCAACCACTGCGCCACCAGGGAAGCCCAATTGGAGGGATTTTTATCTGCTTTGTTCACTAGTGAATCTCCAGCTTCTAGAAGAGTATATGGCACATGGAGGACACTCAATGAACGAATGAATCTGTATTTCTGTCAATTCTCCTTTTAAAGGGGCAGCTGTATTGGGGCCACACAGAGTCATCTTTTCCTGTCTGCTCAGACACAGCTTCTCTTGGTCATATGTGGACCGCTGTCCTTGAGCCCCCCTTTTGTTCTCCAAAACTCCAAAACACCGATCGTAATAGTCTGCTGAGAACATCCAGTTATTTTACCAGCAAAACGAGTTTATTCAGGAATAGCAGAGAATTGCAATTCAGGACGACAATGCTATAGCAAAAACTACAGGCAAGTCCAGCAAACAAAAGAGAGGAGTGTTACTTTATAGAGAAAAGGAGGAAGCTGAGAGGGGTGCTTTGAACCAAAGTCCCTTGGAGGAAAGCAAGAGTTCAGGGTGGTGATGGATTCCTATTGGCTGAGCTGCAAGGGTTCCAACAGGCTGGGCTTGGCGCTGGGCAAGAACTCTTCCTTCCTCCTGCAGGGGCAGTAAAGTAGATACCTCCCTGCTGGGAATGCAAGGTACCTCTCTTCCTGCGCGGTCTCTAACTGAGGTGGAGTGTAGGGCATCAGAGCTCCCCTTCTGGACTCCAGACTTTAAATGAGGTTTCCTTTATTCAGTTTCACAAGTCCACTGCCAGCATAGGGATCAACTGTCCTCAGATGAACAAACAGTCCTCAAGAAGATTCAGTAAGAAATCCAAGAATTACACAAGAATGAGATACAGCATCCATATCTTCCCCAAGACACCAACCCTTCAGCCGTGCCTAATTCAGGCAAGCTTAACACACAGAACAAATGTGCTCCTGACAAGTTATATGTATGCATATAATTTTTATCCACTGAATAATCTCAAGGGTACTAAAGGCATCCCAAAGAGAATTCTCATTGAGAAAGAAAGAATCGGACTTCCCTGGTGGCACAGTGGTTAAGAATCCACCTGCCAATGCAGGGGACACGGGTTCGAGTCCTGGTCCAGGAAGATCCCACATGCCGCGGGGCAACTAAGCCTGTGGGCCACAACTACTGAGCCTGCACTCTAGAGCCCGCAAGCCACAACTACTGAAGCCCGTGTGCCTAGAGCCCATGCTCCGCAACAAGAGAAGCCACTGCAATGAGAAGCCCACACAGCGCAACAAAGAGTAGCCCCCGCTCGCAGGAACTAGAGAAAGCCCACATGCAGCAACAAAGACCCAACTCAGCCAAAAATAAATAAATTAAATATAAATAAATTAAAAATAAATAAACTCTTCCCAAACTGACATGAGTTAAAAAAAAAAAAAGAATCCTTCCACAATGTTACCACCTACAAATTACATATTTTACAGTCATCACATTAGATCATCGCTAAACAGCAGTGCTCCACATCTCCTTTTCCTTCACTGACTTCCCAAAGAATTCTCATTTGTATTTAAAATAAGTTTTGCAAACTAGGCCCAGCTCTATAACCATAGGAAAAAGGAGCAGTCTTTCTCCCACATATGCAGGACTTCTTGACACAACCCACCATGTCTCCCTACTGAGGGGTGGGTAGGGGCATGATGTTAATGTGAAAGTTAATACACAGAACCCTCACTTAAAATGGAGATGGGGGAATTCCCTGGCAGTCCAGTGGTTAGAACTCCATGCTCTCACTGCCAAGCACCCAGGTGCAATCCCTGGTCGGGGAACTAAGATCCCACAGGCTGGGCAGTGTGGCCAAAAAATAAATAAATAAAAATAATAAAATGGAGTTGGGAGGCCAGGAAAGGGAGCCCTCACACCCTACCATCATCAATTGCAGACCCAACAGGAAGAGACATACCTTTGCATCTCCAACATGAAGAAGGACCACCCAGCAGGACCGAGAGAGAATTTCTCTTTGCCTGGCAACAGCTCAGCCAATGAAAAGCCACTGTACTCTGAACTCCCAGTTTCCTCCAATGGGCTCTTTGTTTATAGCAGCCCCTCCCAACTCCTCCTTCTCCTGTATAAAAGAAGTTCCTCTCCTTTGTTCTCTGGACTTGTCTGTGGTTCGCTATAGACTGCATGTCCCAAATTGCAATTCTTTGCAATAAACCCATTTTCTGGTAAAATAACTGGCTGTTATATTGTTTTAGGTCAACACCAGAAAGATTTTTAAATGCTGATCCATGAACAATTAAAAAAAAAAAGATGATTTCGTCTTTTTAGAGTATATATTCAGAAAACAAGAGCAAGAGAAATTTAGTAGAAAGAGCTGAAAACACAACAAAAGAAAACAAACAGAAAATAGGAGAAGAAGAAACAAGATTTAAAGGATCATTCCAAATGGTCCCACATCTAAATAACACAGGCTCCAAAATGAGAAAAGTAATGAGAAGTATTTTGACAGGGACTTTTTAAGCCAATGCAACATAAGGGAAGATTTATGTCAGAAAATCAAATGAAAAAATTCAACAACCATAACTTTAAAACACACACACACAAAAATGGCACAAGAAAGAAAATGCTTGGTCCAACTTGGCTCAGCAATGAAAACACCAAATATGGATGTAAACCAAACCCAGAATGTGTTAATAATCAGGCCAGGTGGTGGGGAAAGGAGAGCATCCACAGAGACTGGCTCAGGGCAGATGCCCCAAGGACAGCAGTATGAGCACATCACTCAGAAAGGGGGGTGTGATGGACTGAGAGTCTACATCCCCCAGATTCTGATGTGGAGGCCCCTACCCCCCCATGTGGCTGTATTTGGAGATGGGGCCTCTAAGGAAGTCACATGGTTAAATGAAGTCATGAAAGTGGGGCCCTGATCTGACAGGATCATTACCCTTAACCAGAAGAGATGCTGGAGAGCTGTTTCTCTCTCCACACAGACACACTGAGAAAAGGCCATGTGAGCAAACCATGAGAAGAATGGAATGAAACCTACCTTGCCAGCGCTTTGGTCTGGGACCTCCAGCCTCCAGAACCGTGAGAAATAAATGTCTGTTGTTTAACCCCCAAGTCTATGATATTTTGTCCTGGCAGCCTGAGCTAATACACTAGGGTAAAACACAGTTGGAAGCGGCCATCCTGGAAAGGCCAGAGGGTCATGAGACTGCTAAATTTAGTTATCAGCCTTTTAGCATTATTGGAATTTTTCCTTCTCTCCATTGTTTCAATAAAAATTAAAATTAATTAAAATACTGGTATAGGGACTTCCCTGGTGGTCCAGTGGTTAAGACTCTGTGCTTCCAATGCAGGAGGTGCGGGTTTGATCCCTGGTCAGGGAACTAAGATCCAGCATGCCACGGTCAATGTGGCCAAAAACACACAAAACAAAACAAAACTGGTATAGCAGTGCAAACATTAAGAAGACCGAAGATCATACTAAAAGGAAACATTTATATGCATCCTTTTAAAAGAAAAAATATGCTGTTGAAAAACTGCACATAATTCACACCCTCTTGTGATATATCTTTGTATATATTTTAATAACATACTTTCGAATTACAAAGGTTTATGTTTTATAGGAATTTGGAAAATGTCGAAAAACAAAAAGAAGAAAATAGAAAGCCTATGTTCTCTAACCATGCAGAAAAAAAATCCCTGTGCAATCAATCCTGCTATTAGACATTCAAGTTACTCTAACTGCTGGCTATTACACGCAACATTCTTTATGATTTTTTTTTTTTTTTTGCGGTACGTGGGCCTCTCACTGTTGTGGCCTCTCCCGTTGCGGAGCACAGGCTCTGGACGTGCACGCTCAGCGGCCATGGCTCACGGGCCTAGCCGCTCCTCAGCACGTGGGATCTTCCCGGACCGGGGCACGAACCCGTGTCCCCTGCATCGGCAGGCAGACTCTCACCCACTGCACCACCAGGGAAGCCCTATGATTATTTTTAAATATTTGTTCAAGAGAAGACACTGGCCCTACAGACTAAAAATGAGCCGGTGATCCAGAGAGGGTCAATACCAGATAAAAGCACGTTAAAGATTCGAAGGGCACAAGGCTGGATGAGCAGAGGGCCAGGGAATGGGAGCCTCCTGCTGCTGGGGGCTGAGAAGGGTGCCCACCCAGCCACACAACGCAGGGCTCACCTCTATCCATCATCAAAACTGGAGGAGTTTGGTCCAAACTAAAGAGCTGAGTCCAGTTGCTACAAAGAGTTTCACCAGTTCTGAGAAGGCTTGTGGGCTGAGGCTGTAATCCACCCAGGGGAGGGGTGAGGAGGGGTGAGCCTGAAGCCCTTCACATGCACCCACAAGGTCCTGTGAACGGCCTCTTTGAAGACTGCGTTTATTTTCACAAAATCAGACAGCCAGCCTGAGTTCCAGGAAGGGACTGAAGAGATTTACTGAGTTGTTTCCTCAGAGCAAACACTTTTTGGAATTAATGAGCTCTGAGAGGACACTGAGTGGCTCACAAAAACGTGCATTTGTACTGATGTGACATGGGGGAAAAATAAAGCAACGATTTTCTTACACACACACACGTACTCGGCCTCAAGCTGGACTGAAGAAAGAATTATTAGACTGCCTTCCTTTCCTAAATGAACAACCACTACTTGGCCAAATTCCATTATTTCTAATGACTGCTGGGTAAACTGGTGTAAATGAAGTCAGGATTCTAGAAGAGAATAACAGAGCCAGTGAGTATGAATCAAATTCCAGCCTCTGTGACGCTAACTGATGCACAAACCTGCGAACTGGCTGATCCCCCAGCAGCTGATGCACAGAAGACACACGTGACCAGCCGCCAGCCCAGCCTCCCCAACCCAGCGGCCAGGCGGCAGAACCACGGGCGGCGTGGGCCTCGCAGACCGCTGTCTCTGTAGGCACTTCCCTTTCATAAACCCACCAACGTGGAGCCCCAGACAAAGGGGCCTCTCTATTCCAAAATTCTTCAGGCTGACAGCTAACTGCACTTCCCGGACTTTGTCGAAACATGTCATCAAAGACTACAGAGTTTTGGGGCTTCCCTGGTTGTCCAGTGGTTAAGAATCCGCCTTCCAATACAGGGGACGTGAGTTCAATCCCTGGTCGGGGAACTAAGATCCCACATACCGTGGGGCAACTAAGCCCATGTGCTGCAACTAATGAGCCCATGCGCCAGAACTAGAGAGAGGCCCGCGCGCCCCCTGCGCTGCAACGAAAGATCCCACGTGCCGCAACTAAGACCTGACGCAGCCAAAAATAAATAAATAAATGAATAAATAAACAAACAAATATTAAAAGAAAAAGGCTGGGCTTCCCTGGTGGCGCAGTGGTTGAGAATCTGCCTGCTAATGCAGGGGACACAGGTTCGAGCCCTGGTCTGGGAAGATCCCACATGCCGTGGAGCAACTAAGCCCGTGAGCCACAACTACTGAGCCTGCGCGTCTGGAGCCTGTGCTCCACAATGAGAGGCTGCGATAGTGAGAGGCCCGTGCACCGCGATGAAGAGTGGCCCCCGCTTGCCACAACTAGAGAAAGCCCTCGCACAGAAACGAAGACCCTACACAGCCAAATAAATAAATAAATAAATAAATAAAAAGGAAAAAAAAGAAAAAGGCTACAGAGTTTTATATGACTAAAACAGAGAAAAAATATTTTTTGACTCTCCTGTAACTAGTTTAAAAACTTTTATTAGCCAGCCTCCCCCCCCCCCACTGATAGGCATGTAAAATGCTCACAGTGTGCTGGTACCACAACAGGGTCTCCCGTGGACACGCTGTGTCACAGGAGCCTGGGGTGCAGTCCAGGGGCAGTGGGAAGTCCCCGCGTCGTGGAAGAAGGAAGAGCGTAGTCAGACCTGCATCTAGAAAGGTCCGTTTGGGCACTGTGGGGAGAAAAGACTGAGGCAGAGGCTCACCCAGAAGGCTCTGCGGGTCCAGGAGGAGGGTGGGGGGGCCGGAGTGCAGACAGCAAGAGGCAGAGGGTTCAGCATACATTCGGATGGGGAATCACGTGGACCACGTTGACCTGGTAGATGGTGGTGCCACTTCTGGAGGTAAGGATGGCCACGAGAGGAGCAGGTTTGGGGTGGGGAATTAACATGCCTCACTCTCAGGAAATATGATTATTAAAATCGGGATGTGTCATTCGTTACTTTGAAATCATTTGTAACCCAGATACAAATTTCACCAACATCTAGCAGACCACTAAGTTCAGATGATGATGAAGAACCACACAAGGATGTGAAACTCCCTGAGCACCTGCTGTGTGCACTGAGCCTGCTGTGTGCGGGCACCCCTAGGGGTCAGCTCACAGAACCTCCCTGACAACGTCATTGGGCAGGCCCTTACTTCATTGTCCCCATTTTTACAGAAAAGCTCAGAGAGGTGAAGCAACTTCCCCACCATCACACAACCAGGAGAAGGCTGACCCAGAAGACACAGCCTGTGGAAAAGTCACCAAGTGAGGGGTCCTTAAGTGAAACCACTGAGATAAATGTTCTCCCATTCAGCCAGCAAGGGGAATGGGAAGATTTGTAAACTCCTGTCTTTTTGTTTTTTCAGTTGCGCCACATGGCTTGTGGGATATTAGTTCCCTGACCAGGGATTGTATCCAGGCCCTAGGAAGTGAGAGCGTGGAGTCCTAACCATTGGACCGCCAGGGAATTCCCTGTCAACTGTCTTGAGAGCCCCACAGCTGCACACTAGGGCCTGTCTGAAAACATCTCCAGTGAACAACCTTGGGATCATCTGTTCAGTTAAAGGAATTCATCCAGTTGGACAAGTTACATACCTGGAAGGTGACAAGGGACTGGCAGCAGGGCCATGCTCTCTTCCCTAGCTTTGTGCCCCACATTTAAGAGTGACTAAAAGCACAGCAGTAGGAAGAAAGAGGGGGAAGGCCACAGGGAGAGCCACACTTTACAAATGAGTCACCTTCCATCACAAATGACCTAAAAATTCAACAGTGAAGAGTATTTGCTGAAGGTCAAATCAAACAGGCTCACTATTAACGGGACCAGTGTCCTGAGACCCCCACCACCAGGGCCACCGCCACCCTTTGGACTGGAGCCCCTTGGCAGCCAAGTGCCAGAGTCACCGCCCCAACCCCACCCGCTGCACTGGAATGCCAACCAGAAACCCCAGATCAATCTCACTTTTCCACCTTCCACATGAAACTATACACATTTGGGTGCTTCCTCTTTTTACATTTCCTTTAAGCCATTTACCAGAAATACAGTTGATAAGGCAACAAACAAGTCAGGTAGTTCCTCAGTCTGGAGAGGAAGGGTTAGTCACCCACCCTTCAAAGGACCCACAAGTCGCTGAGTTATTCCTGCTACAAACACCATCTGTGCTCCACTCTCCGGCCACGGCCGCGATGACCAGCCCTGACCAAGAGTGCCTCACTGGCTGGCCCACCAGGAAGCCATAAGGAAATATCAGCTGGACCCTGTCCTCAGGGAACTTCTCAGTGAGGGAGGTAGTGAAGAGAAATGGAAAGCATCTGCTGCTGTTAGACATTAAAAGCAGCAGTGAGGGACTTCCCTGGTGGTCCAGTGGTAAAGAATTGTCTTCTAGGACTTCCCTGGTGGCACAGTGGTTAAGAATCCGCCTGCCAATGCAGGGGACATGGGTTCGAGACCTGCTCCAGGAAGATCCCACATGTCGCGGAGCAACTAAGCCCGTGCGCCACAACTACTGAGCCTGCGCTCTAGAGCCCGCGAGCCACAACTACTGAAGCCCGTGCGCCTAGAGCCCATGCTCTGCAACGAGAAGCCACCGCGATGTGAAGCCCACACACTGCAACGAAGAGTAGCCCCCGCTCGCTGCAACTAAAGAAAGCCCGTGTGCAGCAACAAAGACCCAATACAGCAATAAAAAATATATATATAAAATGAATAAATAAATCTTTTTTAAAAAAAGAATTGCCTTCTAATGCAGGGGACGTGGGTTTGATCCCTGGTCAGGGAGCTAAGATCCCACACACCACGGGGCAACTAAGCCCACGCGCTACAACTACTGAGCTCACGCTCCTCTACGAGAGAGCCCGTGTGCCGCAAACTACAGAGCTCATGCGCCCTGGAGTCTGCGCGCCACAGCTAGAGAAGAGAAAATCCACACGCCACAACTAGAGAGAAGGCCCACGACCCACGATGATAGCCCACACACCACAACAAAAGATCCTGCATGCCTCAACTAAGACCCGATGCAGCCAAAAATAAATTAAATAAATAAATATTTTTTTAAAAAAAACAGCAGCGATATAGACAAGGTCCTACTGAAGAGCATAGGGAATTGTATTCAATATCCTGAGATAAACCATAATGGAGAGGCTTCCCTGGTGGTCCAGTCGGTAAGATGCCACGCACCCAATACAGGGGGCCCAGGTTCTATCCCTGGTAGGGAACTAGATCCCACATGCATGCCACAACTAAGAGCCTGCATGCTGCAACTAAACATGCCACAACCAAGAGCCCACATTCTGCAACTAAGACCCAGTGCAGCCAAATAAATAAACAAATAAATATTTTAAATGATAAAAAATAGGAATCCCCTGGTGGCACAGTGGTTAAGAATCCACCTGCCAACGCAGGGGACACGGGTTCGAGCCCTGGTCTGGGAAGATCCCACATGCCACAGAGCAACTAAGTCCGTGCACCACAGCTACTGAGCCTGCACTCTGGAGCCCGCAAGCCACAACTATTTAAGCCCGTGCTCCTAGAGCCTGTGTTCGCAACAAGAGAAGCCACCTCAAGGAGAAGCCCACATACCACAACAAAGAATAGCCCCCACTCATCACAACTAGAGAAAGCCTGTGCGCAGCAATGAAGACCCAATGCAGCCAAAAATAAATAAATAAATATATTTTTAAAAAATAAAAATAAAAATTGGGTTGCCTTTAAAAAAACATAATAGAAAAGAATATAAAAAAGAATGCATATTTTGGGACTCCCCTGGTGGCACAGTAGTTAAGAATCCGCCTGCCAAGGCAGGGGACACAGATTCGAGCCCTGGTCCAGGAAGATCCCACGTGCCATGGAGCAACTAAGCACGTGTGCCACAACTAGTGAGCCTGTGCTGTAGAGCCCGCGAGCCACAACTACTGAACCCACGCGCCTAGAGCCCGTGCTCCGCAACAAAGACAAGCCACAGCAATGAGAAGCCCACGCACCGCAACAAAGAGTAGCCCTCGCTCGCTGCAACTAGAGAAAGCCTGTGCACAGCAACGAAGACCCAACACAGCCATAAATAAATAAATAAATTTATTTATTTAAAAAAAGAATGCATATATATGTATAACTGAGTCACTTTGCTGTACAGCAGAAATTAAGACAACATTGTAAGCCAACTGTACTTCAATTAAAAAAAGAGAGAGAGGGGTTTCCCTGGTGGTCCAGTGGTTAAGAATCCGCCTTCCAATGCAGGGGACGTGGGTTCGATTCCTGGTCAGGGAACTAAGATCCTGCATGCTATGCGGGGCAACTAAGCCTGCATGCCACAACTAGAGAGAAGCCCGTGCGACGCAACAAAGAGCCCACGAGCCGCAACGAAACTCCCGCGTGCTGCAACTAAGACCTGATGCAGCCAAAAAGAAAGAAAGAATTTTTTTTTTAAAAAAAAGAGAGAGAGAGACAAAAGAAAACCAGCAGCAATCGCTAAGCACAGGTGGTTGAAGGGCTGAAGATGGCTTGACTCAGGCCTGACCAACCAGGCCCAGCACAGCCCCTGGAGGCCAGGCCAGGCCAAGCTTCTGAGCCTGCTAATGTCTTACAGACCCTGGTCCCCCAGGCCAAAGCATTAAGTATATAAACAGCCAAAACACCTTCAGAGGACCCTCTGCCAATTCACACCAAATTTAAATGGTGCGTATGAACCAACCAAAGTTATGTTCAAAGTTCCACTGAAAAAGGGCAATAAAGACTGTGAAAGTCTTCCACACAAAGAATAGAAGAGCAGCAAGTTATTCTGTGACCCCTCAGCCCTGGGCTCTTTATCCTAGTCACCGCAGGTGACTAGGATAAATGCAGAAAAAGCCAGGGGCATCCCTGTTTTCTCAGTTTTGACAAAGACCCACATAAAAGGCTCATTTACCATCTCTCAAGCCAGCGATCTGAAAAGATCTGAAAAACAGCCGTGTGCACACATGTGAAGCAAATGAGGACTGTTGCTCAGGCCTCCCGCCAGGGAACAGGGAGCCTGGACGACACCAGTGAGCACAGTGGGAGCAGCCTCCTGGCTGACACACTCCTCCACGCAGAATCAATGCTGAGAGAAGCACCTGCTGCTGCAGGAAACACATCCCCTGAGCTGAGGTTCCCACCCGGCTCCTCCTCCTGGCAGCGGGCATTCACTAGCTGCCTATTCACTACCCACTCTCCTCCTCCCTTCCCCGACCCCAATCTTCCCCTGAAGGACCACTCCCCCTGCTGGAGAGTGGTGATGCTGTCTGAATGGGGCACCCCACTTTTCTTCTGGGGTGGCCCTATTTGGTGTAAGCCCAAGAGCAGAGCCTCAGTCCTTGCACAGTGATTATGCTGGAGTGGGCAGGACACACTGGCACACAGCACCCCCAGCCACTCAGGGCAAACTGCAGAACGTTCCTTCAGTGGGAAGCATCTGTTTACAAAACAAGGGAGCCAACCTGAGAGCGAAGCTGGCCGCAGGAAGGCAGAGGCAAAGAAGCATTCAGAAACGGGACAGTTTCTTACAAAAACGAACGTAATCTCAGCATATAATCCAGCAATTGTGCTCCTTGATATTTTACCCAAAGGAAATGAAAACTCACGTCCACACAAAAACCTGCACACAGGTGTTTACCGCAGCTTTAGTCATAACTGCCAAAAACTGGAACCATCAGGATGTCCTTCAGCAGGTGAATGGATAAGTAAACTGTGGTCTATCCAGACAATGCAATATTATTCAGTGTTAAAAAGAAATGAGCTATCAAGCCACGAAAAGACACTGAAAAACCTTAAAAGCATATTACTAAGTGAAAGAAGCCAATATGAATAGGCTACATACTGTATACTTCCAGCTACATGGTATTCTGGAAAAGGCAAAACTGTGGAGACAGTAAAAAGATCGGTGGTTGCCAGGGGTTGGGGGCTGGAGAGGTTAAACACGCCGAGCACAAAGGAAACTACCCTGTTTAGAGTGATAGATACAAGTCACCGAGAGGGAACCCTAATGTAAGCTATGGACTGTAGGTGATTAGTGTAGGCTCATCAGCTGTAACAAATGACCACCCTGGTGGGGGATGGTGATAGTGGGGGAGGCTGTGCATGTGTGGGGGGAGGGGTATATGGGAAACCTCTGTACCTTCCTCTTAATTTTGCTGGTAACCTAAAACTTCTCCGAAAAAAGAAATAAGTCTTTGAAAGAAAAATGGCTGGAGTCCGAATCAAACCACATCTGAAGCTGGGCCTGCCTCTGGACTTTTCACTTACCTGAGCCAACCAATCCCCTTCAGTGTTTAAGCCGGGGTGGGCTGGCTTTTCTGTGACTTTCACACTAATGCATCCTAACTGCACACCCTTGCAGAGCAAGTAGAATGTGCTGGACTCCATATCCTGCTAGTGCTGATGAACAATGACCCTGACACAGGGGACTGTCCACCCGCACAACCGCAAAGGCAGCCCCCAGAAGGACGGGGTCTGAGCACAGGCAGGACTCGTGAGTGCCAGACTCCCACGGCCACCAGCAGCTCCACGAGAGGCAAGTTAAAAACGAGCATGTACGAGTCCTTACAGCAACATATTCTATTAATTTGATAGTAAAGGTTATTTATTACAAATAGAGCAAACCAAAGAGAAAAAAAGCAAAGTTGCTGCTATGACCGGCCCCCGACTGAGAACTGAAAAGTGTGCAGACTGGCTGGTTGGGGGAGGGGTGGCACGCAGGAATTTCTAAAATTAGAAATCAGAATTGAGCTCAATTTGTTTTTCCCTGCAGCCCAGGCCTCAAATTTAATCCCATTTTTAAACTGTTCTAATCAAATATGACAACTTAAAGGTTAGGTCTGAAAAGCTGTGTCAGTTACTAGCCTTACCTATCAGGATAATTTTATAGTATATTCTGCCCTAAAAAGACTGCTAAATCAATAAGGTTTAAAGACAGTGTGAGCAAAAGGCCCACAAAAATTACCTAAGCAGTGTATCTTCAATCACATCACTTAAAGGACATTTAAACCTTAAAAATGTTTAATCCTGTGTTTTATCAGCAAGTGACCAATTTCTCTGCCACAGTAAGCCTGAAGAAGTGATCTGCGCTTTTACTAACTCCACGGGAGAGGCCCAGCACTTGGGGATGTGCTTGCAGACTCTTGATTAAATCAGCAGGGCCACAGGAATTCCAGGCTTTCAAAGTTTCACAGGCAGGAGTATCCAGAACCAGCTACAGGGAAATGAGTGAGAACCGAAGTGCCCACTAAAATCGGCAACAGGCTCCAACTTGAGACCAAATAAACTTCCAGCAACCACAGAAAAGAGAACGAAGAAACAGGTTTCCAAAGTGGTAACAACTTCCCGATAGCACCACTCCACGCCTCCAAAGCCGCATATGTGCCCACGTGCAAAGACTGTGATCACAACTTCAGAATGCTGGGAACTGAATACACAACAGCACAACTCATTTTCCTGGCGGGAGAAAGGTCCAATCCTGGAGCCACAACCACTTTGGAAGTTCCCAAAGTGCTCGGACAACTTGAAGCACATCAGCCTCCTCACCACCACCCCACCCCCTGACCTCTAGGAAGAACCTTATAAGACAGTTACAAAATGCAATGATCCAGAATTCTCTGCGTACTGATGCACTGAAATGTCCACTCTTCTCTTTATTCAGCCAAAAGGATTATGTCTGCCAGGTAAACCACCTTCTGTGCAAGAGGACACAAATTTTACTGCTAAAGGGTAAGGTTTAGGGACTCCCCTGGTGGCACAGTGGTTGAGCGTATGCCTGCCAATGGAGGGGACACAGGTTCGATCCCTGGTCCGGGAAGATCCCACATGCTGCGGAGCAACTAAGCCCGTGTGCCACAACTACTGAGCCAGCGAGCCACAACTACTGAAGCCCACGCACCTAGAGCCCGTACTCTGCAACAAGAGAACCCACTGCAATGAGAAGCCAGTGTACTGCAACAAAGAGTAGCCCCCCCGCTTGCCGCAACTAGAGAAAGCCCGCGCGCAGCAACGAAGACCCAACGCAGCCATAAATAAATAAATAAATAAGTAAATTTATTAAAAAATAAAAAAATAAAAATAAAGGGTAAGGTTTAAATGTCATATCACTTCTAAGAATTCCAATGTTCCTAATGACTTACAAAGCCATATATTTTAGGCTGTTCTTGATAAAAGTGCCCTCAAAATACAAACATTAAAAACATCTAATGACAAACGTGAAGGCATCATGAGTAAAGAGTAAAACCACAATTTGCCCCAGCTCCAGGAGTCCACCCACTTTGGGGCTGAAGGACAAGACCTTTCCCTGCTAGTTCTCCAGGTCTTGGAGGTGAGCACAGAAACGGAGGCCTCGGGTCGGACTCACCTGAACTCTCTGCCTTCGCTGTACCGTCTACTTGAGGAGGCCCTCGGGGCGGCGGTTTCCAGGAGCAGCTTCTGCGTGAGCCTGCCAGGGGGAGCAGGGTCTCTGCCATCGTCTTCGTCTACGTCTTGGTCACATTTCCATTCCTCATCTTCGTTCAAAGTGGGTAGGTATCCAGGTACTCCCTTCCCTGTCCCCGACCCGGAGCTCTGGTCACTGCAGAGCTTTGGGCTCTCCGAGCCTGTCCTCGTGTACTCCAAATAAATATCGGACTTGAGGAACGAGGGGTAGGTGTTCTCCTCCATGGTAGACTGGATTTCCGTCTGGGCCTGGTCGAACATGGCAGGATCAATCTGCTGCTTCATGATGCAGTCCTTTATGAAGCTCTTGGTGGCTGGCTTGGTCTGCCTGGACACAATGCCATTGTTATCGAGGATGTACTTGCGGTAGATAGCTCTGGCCAGCTTCAGCCTCTTCTCCTCATTCGAGTCACAGGGCTCCAGTTTCCTAAAGCCGCTGCAGGCAAACCAGAAGTCCAGGAGATCAGCACAGTCCTCCTGCTTCAGAAAAGTTCTAAACAGGTTTATCCCGTCTTGATCATCCAGTAGGGAGTGCAGCGACTCGGCCCACTTCAAGTACGGAGGGGTGGGCGAAGCGCTGCCCTCAGGCTCGTACCCCAGGTCCAGATCTGAGCGCCTCGGAGTGGCTGTTGAAGTCTCACCTTTAATCCCGGCACCTTTCCCAGAGCAGAAGCTGTGGCTGATGGGCCTGGGGTCCGTGGACACCAGTTCACCCTCCTCACCAGGCACTGGGGGTCGGGGGGCATCTTCGGTGAAACTTGCTCCGAGGTCCAAGGGGAAACCCTGCTCTTGGATATTCATTTTGGGACTCTGTGCGTCAATGAACAATGAGCGCTGCACCCTAATACATCAGTACTTACAGCTCCAAAGTGAATCAATCTGTCCTGTTGAAACCATTAAGAGGACAAGGATTAGGAAAGGTGGGTCCATGGAAACATGACCACAGAGGTTTTCTCAAGACAAGACTCGCAATGATGCCCTCCCGCTCGAACTCAAAGCCAGAAATTCAGTTTAAATTTTCAATCTTTTGTCACAAAAAAGATTTGTACTATATTAGAACAATTTCTGGAAACTTTTCCAACTACAGGAATGCCTCTGGCACTAAGAAATGAATGTCCAGAACACAGAGAGCGCCACTACCCTCAAGTGTCATTCTGTGAGAACAAAGAGAGACTAGCAGCCCATCCCAGCTACAGAGCTGCATGGCCAGTCCCTCTCCTCAGGCTCCAGGAAGGCAGAAGGACTGGAGGAAAGAGAGGTGCTTCTGGTCCTCCCAGCTGTATAAACCTCACATGAAAGACGAGGATGTGTATCTGAGTAGAACAGGGTCGCTGTGATACTCAGATATGGCACATCACTCACCAGAAGGCAGGCGGTCTGCTCTCCACTCCACACTCTCCAGGCCCACAGCCACTGTGCTTCCTGCTGCCCCATTACTTCACACTTACTGTGCCTCACAACATATGCGAACACACAGCAACTTGTTCCTCTAAGTCTCAACACGCCCAAAAGAGCAGTTACCCATGGGTCGTTTTCAGCATCTTCAAGTGAGTGACCAAAGGACATCACTCACATGCACAGGCACAGGGGCCTTCTCACGCTGCCAATGATGTGGACAGTCTTTTTTTTTTTTGCGGGATCTTAGTTTCCTGACCAGGGATTGAACCTAGGCCCTCAGCAGTGAAAGCACGGAGTCCTAACCACTGGACCGTCAGGGAATTCCCGTGGACAGTCTTAAAAACGCTTCATCAGAAAGCTGCTCTCGACTTTAAAACCTTGCTTAAAAGGAAAGTGTCCTTCTGATAGCAAATGACAATTGAGTACTCTGAGGAGCAGAGAAGGTATAGAACAAACGAAATCCAAACACACTTAGCCAAGGAAGCATACAGCTCACATGATTCAACTCCATAAAATGAAAAACAAATTACCCACCCTCTTAGAGGTCAGGTGACTATGGGTTTTGTTTCTGCTGTCAGATGCCTGTCTTGTATGAGGGAGGACTGTCCTGGACCGGGACACTGCCATGGTCTTTGGTCTTCCCTGTCACTGAGCCCACGAGCTCAGGCTACACCTCCCCACCTGGCCTGCTGGATGTAAGTGGTCTGCCTAGAAGGAGACTGGAGAGAAGCATGACAGATCCAAATGCCTAAAGCACTGAACAAGCCAGAGGGAGCAGAGTGAAATCCTAAAACCTGGTACAAACACAAGGCGTGGATCTCCCCAGCCACCTCTCCACACTCTGGGTCCTGGCCTGCATGTAATCTGCCCCGGTACCTGCATTCTCACACTGCACACACTTCAGTTCACCTGCCAGCAGCTGCCAACAGCTAGAAGCATCTAGAGATGGAGGATGGGTCACAATTATTGTTCTGCAGCTAATGACTTTGTATGAAAACTACAGTGTAGGCTGCAATCTCAGCCTCGGCAGGAACAGCCTGCTCCTTCGTCAAGGCCCACGGGCTGTGACACTCTGCTGCTCGTGGACCACTTCAACTGCAAAGTCCTTTTTTTGAGTCCCATCAACACGGAATGAGCACCTTTGATGTCTCCACACCAGTTCATGGATGTCTAGTGTCCTCCTGTCGGGGACACCATCTCAGGAGAGAGGACCTGCACCTGGTGCTCTGAGCCTTACAGATGGAGATACTCTAGTTCACTAGCCTTGAGAAAAAACCAAGTCACTGCGTTCTAATAGGAGGCTAATGACAAGTCACTGTCACTTATCTCTTAAAGTGCTTATGTCTTCCATGTAAATGATTTGTAGCAGCCTGATTTAAACATTTTCTGCAGGGCCCACAGCATCTAACACAACGTCTTGCAACTAATGGGCACCAATAAACACCTAATTCATTAACATTAAGGAAAACAACACTTGTCATAGACGCCAAATGTCAGCTCTTCACAGGTGCTGAAATAGCAGCAAATTCAAGATCTAGCCCTTTATTATAAAAATGTGCTGTCTTGGTAGCCTAACTTTTGATTTGTGTGAACACGTCCCCCTAATCATTTAAATTATTTTTTCATAGCCCAGAAGAAACATTTCTTAAACTTCACATATATTTTTGGCTGTCAAATGACAGAAGACCTTTGGTGTCCCTGGAAGCACACGAACATCTCTCCAAATTACTGCTGTTATTGAAACGTGCTCCAATTACCAAAATATCTGGGTTCCCACGGAGAAGTACAGCAAGCATTCAGTGTGCACACACATACATACCACAGATAAAGCAGTTACATTAATTCAGGTTAGAGTCAAACGCCCACAAACACGGAATCTGGCCAACAGCCTGTAACCACCATCAGTAAAGGGATTCCATAAAAGGAATCCACAACTCTGATAACTCATTTAAAATCACCTTCAGTCACTGCCTAGGTGCACCCTCTGGGTACCATGGCAGCCAGCTCAATGCTATACGTGTGTGTATATTTATTTATTTTACTCAGATAGAACTTTAAAATTTTTGATTTATGTGGAGTGTGGAAATAATAGAGCATGATTCTGACATATTCCCAACTGTCCATTAATTAAAGTCTTGAAGGGTTGGGACTACTGTTTTACATGTAATCTGTTCCCCCACCACCTAAATCCTCAATGACTAATGTAACCCAAAAAATCCACTTAGCTTTTCTGAAACTAGAAATCCAAGAAACATCAATACCTGCTGAAAAATCAAACAGAAACATTGTATTTTGCATGCTTTCCCATCCTTGTCTCTGAATAGAAGTTCCTAAAACTGAAACCCAGATACTGCTATCTTGGGAGGTCAGGTTTAGACTGTGTAAGTTCTCCAAAACAGGGCCTGGTCCAAGTACATCTGAGATTCTTCCTGAAGCAGCAGAGAACGTTAAGTACAAGCAAGAAGGAGGGGCTGAGATGCACAATAACTCTTTATTAATTATCTTAGAGATGGGCTGAGAAAAATCCCCAAAGGACTAATGTATTTTTCTCTTCTGTCCTCGAGGCTGAGCTGTAAGTTTCACTGTCCTGACTATACAGCTCTGGTTTCATGAGCGACTGAATTCCAAAATGTAGGGCAGAGGTAGATTCTAAGATACACACCCAAGAGAGAGTTTTGGGGGCGAGGCATCAACCTGAAAGAGTAAAGCCCCTCAAGCAAGCCAAACCACAGCAGAGACCCAGATTCAGGCACCTCTGCCTCAGAGAGTGCCCTCCTTGGGTTTCACACTCACTCATTTCTACTTTTTGCTGGGGGAGGGGAAGGGACACTCCACTGTCCTGCTTATCTCCAGGATCTCTCTGCACCCCACCCACTGTGGCCGAACATGCCCCAGGCCCACAGACCACAGCACTTCAACCGGCACCATCCAATCAAACACATCAGCTGCAGACCCTGGTCTCTTCCAGGAGGGCCCCCCATTCCTTCTCACAATCCTGAGTATTCCTCACCCCCTTCAGCTCACCTACAGCAAGTGGCTGCCCCTTCTGAACCAAATCCCACTCTTCCCCATCCACAGGCTCCAGAGTCAACAGACCTTGCCTTCTGCATCACCTGCTAGCATCCCTTCCTAGACACACCCGACCTCCCAAGAGTGGACCCACACACCTTCCTCACACGCTCCAAGCCCGCACAGCCTCGGAGCCCGCACACCCTCCAAGCCCCTCTTCCGGGTCCCGCGCCTGGCCCGGCCTACGCGGCCTACAATGGGCGCCGCACAGGCCCGCGCCCCTCAGGAATGCGCGCCCGGCCGCAATACTCACCCGAGCGGCGGCGGCGGCGGCGGCGGCGGGGCCCCGGGACCGGCTCCCAGAGCGGCGCGGCGCGGCGCGGCCCATGCGCTCAGCGGCGACGCGGCGGGCGGGACCGGGCGGGGGCGCGGCCCCGGGCGGCCCCCATCGCAGCGGCGGCGCGGCGGCCCGGAGGCGGGCGCGGGCAGGCCGCGGGGGCGCCGCCAAGACCGGCCGCCCACTCCCACCGGCCTGCTCCGCGGGGACGCAGCTCCGGCCCAACTCCGGCCGGTCCGGTGGCGGTGGCGGTGGCGGTGGCGGCGGCGGCGGCGGCGGCGGCGGCGGCGGCAGCAGCCGCGATCGCTTCCCCGAGCCGGGAGCCGAAGCTCACAGCGCCGAAGCCCAGGCCGGAGCGCCCCCGCCGGCGCCGTCCGGAAGTGCGGGGGCGGGGCCCGGAGCGTGAGGCGGGGCTTGGAGCGCGGGGGCGTGCCAAGAGCGTGGGGGAGGGGCCATGGGCGTGGGGCGGGGCCAGGAGCGTGGGGCGGGGCCGGGAACACCAGACGAACCCCGAGAGCGGTGACAGAGCGAAGCACTGTGGTGGGCGGAGCCTCTAGTGTGGAGGCGGGGCCGGAGCGTGGAGGCGGGGCCAAGAGAGTGGCAGCCCGGCCGAGAGCGCTAGACGGAACCGGAGCGCAGGGAAGGGCGAAGAGCGTAGCGGGTGAGGTCGAGCGTGGGGGCGGAGCCTCGAGCATGGAGGCGGGGCCTGATGTAGAAGTGGACCCTGAGCGTGGAGGCGGGGCCAAAAGCGTCTAGGCGGACCCGAGGCGTGACGCAGAGCGTGAGCGAGTGGGCGTGATCAAATGTGTCGGTTGGGGAGAGGCCGTGGTGTGGACGGTGCCAGGACGCTGTCAAGGGTGACCCGGGAGGGGGCGCCGGAAACTGCGCTGGGCCCCTGGGGCTGTGTGGTCCGGGAGGGTGGCCCGAGCACCGAGCAGATGGGCGGTCCCCAGGCGCACCGCGGGCGCACGCCAGGTTGCAGCCCTTTTCTGCTGCCCACACGGTGTCCACCGGCCCAGGGCTCCCCAGGTCGGCACCCACACGCCCGACCCGCGCCCAGCCGGCCTGCCACAGCCTCGGAGGGAGCTCCCTGAACGGGAAGACCTTCTCAGGAGGACGGCCACCAACAGCCCACGGCACGGAAGAAAGCAGGTGTCCCGGAGTTGGGCTGTTGGAGAGCACAGCCCGGCTGACTAGGAACTAAGCCCCTGGTGACATCCAGCCTCTTTGTCCCCCTGCTCCGTGCCTGCTGCCCCCCAGGCAGCCAGGACCCTGAGAAGGTGGGCGTGGGCTCTGCCCTCCCTGAGTCCCCAGCCCATCAGGACCCAGCCAAGACCAGGGCACACAGTAGGCATCCAATAAATGTTGGAAGTCACTTGGGCAGGGGCCCCAACCTCCAAAGAGCTGTGGGCGGGACTGGCTGAGGCCCCACCCCAACTGGTCCAGCCTGCCTCAATTTCTCCCAGGCACCATCCAGCGTCCCGGCAAGGGCTCCACTTCCCATCACTGCCCCGTGGGTCCCACTGGCCCAGGCCAGCCTGAGAGCAAGGGCTTCTGGGTGTCCTGATCCCTGCACCCACTACCCTTCTCCCCCTCGCTGTTTCCATGGCAGCCCTTGCCTGATCTGCAAGCCCAGCTGGCTAGCTCCCATGTTGCCCACCCACCACCAGCCCTTCCCAGAGGAAAAGGATGTGGGTACCAGGAATTGATTACTGCCCCTAAGGAATTGCTTCTGCCACTCCCATGATCACCCAGGACCTCATCCTCCAGCAGTGCCATATCAGACCTGGCACCTTGAAAAATGCTCCCGACAAGCTCCAGGGCATGGCTGTACCCACATTATAACACAAGGAAGTTGAAGCTTAGGCCACACAGGGACCTGCTCACCTCCTCCCGGCCCAGGGCTCCCCAGCCCCTCATCCATCCCACACTAGCCTCAGCGGCCCTCACCTGGCCTGCTCTCTGGAGCTCTCGCAACCTTCAGGGCTCTTCCCTGGGTGCATTTGGTCACTTGCCCATCGGCATGCTTCAATTATGCTGCCCCCCCAACTCCCCAGTTCACCTCTAATGCCACCACATCTTCTCCTGATTCACCCTTGCTGCCCATCCTCATCCCTCATAGCTCCCAGGCAAGGGGAGAAGCCCAGGCTTGGGGCACTCTACCCACCAGCCAACCTCCTACCCAGCTGCCCACTGCTGGCCCCTGCCTGGGGTGAACGGCACAGAGGCATCCCAACCCCCAGCATCCAGCTTCCCAGGACTCAGCACAGCCTCTGACGCCCAGGGTTTCATAGGAAAGGGGAGCAATGAGGGACGAAGGCCACCAGGGAAGAATCCCCAGCCTGCCAATGGCCCAGGCCACCACCCAGGGCAGGCTGGGCAGG
Source organism: Tursiops truncatus (assembly GCF_011762595.2). NCBI lineage: Eukaryota > Metazoa > Chordata > Mammalia > Artiodactyla > Delphinidae > Tursiops > Tursiops truncatus. The sequence goes on along the minus strand of NC_047048.1, from coordinate 37,932,620 downwards.
AGCAGGGGCTATGGGTAGGGACAGCACATCAGAGGAACTGCACTGCTGAACTCACTAGAGTCCTGGTGGCAGGTGTCACTCTCACCCACATCCAGCTGGGATGGCCCCAGGCCTCCCAGTGCTGGGTACAGGAGATGTCTTTGCAGCCTCCCCCTGACCCTGTTCAGCCACAGAGCCTTAGAGACAGAGTAGGTGGCCATCATGGCACAACAGAGTCTCTGTGGGGTGCAGGAGTCCTCGGTGGGCCGAACAGACATCAGGACCTCCAGGACACTGGTCCTCAGGCTGTCTTTCCACTCCCAGACACGGGCCCCCAATGCTTGCCTTGGTTCTGCAGAGCTGCTGCTGTGGCCAGGCCAGGCTCCCAGGGTCGTGTCCACATCCATCCTCCTCCTGGCCCATGGTGGCAGATGTCCCCAGGCCCTGGGACCAGAACAGGGCCCTCGTGCCTCTGGCTCCTCGGGGCCCTCGCCCTGTGGGGACAGGAAGGGAGTCAGAAAGCCTGGAGGAAATGCTGTAGCCCTGCTTCAGGGTTGTGGCTATGGGCACTCAGGGAAGGCTGGAGCAGGGTGGCGGTGGGAGGAGCCCAGAGGAGGGAGCTTGGGGAGGCTCTGAAGAGAGGGAGGCAGGGAGGGCAACCCTGGGGGCCTGCACTGGAGCAAGGGTGACCTGGCAGGGGGGCTGCGTCAGCCACCCAGAGCTGAGAGCAGACACAGAGCCATGGGAGCCTCACTTGGGAACAGGGAAGTCCATGATGGAGCCCTCTTTTCCTACAGAAGTCCTTTAAAATGCACCCCTCCCTGGGGGCAGGAGTCTGCCACAGGAGGCTTTAATGTGATAAACTGTAGATGACATTTGTTCAGGCTTTCCAGGAATGAAATAAAAAACTTAAGAGCAGAAAGTAAATCATTTTCTTCAACTGAGACATAAAAGGAATATTTGAAATTGAGTGAGCTCTGAAGCCTTACAGATGTTTGTCCACTTGGCTGGGGGAGACCACTTACAAGAATTAATCCTTGGGAATCATCCAAGATGCACCAAGGTGGTATGTTGAGGGGCGTCCAGCATGGCGCCATGTGTGGGGGATGAGCCCCGCAGACAGGCTACTGCACGTCAGATCCGCACAACTCCTGACTCCCAGGAGGGGAGGGCAAGGAGGGGCTGTTCTGAGTCAGGCTTCTGGAGGGAGTTGCAAGCTTCAGGCTGAGCCCCTTCTGGGCTCTGCATTTTCAGCTCTTCTGCCTGGCCCCAGGTGTGCACAGTGGGAGTGCGCAGTGGGCAGGCAGGTGAGGACCTGGAGAGGGAAGCGGCCTTGGCTCATCAGTTCTGACAAGTGCAAGTGGACTTCCCTTCTGAGAGGCGGCCCCAGCCACAGAGGCCAGCCACCTTCCTGGCCATGAACCTAGACTCCTGGGCTCCATGTTTTGTCTTGAGTGTCCTTTTTCCATCAGTTCTGAGCTCAGGGAGGAGGGCCAGGTGTTCCCCCATCACAAGTTCAACAAAGGATGTGGAGACATCACACCAAGGGCGTGAGAGACACCACCAAGTAGAAAGGCTTGGAGCCCATGCACACGGTACCCACTTGGGTGGACGCAGAGAATGTGCCTATAAAGGCAGGAACTACCCCAGAGCATTAATACCGGTCATTGCTGGAGGGCAATTAAGGCAGGCTCCAGTCTCTTCACACATCAGGAAGAAGCTCTACAACAACATTACTGTTGAGATCTTAGGAAAACCAGGAAGCTCTGCAGCAGGCCATCGTCCCATCAACGGTCAGTATGAATTAATCCATCAGAGTGAGGCCAGCCTCAGGTGAGGATCCTGGGGTATGGGACAGAGCTGACCCATGGGGCAGTGTCAGGCAGGGTGTGACTGCCGTGGTCGCCCCGAGTCGGCCTTGGGACCAGCAAGAAGGTGCCACCTTGAGCTTCCTGGGCTGGCCAGCTCCATGACCACCCTGGGCTGGGGCCTCCCAGGGCCCCGACTCTGCCTCAGGCAGGTCCCCCACCTCTTTCCACCTGTGTCTGGCTCCTCTCACCCTTCCCACCTGGGGGCAGGTGTGTCCTCCAGGCTGCCATTTTGCATCCCTCTTGTTGCCTGGAGTTCTCTTGCCAGCCTGCAGCCGAAGCTGCCGCAGACAGATGCCCAGGAGCAACCTCAGTCCCAGTGCCAAGCTAGGGAGGTGGGGGGACAGGAGCAGGGCTTTGCTTCAGACAAACTGGCTTCAAGGTCACCTCAGTGGTGCAAGACACTTTCTGACCCCGCTGCTCTCTGTCATCCAGTCCTGGTGGCCCCTGCTCCTAGGAAGCACTTCATCCTGCCCTGGCCTCTTACAGGCCAGGAGGTCCCACCCACAGAGATGGAGAGCTGAGCACTCTGCCATTGCCGGTGCGGGCAGTACGCTCACAAACGGGCACGGTGGTCACCTGCTTGCTCCCGCTCGCTCAGAGCCCGGAGTCCCAGGCCCCGCAAGCCGGTGGTATGCTTGTCTCAGGGTCCCTGCACAGACCACTCACCCAGCAGACCTGACACAGCTCCCCTCATGCCTGCCGGCCCCCAGGAGTCAAGGGCAAAGCCCCAAAGCCAGCACACTCCATGCCAGGGTGCCCTCTACACACCCCCAACTCAGGTCTCACCCTGTGTCCTGAGGGGGTCCTGTCAGTCCAGGCTGAGGGGCACAGCAGGGACACCTTTCTGCACTGCCTCTCTGGAGGATTCTGACTGCGAGGGTGTGTCTAGTGGGCTCAGGGATGGAGGATGAGCATCGAAGTCTCGATGGCCAAGATGGCTCCCACCAGCCACAGGGGCTTGGGAAAGAGGAGGGGTGAGCAACCCACCCACCCCCAACCCAGCACCTCCCCAACTTGGGGGCCTCAGCATCACCCGCCCAGCTCCTGCCTCCCTGGACACTTAAGCGTCTGCCTGTGTTTTGGGCCGGCCAGAGACTCTGGGCACCTCCTCGAGCCAGAGTATCCTCCTTAGCAAAGTGAGAGTCCCAGCGTGATCCTGCTAGCCTCAGAGGTCTGTGTGTGACCCTCCATGAATGGGCCCAGGCCACGAGATGGAGCCCACGCCGGCTGTGGTCTCAGACACATCACAAACAGAGGACTGGGCCTCCTGGCCTCGCCCACCCCCAGTGCTATTTCCCCAGGAGCACTGGTGTCCACATGGAAGGGCCAGGTTCCTAGAGACCTCGGCCCAACTTCTGGAAGCAGCAGGTAAAGTTCCACCTTCCCAGTCAGCCTCAGGCTACTCCCCTTCTGGTCTTGGGGCTGCCTGCCCGCCTGCTGCACTGACCCTCACGCCGGGCAGACTCCCCCTCTGTCCTCTCTGTCCCTGTCCTGGCTGCCCCATCCCCTAAGGCCTCTCCCGGTGCTGTGAGCGCTCACATCCATCTGAGGGTTATTGTTTCTCCTTCCACCTGACACATCTCATTCCACCCCCAGCCCCCACCCCGGCCAAGTCCCCATAGTCCTGGGGACCAGGGCCACCCCTCGAGCTGATAGCTAGGGGCCTTGGTGGCGGGAGGCAGGGAAGTGCTGCCCCAGGTGGGCCAGCTGCCCCTGTCCCCAGCCTACCCCTCCAGGTCTGCCTCCGCCACCCACCCTCCACTTTGCCATCCTTCGATGTCTCTCTCGGCTGCCTAGGAGCCCTGCGGCTGCCGCGGACCAGTTGTAAGTATGTGATTATGTATGCCGGGTCCCTCTGGCCCCTTTGTTGCTGCAGAATCTGTCATGGCAAACAAAAGTGCACTGGATTAGCCACAGTGGATTAAAAGATTTGCTTCTCAGAGTTTACCTAATAACCTAACAATCGCACTGACGGAGGCTTTGAACCTCCGAGACACACTCGCCAGGCCATCTGGGAGCCCTCAGCCTCTGCGGGCAGCAGGACGGTTGGGGTGATTACAGGCAGCCTCCGCCCGTCTTCACACCCGGCTCGGCCGTGGCGGGCCTGAGCGCTCGGCTCCTGCCAGGCCCGTCTGGGCCCAACGTGGAGACGAGACCAGACTCCAGGAGAAGAAAATGGAGGCTCAGGTTGGGGGCCAAGGCCCAGGCAGGACCTCCTTCCAGAGGGCCCGCTGCCCAACGCCAGGTGTGGGTGGTGGGCACCAGCCCTTGCCTGCATGGGCCCACCCCCCCAGGGGCATCCACACGTCACACACAGCAGCAAGGACACTGCAACATGGAGTGCGGCCATGGCCGGCAGGTGACACTCCGGGCTCCACCATGCCATGGCGCACAGCCCCACAGCCAGCGCCCCTCAACGCGCGTTCCTGCACACACGCGTGCACACGCGCACACACACACGAGCGCGTCCCTCTTTGATCTCCAAAGGACACTCCATTTACAAGCTCTTAATCGCAGCTGCCTTTTCGGGCCCGTCCTCTGAAGTCCCGAGTAATGGGATTTGGCGCTTCTGATCCATCTTGGGCTGACCACTCCCCGTTATAGGTGGACGTTTTTTCCTTTTTTTCCGCCTTTTTTTTTCTTCTCGAAAAAATGCTTCTGAAATCGCACTGCCTTGACATGCCTGTTGCCTAGCCCTGGGAGCAGTGGCCGGGCAGCTGTTACGCCCAGGGCCTCGGCCAGTTGGGGGTCTTTGATGCCGCCTCTACGTGAAATCTGCCGAGAAAGACCCACGAGAGCGATTTTCGGACCTCGGTGCACTGGGATTCATCCTGCCTTGCGCCGTTTCCTTTGTCTCTCTTCCCATGACCCTTCCTTGGGGTACCTGGGGAGAGGGGCCCGGGGTGAAGGTGCAGAGGGTGGGGTGGGCTGAGGGCTGTGGGCTCAGCCACAAGAACAATGGGCAGCAGGGAGCACGTCCACCTGTCTGCCTGTCTGCCCGTCTATCCGTGCGCCCACCCAGCTTACCTCACCTGCCTGGCTCCGTGTGCCTGCTCCCGCCCCACCGGCCCGCGCTCCGCCATGCTGGGCCTGGCTGTCCGTCCGAGCACTCTGAGCCACTCCAGGAAGCGGGTCCCTGCTCTTGGACACTGTGTGGCTGCAAGGAAGAAGCGTGACTCTAGGCTGCAGCTCGGGCTCCCACCGCCGATTGGCTGAGGCAGGGACCAGATGACGGCCTCGGAACCCTATGGTAGCCATGGCAACCAGCCCCTTTAGACACCGCCACCCCCGAGCCACTCCTGACTGCGGAGGGAGCAGGCGGCACCGCTGGTGGGCCCGCGCCAGGGTCCCCTTGGAGGGTCAGGTCAGACGTGGCTGGATGGTTGCTGCTCCTGCACCAGTTGTTGGGTGGTTTTTTTTGTGTGTGTTTCATGCACGTCCAGTGTTAGGGGTCCCTGTCCCTCTCTTGGGACATGTGCTAGGCCACTCCATGAATGCCCTTCCTGATGCCCTGGCAGTGGCAGGAACAGTGTCCTTGCAGCCCCTACCGAGAGGAAGACTTCAGGTCAGGCTTGTCCCAGGAGCTGAAGGCCAGGCCCAGTCTGGTGAGAAAATCATGTGTGAGGGCAGCAGGAGGAGGAGCAGGAGGAACTCCCCACCCCCAGGAGGCAGATCCAAGCTCTCCTCCACCTCAGACCCCACAGGGCCTCCTGGCCTCACCTCTGCCTGCCAACCCCTCCGCAGCCCTCTCCTTAGTCCTTTGGACACACAGACACACACAGCCCCAGCATGGCCCTGCTGCCCCACAGACCTTGTGTCTCCACCCAGTAGGACCCTGGGACACTTTCCAACCCTGTATCTTTGCACCCGCTCTTCCTGTGGCCTGCCCCAGGGTCTGCTGGCCTCAGTGAGGCCTTCCTTGATGTCTCAAGGCCACAGCTATTCAGCAAGGGCACAATGCAGCATCACTCCGAGAACTGGCCATCCTGGGTGTTGCAGGACAGAAAGCAGCCCAGAGCCACCCCCACCCCATCTCCATGACACCCCCTGGCCTTTCAAAAAGCCTGTGGGGTCAGCACCTCCTGGTCAAGGCCCCCACATAGGGCACCTCAGAGCCCTAGGAGGCCCAGCCCCACCTGCTGAGCAGAAGATGGAGGAACACCTGCAGGGCTTGGAGAAGCAGGTTTGGGCCTCAAGCCCCCAGGAAGAAGCCAAGGCTGAGGCAGGCCCCTGCAGAGGCCACTGCCAAAGCCAGAAGAACCCAGGAGTAAGGGGGAGCACGGAACAGGAGTCCAGAGTGGTCACATATCTGAGGGAACAGGCACAGGGCAGGCTGGGCTGGGCCCAGAGTCACAGGGCACAGACGCTGCTTGGCCAGCACCCTGAACTTGTCCTGAACTCTTCACACTGGCCTGGCCACACCCCAAGCTGCCCAGTCATGGGGCTTCCACCCCTAGCCTTGGGGCATCCCCTGCTGTGCTGGATGCCATGCGCAGACAGATCTTGTCCAAGGGCAAAGTGGGCTGGGTCACCTGTGGGTGGTAAAGGGGCCAGGGCCTGAAGCCTCATTCCCGGGCTCAGGGTGAGCAGGGGAAGACTCTGGCAAGCTACGGCACAGAGTGCCAACCTGCACAGGGCTGGTGCTGCTGGGCAAGTTCTCCTGACCCAGGGCTCCAGCTAGGGGGCAGCCAGTGGCGGTGGGAAGAGAGGGGCTCAAGGGGGCAGCAATGGATGGTGAAGGTTGAGGTGGGTCCCAGTGCGTGTGGATGGGCCCCACAGCAGCTCCCTTATGCTCCCAGCACCCTGACAGGGCTCCAGTTGCCCTCTGCACACCTGCCACCCTGCAGACCCTGATAGTGAGGGGTCAGGCACAGAGCCCTAGACTGAGCCCTGCCCCTCTCAGCCTAGGTTGTCCCCTCTCTAGGTAGGGTTGGTCCTTTTGCCTGCCCTGGGACACAGGGACAGTGGAATCAGGCAGTGGACACAACAGGGCCTTGACACATCACGGTGTTGACGGCCATGCTACTGTCAAGGCCTCCAGTGCTGGTCCCGAGGGCCCGTCCCCAGTCCATAGCCATAGTGATGCTTCACCCTCCTGTCCACAGCCCAGCATGGAAGCTGACTGGTTGAGCTGTTGTCATAGAAACACACAGGAGGGTCGACCCAGCTGGTACAGACAGCGGCATGGCCTGTTTGCTGCCATGGGTCAGTGCAGGGCAGCTCATGCTTCCATAGGTTTGACCTTGATCAGCACAACCCCCTGCACTGCACCAACCCAGGGTTCCGATGGGCTGCAGGGCCTCAGCCAGGGCAGAACTGGAGCTCTGACAGAGCAACAAAGGGGCTGTGGTTGAGAGGTGTGGTTGACGGAAATGAAGGCAGCTCAGGGGCCTCCGCCTGACCAGGGCCGGGAGGGTGGGACACGTGGAGGGCAAGGATGTGTGGCTGATGGGCAGCTCAGCTCCTGGCTCCATGCTTGTGGATGAGTGCAGCCCTTGTGTCCTCTCCCCACTCCCACCTCCCAGACGAAACCGGAAGGTCTGGGTTATTGTTTTCTTGGGGCTGGGGAGTGAGTTTGTCACTCAGTGAGGGCTTCTGAACCTTTCCTGAGTCAAGGATTTTTGTGAGAATTTGATGAAACTGATGCTGCACCACCAGAAAAATGCTCATGTTTTAGTTCTGGGGCCAGGACCACACTCAGACCCCCACCTCAGTCCAGCCTCAGGCTATACAGGGGGCAAGTGACCTGCTAAGGGCATGCCAAGCTCCTCCCAGGAGCCAGCAGAAGCCAGCCTGGGCCCACCAGTGCTGACAGGGAGGCCAATTCCACCCTCCATCCACCTCTCCCCTCCCCCGTACTGCTCACACCTGGCCCAGCCCCCACCCTGCTCAGGCCACAAGCCCTATGCCAGCGCCAGGTCCCTCAGTTCCCTCGAGGCTCCAGGAATGGCACAGGTACCCCCTCAGCCTGTGGTCTTAGTTGGGGCGGGAAGGAGCAGGCAAGGGAGGGGTACCTGAGTCAATATCAGTGAACTGGGATGTTCTGGGTATGCATTGCAGGGGTACCCAGGCCACAGACTGGGGGTGGGGGTTGGGGGAAGGGGGGCGGGGCACAGAAAGGGGATCCTGAATGTGGGAGGGAACCAGGAGGTGGAAGCTGGGGAGACTGGCCCACCCAGAGCACCAGCAGTCTGTGTGGTTCAGACAACTGCGCTGGGCGTTGCCAGCCCACAGAGCCGGGCCAGGCGTGAGCTGGGCATCATCAGCTTTTGGTAAAATTCTTAAAAAATTAAAAGGGTCACAGAACAGGGATGAGGACACGTGGGGTCTCAAGGCGTCCCCGGAGGACACTGGGACTGGTGACCTCTGGGGCATTCCCCCCAGGGCTCTGACCCAGAGGCAGCCCCCAATCCTGGATGACATCCTTACAAGCCATGGAGCCTCCAGGGCCCTCCTGCAGCCGTGCCCACTGGCCAGCTGCATGCTCCCTATGGCCTCCCGCCCCATAAACACAGCCCAGGTGGCAGCACTTCCAAGGCTCCCTCAGGGGAGCCTGGTGCCCCTCAGTCAGTTGCCAGGACCAGGTCAGAGGAACCCACCTGTGTCCTCCCAAAGAGACCCAAATGGGTCTCAGTGCTCAGGACTTCCAGGTAGGGTCAGCAAAGAGGGTCATGCCACCCCCAAATCTCAGAGCAGGAAAGGCCTCAGGTGCCTGGTCCAGTCTCCCACTGGGGGCCACATCCCCACCCAAGTTCAGATCTGGGTCAGCTGAAGAGGGAACATCTGTGTCACAGGCCCCGCAGGCCATGTCGCTTCTGCCTCCTTTTGGACCGTGACAGGGAGGTGCTAACAGAAGCTCCAGACTCAAGGCCTTCCCTGCGAGACACTGGCACCAGCAGCACCTTCTGGGGCCCCTGCACCTCCCAGAGCTGGGGGGGTGGTGCTTGCCACCCCAAAGGCAGTGCTGGTGTGGACACCATACAGCCACTCCCAGAGCCAGAGCATAGCACCAGGTCTCTGCTCTGGAGAACATTCCAGGCAATGTGCCTTGAGCAGGAGCGAGCACAGTCCTACTCTATCCTAGGATGCCTCCCACAATGCTGGGTTCTCCCAGAGAAGAGAAAAGCACCAAAACCTTACACACCTAGGGACCACCACCCACCTCAGCTGCGTCCTGGGTCTCTGAGGCATGGGGTGAGCCTGATCCTCTAAGCAAAGCAGCACACACACAGCCCAGCTCAGACTTTACTCACACTGTCCCCCGAGGGTGGTGACCTGCCTTGGCAGGGCCTCCACTGCGGGGCGGGGGGGACAGACGCAGCGAGAGGGCCCCAGGCCTCTGGGGATCCTGGGACAAGAGACCTCCTGGGGCCTCCACAAAGCCCACCCCACCCGGGAGCTGCACGGCCAGCACACACGACCATGGGTGGCCCTCACCACCACCCCAGGCTCTGTCCACGGTGCCAAAGGGGGCGGGGTGCTGAGCCTGGCTGCCAGGTCCAGGTCCCATTGCGGCTACGTCCTGCTGGCTCTCTTCTGCATCACTGCTGGCTCAGATAGCGCTTGCTGCTGAAGCTGCTCGATCAGCTCTTCCACGTAGACCTTGAACAGAGGAACGGGGTCCTAGGGAGACAAGGCAGGTCACAGTGAGGCGCTCTGGGGAGGGTGGGGATCCAGCTCCTGACCAAACACCGAGAGGAATCGAGCATGAGAGGACCAGGCCCCTCCGGCTTGGCCACGGGGTCAAGCAAGGCTACTTGCCATCCGCTAGCCCCCAGCCCAGAGGACAGTGCTCTGTTCGTGGGAGAGGGGCTGCAGGGCCCTTGGCTGCAGAGACTCCGGGCAGAGAGAAGGGGCAGCAGCTGCGACAGGCCCCCTGTCCTGGCAGCTATCACACGCTCCAGGCTCCTCTAGGGGACAGACACAAAAGGCCTCAGTGCAGTACTGGGCAGACCCTGGGGAATACTAGGTGGCCACAGAAATCGATGGTGCCAAGCATCCAGCTCTTATCCATCTTCCCATCCACGAAACCAGCCAGCGGGGGCAGGAGAGAGTCAGGACCTGGAGGGGAGGGAGTGGGCCACGCGGAGACCACAGCCCATGGCTCCCGCTGGGCAGCAGTGCCTTCCCAAGCCCACCCAGTGCCCCTGTCAACGCACCCCAGGGGCTGCTGCTTGGCAGCTGTGCCCACTCCTGAGAGGGCAGGGCAGCTGGTGCCCACACACGCTCACCTTCTCTTCCAGGAGCCTCTGCTTCTCCACGGCCTCGTCCAGCGTCAGGCCAACCCACTCGGCTTCCGCCTCCGGGATGACAAACGCCTGGGCAGACAGAGATGGGCTTGTGGGTGAGGTCAGGGTCAGGCAGCCGGCCAGGGGGCCCACGAGGAGCAGTAAGTAAAGGCTGGAGCCCTGACCTTGTACTTGTCGTAGATGGCCGCCCTCCTGTCGGGGTCATCTGGGTGCAGCTGGGGGTCCTGTCGGGCGAGCCGCAGCAGCATCCCTCGCTTCAGGTCCATCCCAAACTTGGAGCACAGGTCCTCTTTCGGGGTCTGGCAAGAGTCTCTGCATGGGGCCAGGTGCTGTGGGCAGGGCCCTGCCCACCCCACCAGCCGGCCCTTCCAGCTTCCTCCCCAGCAGCTGGCAGCCCCCAGGCCAGCCTGGTGGAGCACTTTAGGCCAGGTGGGCAGCCCCAGCACCCAGACCAGAAGCGAGGAAGGTCTAAGAGCAGAGAAGGAGACAGCTGTGCTCCCTTGGCCACATGGGCAAGATGGCCGTCCACAGTGATGACCTCCCACTGGGGCTGCCCAGAAAGGGACATGGTCTCATTTACATCTCACAAGGAACCCCAGCATGGTGCAGATCTGCTTGCCTTGAGAATGTAGAAGTCAAACCCGTAGGCCTCGTCGATGAGGTCCAGGGTGCGCATGGTCACGGTCACGGTGAACCTGGTATCCAGGATCTCACTGTAAAGCTCACGCTGGAACAGCTGCGGCTTCCACACCTTCTTCACCCTCTTGGAGAGCTGAGGGGGCAAGAATCTTGGTGAGCGTTGCTGCTTCTCCCCACACACTAGAGTGGGGAGACTGGGCATGTGGAGTTGCACGAACCAGTCCCCACCTGGGGACCCAGTTGCCCACCCAGAGGTCAGCTTCTCCCCAGACCCTGCCCAAGTTGCTGGTGTTTATTCCAGACACACCGCACACACAACCATAACTCCACGGTCCACAGGTCATCATATCCCAAACCAGGGACCAAGGGGCCAAAAGCAAAGGGAGACTCTAGCCTAGGAGGTCTCAAAGACATAAGCCCCCTCCTCCCCCCTGCCTCCCCACCAGAGGCAACACAGCTCAGGGAGCAGACTCAGGAGACCTGCTCCCAGGTGAGCCTCTCAGCCTTCCCAAATGCCAGCCCTGTAGGTGTCACAAAAAGTAGGGAAAGTATGGCGGTCAAGCTGACAGGTGACCTTAATCCTCATTCTCCATCTCTTCTCCCCACTCAGGGCTCCTCATCTATACACTTAATCTGGCTGCCAGAACTGTGACTTTTTACTCCTGAGGACACTCTTCAGATGGAGCTGTGTCTCCACCAGACTATAAGCTCCCTCTCCCCGAGGGGTGGGGGTCCCTTTCACTGTCCAGGTACTTCCAGAGCCCGGAGCAAGGCAGCGAGGCACAGGAAGTACCGCTCAAGCCCGTCCTGCTCACCCACCTTGTCGTTGTTGATGTATCTGTGACCCTGCACCCAGCCCTCGCCGCCCCAGAGCCCCAGCTGGGACTCCGGGGGATAGTGAACGGGAATGGGCACGTCCTCCACGCGCTCCCGCTGCCCGTTCTTGGGGTTGATCTTGATTTTGACCCCGTGTGGCCTGTAGTGAACGGGAGTGGGCGTCCGCGCCTCCTCCAGGGAACGCAGGTAGTGCTGGGGCAGGCGGGAGTAGATGCCCTCCCGCAGCCGGAGCTGCTTCCACAGGCCGACTGGGACCTTGTGCAGGGGCATCGCGGCGAGCCTGGCAGGAGGCAGGGACCACCGTCACGCGCGCCCGGCCGGACGCGGGCCCCGACCCCCACCCCCGACTCCAGCCCCCGGCGCCCCGCCCCATTCCTACCCTCACGCGCCGCCTCGACCCCTGCCCCATGGCCCCGCGCGGCCCCGAGCCCAGCGACGTAACTCCAAGCGGCCCGACCCCCCCCCCCCGACTCCCGCCCCCGGCCCCCAGCCCCATCCCGACCCCCGGCTCCGCCTCCGTGCCCCCCGCGCCCGGCCCCCCGCGCGGCCCCAACCCCGACCCCGAGCCCCCGCGCGGCCCCGACCCCAGCCGCGTAACCCCGGGCGGCCCAACCACCGCAAGACCCCAACTCCACCGCCGGGCCACCACCTTCCTAACCGAGTCCCGCTCCCCGGCGGAACCGGAAATTGTGTCGGGGCACCTTGCCCTCCACTCGCCGCTGACTGGCTGCAAAGCCGGTCGGTCTACACCCACCTCGTCCCGCCCCCTTTCACGTCTTTAGGGACCGTGGAAAACTCGCTGCGGAAACGGCGGCAGCTGCAGGCACCGTCAGCAAGTGTGGGCCCATTTCCCGGGAGCAGGGACTTGTCATTCTCGGTCCCACCTCCCCTCCTCCCGGAGGAAGCGCAGAAAACAATGTAAAAACTCTTTTGCCGTGAAACATCATGTAGAATATTAAATTCACCAATCACAGTGCAATCAGAGCTACAGAAAAATAAGTCTTAAATGTCTTGAAAAAATTCCTCCCCAAAATACTGTATATAAATATTTCCGCTTTACAAGCCTAGAGAATGCTCCAGTGGCCAAGTGCTGGGTGACTGGGGGTGCGGGAAGCCTCCAGGGAGGCCGCAGCCTGGACAGGACTCAGAAGGGAAGACGCCAGGGCCAAAAGATGGGAGAGTGCGTGCCCCCCACCCTGGGCTCAGCAGCCCTGTCCAGCACCCTCACACAGACAGCAGCCCCTTAGGGAGGGGCAGGGCACTGCTCCTGGGGCAGTCAGCAGCCCTTACCGTGCTTCCACCACAGAGGAAGGAGAAAGGCAGGGCCGGGCCTCCAGGAGCCCCCTCCCAAAACGTGTGGTTGGGCCAGTGGGGGGCGGCAGCCATCACCTTCTCTCCTGGGAGTAACTCAAGGAGATGCTCCCTAGACAGGGCCCAGGAACCCAGGGGTCAGTAGGACACAAAGATGGGACAAGGTGTGTCCTGCAGGCCCAGCACTCCCAGAGCAGCTTGGCAGCCCCCTCCCCAGGAACCTCATCTCAGGGGCCTGCAGCTCCAAAACTGAGAGCCAAAGGGAGTGAAGGGGGAGGGCTGGACAGCCAGAAGTCAGCCTCCCCCATGCTACCCATGGCAGCTGGCCCTTACGGACACCCCAGTGACATCAGCTCCCTGGTAAATGTGGTCACTCCTTCACATGGCAAATGTATTAGCAGGGGGCATCCCCATGCCCGTGGCAGGCTGGCATTCAGGGGCACAAAGTGTCAATGAGCCAGGGATGGCATAGCTCCCAGCCTATGGGGCAGGGGCCCATGGGAGGTGGGCTCAGGCCTCCTCGGCCCACCTGGGTCTCTCATACCACAGCCTCACAGGGGAATAGGGCAATGGGGGACTCTTACACTATATCTCCCTCCAACCATCCCCAGGCCAGAAGAACTCAGAACCTGACCCCACATGGTACCTGTGGTCTCCAGGCAGCCAGGCCCAGGCCCCAGGGGCCACTGCAGATACCAGCTGGGACCTGCAGAGTGACCGAGTCAGCTGGCAGCCAGTGGGCACAAGGGAGTTGGGGGTATGGTCCTCTCCTCAGGAGGAGAAAGCAAAAGAGTGCTCAGGGCAATTTTATTCAGTTGGAAATGGATCTGGACAGGGTCCCTCTCCTTTGGTCCTGCCCCTGGCTAGAGAGATCATCAAAGCTGCAGACGTCCCCAAGCTGGCTGTGTCATGTCACTGTGTACAGCTCGTCCCGGTGGTTCTTGCAGATCTCATAGTGGCAGGTGAGCTTCTGGGAGCAGGCCCAGGGCTTGGTGTGCTGTTCACGTGGTGGCAGCAAGAAGGCTGCGCTCCCTGCCAGCAGCATGTGCCAGATGCTGTGGGTATAGTAATAGTTGTCGCTGGTCATCATGGAAGTGTAGATGGTGATGGCCACAGCGGCCATGGAGATGCCGGGCAGGAGGTAGAAGACCCAGCGTTGCCAGGAGGGGGGGTAGCAGTGGCGCCGGCGCCCGCAGCGGTACACCTGGAGAAAACCACCACACGAGTGTTGGCACAGGGGCTGCAGCCACAGCTCCTAGGGGCCTGCCCTGGTCTGGGAGTATGGGCTGCTTGGAGGGGTTCAAGGGCACAAAGATCTATGGGTTCCTCAGGCCCAGGCCCTGGGCATGAAGCCACACTGAGCCCCTGTGGGTGCCACTGGCAGCCCTCAGCAGATCTGGAGGACTCAGACCCAGGACTGAGAACATGGCCAAAATGAGGGACCATGCTCTCTCCTCCCAGAGTAAGGGTGTATGGAGAGCCCATGCTCTTTTACCCCAATTACCAGGAGAGGGAGCCTGGGCAGGACCCCAGGCCTGCCCTAGTTCCTTACCCACATGGTGACCATGACCACAATGGCAAAGAGGCAAGGCCCCATTGTGTTCCAGGCGGCCCTGCGGTCCAGCTGCAAGGACATGGCGAAGACCAGAGCGCCCAGGAGAAACAGAACCTGGGCAAAACACAAGGACGATGGCAGGGTCACAGGAGCCCTAGGCCTGGTTTGTCTTTAATGGCACAAGGTCCAGCAGGAGCAGGTGGTTTGGGCCTGCTGGTCATCCCACTGTCCCTACTGCCCCCCAGCACCTCTGCCAGTCCCCTTGGAGCAACTGGCACACCCTGCCCTGCTCTGCTGGCTGGGAGGGAGGTGCCCCTCCTCCAGCTCCTGTATTGCTGGGATCCATCAGTCCCAAGGGTCCATCTACAGGTGGATTTCTAATGTGTTCTGTTTTGGCCGCGCTGCACAGCTTGTGGGATCTTAGTTCCCTGACCAGGGATTGAACCCACGCCGCCCTCAGCAGTGAAAGCACGGAGTCTTAACCACTGGACTGAGAGGTAATTCCCCACAGGTGAATTTCTGGGGCACAAACTTGGGCAGGCAGGGCACCAGGGCACGCATCTCCATCAGCCAAGCCCAGCTACAGCAGAAAAGTCCCTGAAGTGTCCTCAGCACCAGGGACTCCAGGAGCACAGCTGGGTGCTTCTCAGGGAGGTCTGGTCCAGGGTTGGGTCTCCAGACCTCCTCTCTGAATGGGGCCCTGGGAGAGAAACAGGCCTCGCCCAACCCTGCCCACCACCTTCCTTTCCTGGCATCCTCCGAGCAGCTGACACAGTCCCTTCAAAACTGGAGGCAGCCTCTTCCAGCAGGCGACTGGTCAGTACAAGAGGTTTTGAAGGGCAGCGGCCAAACCCCCTTTCTGGTGTCTCCCTCGACACGCTGTGCACAAGGGCTTCCACCCACCCAGAGCCCAGACCCCGGGTATCAGGAAATCGCTCACGTATTTCAGGGCAGCCTTCAGCCGGGCCATGCAGAGGACGGTGACCCAGATGGACACTCCAGAGCCCAGGAAGTCGCAGTACTGCAGTGTGTCATAGTTGAGGATGCACAGCACCGCTTCACCCGGCTGGTCGCAGGCATGGTAGAACTGTGGGGCCGGGCGGTGAGCAGCAGCCCAGGTCCCCCTACCACCCCCAGGGGAGCAAGCAGGCCTACCGTGGAGAAGAACATGGTGTAGGCGTAGACGGAGGCCTCCACCAGGAGGGAGCGGTGCACGGAGATGGCGATGGGGGCCAGGAACACGAGGTTGCTCAGGGTAAGCAAGAGGGCGGCCGCCTTCTGCTGGGCCGCCGTCTGGGCTGTGCTGTTGTCTGTGCAGCTCCACCCACGCCAGCCTGTGGGCCAAGGCAACGCAGGGGGTCTGAAGCCGGGCAAGTCGGGCAGGCTTGGCAGGGGGCACTTTGGAACCTCAGGGCCCGCCCCTCACCCAGGGCCCTGCAGAGAAGCCCCTTCCTCACCCCTGAGCAGGCCGGGACAGGTGTGGGTAGGTGTGGGGCACATGTGGGTAGGTGGATGCCAGTGTGGGTAGGTGGGGGCAGGTGTGGGCAGGGGAGGCCAAGATCAGAAGGCAGTACCATCTCTGGAGGTGCCTCTCTGTGCCCGCACGGGGGCACGGTAGGGGTGGGAAGGGGGCATCTGTCCTTGCTCTTCGGGGGCAGAGCTGGGATGGGCTCCCAGAGGAAGGCACAGGGCTGGGAGGCCAAGGGCACGAGTGGGGGGAGACATCAGGACTGTCCCTCACCTGCCTTGCAGCTGCAGCCCGCATACAGGTAGCCATGTCTGCGCAGCAGGAGGCACTGGCCGTAGGGTCCACAGTCATTCAAGCAGGGCACCAAGTTCAAGGTGGTCTCCACGAGGACCGAGGCCTGCTCACACTCCCTGCAAGGAAGGGGCCATAGGAAGGCTGGCTGCTGAGGTCTGCCGGTCAGTCCCCCACCAGTGCTCCCAGCAGGGTCTTGGACACATGAATCCAGAGTTGAGGCCCCCGAGCTCCGAGCCCTGGAGGACAGCAGCCACAAGCTCTGCGAGGCCAAGATGCCCCTCTTCTTCCCGCTGCCCGAGTACCAGCCTGTCTGGGGCTGTGTCCTGGACCAGTCCCCCTGCTTGTGTCCGGACTCTCAGAGCTGCCACAGGAAGAGTGGCCAGGTGGAGGTGGGGAACCCTTTAGAACTCCCAGAAGTCAACTGACCCTGCACGGCTTGCAGGAAGTTGGGTCAGTCCCAAACTGGGATGCGGGCAGCCCTGTCCATGGTCCCGAGCGCAACCATGTGGCCGGCTGCCCTCAAGTTTACTTACTCAGGTCTCTCAGGGCACATGAGCTGCAGGGAGAGGTACCAGTTGTCTGTCTCTGGGTAGGGGATGATGAGGTTGGCCGTGGGAGAAGAGGCACTCAGAGACAGGGGGTGGCCCTGGAAGAAGGCTGCAGGGGAGGAGGAAGGCCTGGTCATAGGGAGCCAGAGGGCCTGCTGGTCCCTGGGCCGGATGCCACCTATACCTGTGGTGCAGCTGAGCGAAGCGTTGAAGCTGAGCAAGGGTGAGGCAGCAGTCACACAGGCTACCACTGAGGTGTTGGCAATCGCAGTCTGGAAAGGAGGCCATTCAGGGTCAGGCCCTGGCCTCCACCTCAAGTTCACCCCTGGTGCTGGGTGCTGTTCTCTGTGGCCCCCGCTGGCTCAGGGCCTACCAGGACCCTTCCTCCCCAAGCCTGCGGCACCCAGCTTCTGACCCTACCTGCAGCCCTGGGCCTGCCGACGGGGACCTGCTGCCCCGCAGAACAGGCCTTCTGTTTCTCAGATGGTGCCTGTTCTGGCCCAAGGCGTGCTGGGCTCACTTTGTTGCCCGAAAGGCCACCCCAATCCCGTCTCCGTGCCAAAGTCGGCACAGGGAGGCCTGAGCAGCATCACTCCCCCCAGGCAGGTCTGAGCCCTGGGCCCTGAGCCCTGATCCGAGCCGGGCCTCTAGGAGCTCTTGAACCAAGGTACCTTGTTGACCCGCATGGAGATGGTGAGGGAGCCCCCGCTGTCCATGCCTGTGTTGAGGTTCAGCCGCATCACCGAGGGCATGTCCGACTGCACGAGCACCGAGACCCTGTCCAGGGGCTGGAAGCGCACAGATACCACGTCCACGTCTTCCCGCAGGACGGGGAAGCTCCTGAGGCAGAAGGAGCCGCCGCCCACCCTGCCCCTCCGGTCCAGGTCCTGGTAGCTGGGGGTCGGGGGCAGCAGACCAGTGGAGGCGTTGCTGCTTTGGTTTGGGCTGCTCTGCAGAAGGTGCTGGAAGTTCACACTCCACGGCCTGCAGGCTGTCAGGACCACAAGGGGCTCAGCTGGAGAAAGGCCTGAGGGCGGAAGGCAGGGGGTAGAGCCATCTCCCCGCTCAGCCCACCTGTGAGGGCAGCCACAGCACTGAAAGCCACGGACACCCGGGGCCCGGCAAGGCTCTTGGCCGTCACTTGCAGCCACCGGTCCCAGGGTGGTGAGGGCAGCAGCAGGTGGCAGGCCTGGGTGGGGCCGCTGCAGGTGAGCACCTTCTGGAAGTTTCCAGGCAGGGTGGCCAAGCCCACGGTGAGGCGCACAGGGCAGCCCAGGCTCCCATTGGACGCACAGCCCTGCAGCTCCAGCCGCAGCTCCTGGGTGTACTCGGGGACGAAGACCCTGCAGCCAAAGGGATACGGCCTCACTTGGGCTCTGCAGCTTCAACCAACCTCCCCATATACTTCACCCTCAGAGTGGTAGCCAAAGGGCACGAGACACCTAGCCCCCACTTCTTAGCACGACCCAGAGACACAGACCCACTGCTCTTTCACCCACAGTGAGGACAGCAGTACCACCCACTCCACCCAACCTCCACTCACTTGAGGTAGCTGGGGTGGGAGAGAAGGGTCTGTGGAAGAGGCACGTCAGGCTCCAGGATGGAGACCTCGACCACTCGCACGACCAGCATGTCAGGCTGGAAGATGTAGGCACAGGTGGGAACAAAGCCCTAAGGAGAGAGTAGGCACAGGGGAGAAGGGGAACCAGGAGGGGGCAGCAGGGCTGGACCAGAGAGCCCTAGGGTTGGGGGAGGTGAGGCTGGACCAGAGAGCCTGTGGGGAAGGGTGTCAGGGCTGGACCATAGAGCCCTAGGGTGGAGGGGCAGGGCTGGGCAACAGAGCCCTGAGCAAAGTCTGCCCTGGGGAGATGAAAAATAGGGACTGGCCATTCATGCACTGTGGGGTCCTGCCCACCCCCTGTCCCTGGAGGGAGCCCCCTTACCTTCACCTCAATCTTATGGGATGAAGGGGGCAGGTGGGCGGCCACAAACCAGTCCCCGGGTGCTGGGTGGGAGATGTTGATGGAGGCGTTGCTGTGCAGCATCTTGAGGAAGAAGGAGGGCTGAACGGAGGTGTTGTCAGGGAAGCTGGTGCCCAGTGGGTTGATGACGGGAGGGGCACCATAGCGGAAGTACCTGGAGGCAGGGAGAACAGGGCAGGCTCAGGTGTCGCCCAGGCGGCTCAGGCGGGGGTGGGGGCAGTGGGCGGGCACCTACACGGTGATCTCCACGTTGGTGCAGGTGGGGCCACTGCCCCTGGACACCTGCAGCAGCCAGCGCAGCAGCACTGTGTCTGGGGGTACCCGGAAGTGGAAGAGCCTGGCGCTGCCATACCAGCTGTAGAAAGCCAGCTTCTGCGGGGCCTGCGAAAACTGCTCCGACACCAGCCTGGCATCTGCGGAGAAGGCGCTGTCAGCCGGGCCAGGGTGCCCAGGATCCCCCTCCCCTGGGGAGAAGATGGAGGCCCTCATGCCTGGCCTGGGCCAGAGAGAAGGGGCGAGGGAAGCCATGGAGCCCCTGGGATGCCTGGCATGCCCACTCTGACCTCGGAAAGGTCACTGCTCCCCCCCAGCCCTTGGCAAGGGCCCAGGGCTCAGAAGTTTTCACTCAGGCATCACGTTCCCACTCACGTGCACACATCCATCTTTCTAAACCCCTCCAGCTCTGCCAATGATCTCTAGCTCACAGGCTCAGTCTCCCACAGCCATTCCTCTGCCAACTTTCCCCAGATCTCCACATCCCAACCACCAGCCACCCCTTATCAACAAGGCCCAAGCCACCCAACACCGATCACCCCAACGGTCTCAGACCTTAGAAGCAGGAAGAGTCCCACTCAGACGGCAGCTCCTCTCCACACTGGTCACAGCCCCCCTCCCCTCCCTCCACTGCAGCCCTGGCACATCCAGGGCTGAGGGATGGAGTCTGAAGGGCACAGGAAGTGGTCAGGGTGGGACCCCCCCAACTGCCCTGGGCACTGGACGCCAGGACACTCTCCCCCACCTCCTCTGAGCCTCCCTAGCTCCAGCATCCTTGATCCTGGTTCCACTGGACAGGCCAGGGAGTCCAGGTCTGGAGGCTGGCTGCCTGCTCAGGCCATGATTTGGGATACAGTTGCACCAGAGCCGTCACCCCTCCTCACCCAGACAGGAAGCAGGCAGAGACCCTGTGGGGAGGGGACCTAGGCTGGAATGGCTACCCCCCAGCTCCAGTGGGCACAAGCCCGTGCAGAGTGGCCCCAGCCCGGGGCTCCCCTGCGCCCCAGTACTGGCAGTAGCTCCCAGGCCCCCACCTCCGTGACTCGCCAGCTGCCCTCCCCCACACACTCCAAAAGTTTGCACTTGCAGCCCCCTTTTGTCATGCCAGCCTTTCCCAGACCAGCTCTGAAGGTCTGCTGGGACTGGGCACAGAGGCCTGTGGCCCCAACCTGGATTGGGACCCTCCTGGGAGTGTCCGGCACAACCTCGGCTGGAGCATGTGTCTGGGGCCCATGGTGTAACCACCTGCCCCATGAGTGGGTGAGGGTGCCCACTCAGACCCCCCCTCTAGGGCCTCCCAGAAAACAGGCATGCTCTGGTGCTCTCTGTGTCCCAGGGGTGGCTGACAAGGCACCTGGGCTGCATGGTAGGAAG